>NC_134365.1:198777580-199082683 GCF_035582795.1 Mycteria americana
CGATGTTTTCAAAAAGCTGTTTGGTGAGAATCAATAATATATACAGTAAATCTCTGGCACGTGTAGTTAGGGACACTAAATGCCTTCAACTCGAGACACAGTTCACACTATGAGATTGTAGCTGTGTTGTTGACTGTGTTTCAAAGAGACTATAGCAAATAGAGTCCAAATCAGCACATTGGCAATGTGCCCAAGAATGGCATGAAAATTAATCAAGTAAGCAGTAAAATAGCATCATAATAAGGTTTCTGCATTTCTTGGCCTAACGCAGATGACATTTCAAGTACACAAGTTTGGAGCACTTACCAGCAGGTGCTGTGGCAGTTTTTGGTGCTGGAAGTAAGCTCCTGCGTGGAGTCGCTGTGCTGCTCGATACCTGCGTCGCGCTCTTGCTGCTCCCCTTGGGGACGTCTTTAGAAGGTGCGGATGCCTTAGGAGTGATTTGCTCTTCATTTCCAAAGCTGGAACCTGCAGGAGACCAAAACTGCTCTAATTATAAGTTCATAAAAAATATATGTGCACTGTGGCATACAGACTGAGCTTATATCAGCAATTATAATCTACAAAGACATATTCTCATTGCAGCTTGGACTAAGTTACATGGACTTTCTCCAGTACAAATGGTTATGTAGAAATAAAGAGTTCCCAGCAACTACTTAAGCGCTAACTCTTGGCAGCTGTTGGAGTCTGACTAGAACAGGAACTTAACACCTGCTTTTGGGCTAACTCCATAAAGGTATCTGACCGCAAGGCTCGTAAAGAAACCATGGAATTTCTAAATATCTGGGTGGATGAGTTATTTTTGACTTTGTGGCTGCTACAGGAGTCACCCTACACGCTCACCCTAACACCTGGGAGTTGCTGGTTGTCAGAGTAAGGGGGAATAGCAGGGCTCAGTGGTGCAAGGCACCGAATTCTCCTACCCAGGAGGGATTTCCCACAAACAGTCCTTCAGACCACACTCAGACATTTGAATAATAAGATGAAAAACAAAAAAAAATTCTGCCTTAACCTTCACATCCACTTCAATCATATTCTCATAATTAACCTTAGGTTGCCAAGGTTTCCAGTTTATATTGACCTCTTTCAAAACCTCTAATGGGTTTGGTTTCCTCCTGCATTTGTCATCTAGGGAATAACAACATCCTAGGCTCCTTGTAGATATAAGGAAATCAATCTTTTCTTAACATTTGAAAAAGGCAAAGTTGGAGTGTCTTCTTTATCTATTGAGTAGAAAGCCTAAGAGGAGCAAAAGATTACAGCACGTCCGGACTTGAACATTTGCAGAAGGATGAACATTTTGTTTGAAAAAATGAGTGGAGATAGTGGCAAGAAATACATAGGATTTCAGAAAAGGGCTATAATTTTTATTTCCATTATTTTTAAAAGATACAATACAATACTACTTAGGTACTGCCTGCAGAAAAATGATAAAATTATTTTAATAATAGGCATGTCCAAGTCTCCAGTATTTTTAAGATGTAGGCTTCTTAAATGTGTGCAAGTAAAGGAGAGATTTTTTTTTGCCTTTCTTACTGAGAAGTCACTAGAAAAAAAGTGCTGGTTGGAAAAGAAAATCCTCTTTTCTGATAAAGGAAGAACATACCTTTTGGCTCTGACAAAACAGCGTTAAGTTTTGCTGTGTCTTTAAGGCTGTTTGCATATAGGTCTTAATTTAAAGTGCATATCTGCAGTATACATGGACATCTACAAACACATTTGACCTTTGTTCACATAATAAGCCACATTAAAAATACAAACAAAACAGCCTCCTGTACACTGTGCAGGAACAGGAAAACCTGAAGCATTTGTCGTCTTTACACTGCTGTGCACATAACAACCCCTTAGCACATCAGGTCGTTGTTTTATACCCACGCTACACAGACTTTTCACCTGCGTAACAAACATTTAAGATTACGTGCTGATTTATCTGCTGACAAAACACTGCTGACTTCAGTAAAGTCACGTCAGCAGAACGTCTGGCCCAGCCTGGCCCGATCTCCTCTGCAGCTGTGCAGGAGGACACCTCGACCAGGTGCCAGAGGGATGTTACAGCATGTGTGTCCACCTCAGTCCGTCTGCATCCTGCTCCTGAAGTTACCCCTGAAGTGGTCTCAGATATATGCTCACCCAGTTGGTTTGGGTAGCACCGCTTGCAGAAAATTTTTTCTTTCCTCAGCTATTCGTTTAAAAGTTTCAACTGTAGAAACACTAACCTTGAAGAGGAAATGATTCCTATTATTTGCAGAGAAATGCCGTTCAAGTGCTCTTTAATTGAAACCCTTTATTCTCTATTGTGAAATGTATTATATGGAGAACGTTTCAACTCACAAACGTGGCCGAATGGGAAGCAATTCCCGCGCTGAAGAACGAGGTGTCCAGGGGAGTTACATAACCTCTCATTAAAAAAAAAACCTTAAAAAGCTTTTCTAGGTATTGAAGATGAAGCGCCGACAGCTACAAACACTTCTACTGTCTAGAACACAGCATAAGAGTTCTGCTAATTACAGGAAGGAGTGGGTGGGAAAGCTGACAAACACAGCCTCATCAGGTCCCCTGAATAAGAAATGCCCGGTGCCTGAAGAGAGCCGGCCGTGCGCCTCGTGCCATGTGTGGACAAACCCCTTCAGGAGAAAAAAAGCGAAGGAAAAAAGCAATTCAGCTTTTGATGTTTTAATAAGAAATGGACTCAGGGAGACAAGCTGCATCATTGTACAGGGTGTCCGTGGCAAGGTGTTGGGGGGCTGCAGGGGCGGCCTGCGTGAGGAGAGGCGGGGGCTGCCCCATGCCAGACACAGCCGGGTCCAGCCGGTTTCAGCCGGCTCCAACAGGCCCACTGCCAGCTGGGACCATCAGCCAAGCTGGAGGCACCTCTGGGAAAAGGTATTTAAGAAAGGACAAAACACTGCCCTGCAGTGGGGAGTGAGGAAAAAAGTGTGAGAAACAGCCCTGCGAGCACCAGGGTCAGAGCAGAAGGAGAGGGAGGAGACATTCCCCACAGCCCCTGGGGAAGACCATGGTGAAGGAGGTATTTCCCTGCACCTCGCGGAGAGGACCACGGTGGAGCAGATATCCACACTGCAGCCCGTGGAGGGCCCCACACCAGAGCAGGTGGACGTGTCCTGAAGGAAGCTGCAGCCCGTGGAGGACCCTTGCAGGAGCAGGCTCCTGGCAGGAGCTGTGGCCCCTGGAGAGAAGCCCACACAGGATCAGGTTTATCCAGAGGGACTGCAGCCTGTGGGAAGGACCCATGCTGAAGTAGGAAAAAGTGTGAGGAGGAAGAAGTGGCAGAGGAACTATTATGGACTGACAGCAATGCCCATTCCCCATCCCCCCTGTGCTGCTCGGTGGGGAGGTGGGATGGAGGAGGTAAAGGAGTTGGGAAGGAAGAAGTGAAGTTGAGCCTGGGAAAAAGGGGTGGGGGGGAAGCTGTTTTAGGTTTTTTTAGTCTTTGTTTCTCACCATTTAACTCTATTTTAATTGGAAATATATTAAATAATTTTTCCCAAGTTGAGTCTCTTTAGCGTGTGACAGTAATTGGTAAGTGATCTCCCTGTCTTTATCTCTACCCATGAGCTTTTTAATCTTATTTTCTTCCCTGTCCTGTTGAGGAAGGGTAGTGAGACAGCGGCTAGGTGGGTGTCTGGCAGCTAGCCAAGGTCAACTCACCACAATAGCAATATCAATATATCCAGGATTTGCTGAGATAAGGTCAATGTTTAACAGAAGAGACAATATCTCCCACTTTGCTGATCACTCAGAGATGGAGTTCAGAAGGAGACAGTGGGGTACAACAACACATGCATGTATAATATGCCCCAAAAAGAAAATGTTTGCTGCTTCCATGGGTATCACTAGGGCAGCATCTAGTTCCCCAGGAGCAGGGCAAGGTGAGCTCCACCTTGCTACATATGGTGCTGGATTCTACTTTTCTTTTCAAATAGCATTCAAAGAAGAAATTAAATTAAAGATTCAGGAAAATGCACATTCCTCATGATCTAAGAGGAAAAGAAAGGTTTTCATTTACTCAGTGGAATTCACTTCTTGAAGGAAAATCAGAAAGATTATTCATCAGATGGTACTTGTCAGTCCATCATGAGATAATGCCTTCCACTATTATCTGCGGTGGGTGAGTCAGTAGCATCTGCCCTCCCAGAATACCAGTTCTTATTTTTCAGTAAAAGCCTCTACAGAAACACCAGATGTGCAGTGCATGAGTAGTTTCCAGGTGATCACATCCTCTGTTGTATTGTACCTCTTCCCTCCTACTCCTCTACTTTTGCATTTTATCTAAACCAGGGGAGACTCCTTGCCTGCCTTTGAAGCACCTGGCAAGTCATTTGGGTGCTCCTACATAAAACGCCCTGGATTTTTGCAGACTGTGCTCTATGAAGAGCAACACTGCTGACTTTGCAGTAGAGTATTTAACAGACTATTAATGATCCGCTGGAGCTAAAGGCCTTCAGCCTCACTTTTATCAGCTCCTCACTATGAGTGCCAAGGAATTCTACTCTTCTGCTTGTGAAAAAAATACAGGGAAGAAGAAAGGTGTTTGAAGACTTGCAAGTACTTTGGAGAGTCTCAGCTGCACCCACTCATCCCCTACACTGCTATGCCAGTAAAGGCCTGCAGAAGTCAGGGCTAGCAACATATTGTAGGCTGTGTGTTCAAAGAAAACCATGACCAAAATCCCACTGGCTCCCAGGTGGCTTGAGCCATGCTCTCTCCATATCTGCCACTGTCCTCTTCACCATCTGGCCCTGCCCTGCAGCAGCTCGCTTCAGGGGCTCCTTGCCCTCAGAAGAGGAAGGCTTTCTTGTGTGCATCACTAGGAGTTTGTGTCTCTTGTATATGTTCCTTTTCTGGAATTATTTACAAAATTTACAAAAAGGCATGGAAATAACGGAAATATGGTATGATATTTACATACAACTGCAAAACCAGCAGGAGCATGCATGGGGGGGGGGGGGGGAATTCTGTGTTTGACAAGAAATTAATTAAGCCATGTTGTATGGGCAGGTCTTCCTCTGAGAGGAGATAGTGATAGGAAGGGCTGCGGTCTAGAGCCCCACAGCCACAGATTTCCCTGCCTGCACTCAAGGGCAATAAAGTCTCCTTCTGTTGGATAACTCGGGTCCTTTCTAGAAAAATAGCTTGTCTGACAATGCCTACGGGTCTCTGTTTTGCTGAGAAACAGACCCCAAAAGAGTATTAAAGCAGGAGTGCAGCTGCTTCTGCGGCTCCCTGTCTCGTGGGCTGCTATGTGAACCCTGTCGAAACGGAGCGAGTTTCCAGCTCTTCATAGCAGGTCAAGCATTCGCTGTGCTGGCAGCAGGCTTGGAGCTGTTAGCTCCCCGCCGCAGCTGGAATCACACCCAAGACGCGGGGAACGTGCTGGCATCGTGAATGTTCACTGAAGCACAAACATTTACTCAGGGTAAGAGCAAGCCCTTTCCATCTTAAAGATCCTTAGACACTACTTGACGGCAAGTTTAATGACAACAAAGGTATGTCTAGTTGTTGCAGCAGTGAGCGCACTTAGCATTTCTAAAGCACTTTCCAGTCACAGAACTCAATGAGCTTTACAAATAACGAAGGAGTTGAGCTGCTCTCCAAACTCACACAGCAAGGGAGTAGCAGAGACAGACTGAGAAAGCGAGCAGGAACACCGGATGATGAATGAAGCTCGAATGACTTTTTTTCACTTGCAAAACATTGGGCTGTATTATTCCTCTGGGTTTTACTAGGCTGCACTTCTGTGCCCCAGTTTTCAAGCACAAATACAAGCACAAAATGAAACTTAAAATCACTGCCATGGGTAATGATCTGATAAGGAAAATACCTAAACTACAGTGAATGTTGTAAGTGATATTTAAAACAAAAACCCGCAAGACACACTTTTCACTAAATTGGAACATTTGCCCATCCTTCGATTAATGTCCACTCTTTATTTCTGATTTTTACCTGTAAAGTGGTAAGTAATTTTTATAGATTGATTACAAGATATGCAGCCTGTCAGCTGAGCTTTTTATTTCACTATTTTAAGGGTTACTGTTTTAAAGTCCAACACTGTATATTTCAATATAACATTTCATAGTGTAATTATCAAGAGACACAGTTGAAGGCACAGCTCTGTAGCTCAAGCTGAAACAATGCTATTGACCAAGCGGTACAATGTGATCATTAGTCCTGAGGGGTTACCGTGCTATTTATATGATGTTACGATAGTAGACGAGATTACTAGCCAGCTAATTTGTTTTTTTGTCTTTGCTGAGAGCCAGTGCCTGGTATTTCCTGATACCACAGGCGAAATGTGCAACAGATCAGGGACAAGCTGATGACAGGTTTCTTTTCCATCCAGAACAAGAAGAGGCTGAAGGACTGATTTTCACACAATGCTTAAACCTAACTCACTTACCTCGAAGTATTTTTTCCCATTGCATTTTTTTTTGCTCAGACAAAGGTGTTTGAGCAATAATGCCCTGTAACATATTTATTTTAGAGGAGGGTTGTGCATGCCCACTTGCCTTTATAAAAGCTGATTTTTCATAAGTCTTAGCATTCAAAACTGAAACCTGAATTTTGAATTTTAAACTTAATAACTTCCACCAAAGTAAGGAGCCAAATCTGCAGCTCCTGTCAGCACAGGAGCCAGCCCTCTGAGCTTTAGATGGCTTTGGGTCTCTGCACTGCAGATGAATACCTCTGAGACAGCCCCTTCATTGCCAGGGAGGGAGTTTGGTGCCATCACTGACAATTAATGACAGCTATGTGATCAGTCATGGCTTTTGTACACTACCACTTACATCTGTAAGGGACTGCTGCATGCCCTTCCTTCTCCCTGTGCCCTCCATTCCTAAAGCCAAGCACCTTTCTCCTATGACACCTGCTGTTGGATGGTTTTGGCCCCTCAGGTCTGGCCACGCAGATAGCTGTTGGGGCACCTGAAGGGTAGGAACCCTACAAAGCCGACCATTGCTGGAAGAGCTGCAAAAGCACCTCTGTGCAGATGCGCTGGCAGGCTCCTCCTTCACCTCCAGCTGCCCGTGATGGTTCTTGCAGCCAGAGGCTGGATCCTGCACTTCCAGCTGATCCAGGCATGCAAAACACAGAGGTGGTGTTTCTGACAGGGCAGAGGGAAGCATCACCTCTTCAGGATGTGCTTTCCTAACTCAAATGGCAGTTGCACTGCCAGGGCAGCACTGGCAACCCTACTCATGGCAGGATGCCCTTGCAGACATGGGCTTTAGTTGAGGCTTGGTCTATCAGGCTGTATCTATGCTGCTAAATAAAAGCCAGCCAAGTGGTGTAGGCTGGCTCATCCTGACACCACTCAGGCTTACTTGGCAGCTTCTCTTGAGAGAGTTAGAGTGGACCAAACCACAGCCACAGTGTGGAGAACAGGGCAAGGGATCAGGAGACCAGGCTTGGCCTGGCCTCCAGGCCCTCCCCTGCTCACCAGTGCAGCTGGACCCACAGCCAAGCAGCATCCGCCGAGCCGGGCTATGTGTGCTCCCAGCCATTGGCAAAAGAGGTCATTCAGCTTAGCCCCACCTGCAATGAAGTAGATTTAAGAGAAGTGGAGATGTTTTGCCTCTGCCAAGTGCTAGAGCATGACCATGGACAATATGTGAGGCTCTGCTGACATGTAATAACTTGTCATGTCTTGGTAACTTGATTGTATGTTCTTCATTTGGATCTGACAATTTGGCTCTAGTTTTTAGTTTTAGCCAGGTTGCAATTTTAACCTAAATACCGCCCAAAATTTAGCCCCACCTCCATTAATCAAAAAGTATTTGAAGAGTCCACTGTTTGTAAAGCTGATGAAAGGCAAATTGGAAAGAGAAATATTTTTACTTTAGTCAGGTAAAAGTTATGTTTACATGAATAAATATTTATCCTTCATTTTCTTCTTCCACCATAAATATCTACAATATCTACAGAAGACAAAAGAACAATATTTCATAATATTTCTGCACTGGTATGTGTGGATCAAACCCTACATCTGCCAGTGTGCAACAATGTGATAGAAGCAATCAAGCTTTGTGGCACTTCTGTAATTAACTCAGTATAAACAAACAAAACTGAAAATATAATTCTGTATATTCACATGGAATTGAAGCTCCTTCCTTTTGCATGTTTTACTGGTTTTGATGACTCAGAGGTTTTGAAATCTAGATTAATTTTTCTGGCACGGATTCATCTTCAGTGTCCTTCATACATAATTGATAGTAGAAATACAGCCTTCTGCTGATGCACCTCCTTGTATCAATACTAACTTATTCATCTCACCTCACCAATTAAAACACACATTTTAGGATCCAGTTAAATAGATTTCTTACTTGAGTGGAGTTACATGCTGCTCCCTACTGAACTGTTACAAGCCTCATTGGGCAAGGTGAAAATTTCACCACAAAGTAAAATTGCTGTATGTGTTAGTGGGAGTTGCAGATAACTTGCTGACTATAGCCACACTTTGGATCACATAACACATTTTATTTGGGATCTTGTGAAATGTTACACCTCTACCAGGCAAGATGAGGATTTCATTATGTTCTAAAATTTCACCGTATGTTGGTGGTAGCTTTGCCCACCACTGGTGGATTGTACAGCTGCTTGGCTAGCTGATCATTTGTATAGCTGGCTAATTAAAGCCTCATAGAGTATAGAGTGAAGACAGCATAGTATTTAGCTGATTAATCATAATTTTGTCAGAAAGGGTAACTGTATTGGATTTGCATGGACAGGTTTTGGTAGCGGGGGGGCTACAGGGGTGGCTTCTGTGAAAAGCTGCTAGAAGCTTCCCCCATGTCTGATAGAGCCAATGCCAGCTGGCTCCAAGATGGACCCGCTGCTGGCCAAGGCCGAGCCCGTCAGTGATGGTGGTAGTGCCTCTGTGATAACATATTTAAGAAAGGGGGAAAAAAACCTGCGCAACACTAGCAGCAGTCAGAAGAGAGGAGTGAGAATATGTGAGAGAAACAGCCCTGCAGACACCAAGGGCAGTGAAGAAGGAGGGGAGGAGATGCTCCAGGAGCCCGAGCAGAGGTTGCCCTGCAGCCGGTGGTGAAGACCATGGTGAGGCAGGCTGTGCCCTGCAGCCCATGGAGTTAACGGTGGAGCAGATCTCCACTGCAGCCCATGGAGGACCCCACGCCAGAGCAGGTGGATGCACCTGAAGGAGGCTGTGATCCCATGGGAAGCCCATGCTGGAGCAGGCTCCTGGCAGGACCTGTGGCCCCATGGAGAGAGGAGCCCACGCTGGAGCAGGTTTGCTGGCAGGATTTGTGACCCCATGGGGGACCCACACTGGAGCAGGCTGTTCCTGAAGGACTGCACCCCGTGGAAGGGACCCACGCTGGAGCAGTTTGTGAAGAACTGCAGCCCGTGGGAGGGACCCATATTGGAGAAGTTTGTGGAGGACTGTCTGCTGTGGGAGGGACCCCAGGCTGGAGCAGGAGAAGAGTGTGAGGAGTCCTCCCCCTGAGGAGGAAGGAGCGGCAGAGACAACGTGTGGTGAACTGACCACAACCCCCATTCCCCATCCCCTGGCACCACTCAGGGGAGGAGGTAGAGAAATCGGGAGTGAAGTTGAGCTCAGGAAGAAGGGAAGGGTGGGGGAAAGGTGCTTTAAGATTTAGTTTTTATTCCTCATTACCCTACTCTGATTTGATTGGCAATAAATTAAACTAATTAACTAATTTCCCCAAGTCAAGTCTGTTTTGCCCGTGACAGTAACTGATGAGTGATCTCCCTGTCTTTATCTCGACCCACGAGCCTTTTGTTATATTTTCTCTCCCCTGTCCAGCTGAGGAGGGGAGTGATAGAGCAGCTTAGTGGGCACCTGGCGTCCAGCCAGGGCCGACCCACCACAGTAACATAACGTTATCTTGCCAAAGATACCTAGACGATGCAGACATTTTAAAATGGGCCTGAGATACTGTGTATCCACCTTCTGAAAGGGCCATATCTTGGCACAATTTGGAGCTGAAATGTCAAAGGTCATTCCTGACCAAATCTTCCCTGCAAACTTTCCTCATTCAGTGTACAGCTCTGATTGCAGTGACAAGAAACATTCCACGTCACAAGTACCCTGCTGAAGTGTCTCGTGTGGTACCCTGAGGAGCTGAGGCAGTAGGACTACATACTGGGGAAATGTTTGCTTCTCTAACTGAGAAGAGAGAAATATATCTGCTGTAAGCTTCTCCTAGACATACAAATGAAGATTTTGATCAGATCAGAGTAACCTGATCTTATTGTATAACTGCTGAAGCCTATCAATTAGTTGTAGGAAGGACTGCTTCTTAACACCTGAGGTACGCTTGAAGGCAAGCAAGGACACATAGCACTTTTGGAAGCTCTACTTGCTGACACAAGACGAACATACTACATATCAATTAACACTTAAATTAATCTCAGCTGATTCATTTTGGGAGAGAAAATAAGTAGCTATATCCAAGCAACAGATTTTTTAAAATCCCATGTTAGGTAAATTTACCAAAATGAAGTGTTATTGAAGGCTGAATTTGTAAGAAATACTGTATTTTATCCCAGTGAAGGCAGTTCAGCTGAAGTGTTGTCTTCAATGCAAGCCAAGTTAGATTCAGGATGAGTACTTTAGGAAAAAATGCTACTCCCTATACTAAGCAAAAACCACATGAAGTAAAACAGGAGCAGAGTTTTACTTCAGGTATCGGTGTGGCAGAGAATCATGCAGTCTTAGAGAGAAAACAGATGAACACAGGTCCAAGGGCCACTTCTCCCCCTCGTTGCCCAGCCAAATAGTCCTCCACACCACAACAATTCCCAAGTACTGTAGAGCTGACAAACTAACACCAAGCATTGACATCATTTTTGCCAAGGACACATCTACTTTCCAATGTCCTCAGCTGCCAGAATGGCCGCTGGGATCACCAGTGGTTGCCCAAAAGTTAGAACAAGCAGAAGGAAGATACAGGTAATATCCATT
Source organism: Mycteria americana (assembly GCF_035582795.1). NCBI lineage: Eukaryota > Metazoa > Chordata > Aves > Ciconiiformes > Ciconiidae > Mycteria > Mycteria americana. Next base: position 198,788,550 of record NC_134365.1, read on the forward strand.
TTCTACTAGCACTAAAGCATTAATGGCATGTATTAACCTACTTAGGGGGGAATTTTCCTCGGTAGGAAGATTTTTATGTTCCTGGGTAGTACTTCAGTCCCAGCATCCACATTTCTAGAAACACGAGCTCTGTAACACGACTTGTGCTCCTGACCATCTGCTCTAATGGCACCATGCCTACTTCTAAACTGGCATGCCAGTTTTAGCAGGGCACAGACACCCATGAAAGATAGAAGTGACATCTGCTCTGCAAGAAGTTCCTCCTGATGGCAAGAAGTGCCAAATTAGAGCCACATGCTTTATTATAAGGAATGACATCTGTTGACACTTGTGGGCATTATATCATCAACAAATGCCTCTTTCCTGGAATTGCTGCTTCTAATTTGCTTGAGCACTGGCTTGGAGTGCCATATTTGGACACTTAAAAGGATATAACCCTTGGTAAAAGTGTTAATGACATTCCAACGGTGTTAATGAATTTCCATCAGCTGTAGCAATCCATACTGCATGCCACAGCTCACCAGACCAAGGGAGGTTAAGCAATGCCCTAACATTTGTCAATACTTAAGGTCTGGTAGCATTCAGTCCTGCCCCTCCCTGCCAAGCCACAATAATGTGTGTGCTACAGTTTACGTGGAATTATGCTAGGTCAAAGAGCTAGTAGATATGTCTGCCTCCTTCCTTGGCATAACGATGACTTCAGAGCATGCAATATGGGCTAAGGAGGGGACATATCATACTGAGACCTCAAGGATGGAAGAGCCCTACAGAGTCTCCAGTTAGTCACTAATTAATTGCATTTTATAAGCTCAGGCACAGATCCTCAAAGCTGCTTAGGAACTTAACTCCTATTTCATTTCACATTCAAATTCAACTCACACTACTTATTCTTAATCACCATCTCAGCCCTGAAGGAGTTTTAAACCAACAGATGTCTCCATTTCAGAGTATGAAGGATGCAAGCAGCTGAACAGAACCTCCCATGAGTGCTGAGCAGTGCTTTGGTTGGAGGAGGAAGGTGATGCCAGGCACCAAAGCTGCACTGTGCTTTGGAGACATGCAGGGAAGCATCTAAGTTGTTCAGAGCAGCCATTCAGTGTGCTCAGAACATGTTCATCGTCTTGGACAACATGCTGTTCAGGAAAAATGTTGCCAATCTTTTATAGAATAGCTTGGGTTAGCCTGGCTGACCAGGGCACCAGCTGAGCCCCCTTCTCCCACACCGCTGGAAGATGTCAGACCTAGTGGGTACGACTATCTGTCCTGCTGGAGTTGAGCCACCAGTGGACAAGGAAAGAGGCAGGGGTGCCCTTGTCACTCATGCCCAAGAAACTGCCTCATCCTCACAGAGCCACTCCTGCATTTTTTAGAAAACAAGAATCAGGGCTTGATGTGTAAAACACAATGTTTACCACTCCCCATGCCTAGAATGGCAAGAATTTCTACAGTGGGCACATATTCATAGAATCATAGAATCATAGAATCGTTTAGGTTGGAAAAGACGTTTAAGATTATCAAGTCCAACCATTAACCTACCACTGCCAAGTCCACCACTACACCATGTCCCTAAGCACCACATCTACAGGTCTTTTAAATACGTCCAGGGATGGTGACTCAACCACTTCCCTGGGCAGCCTGTTCCAATGCTTGACAACCCTTTTGGTGAAGAAATTTTTCCTAACATCCAATCTAAACCTCCCCTGGTGCAACTTGAGGCCATTTCCTCTTGTTCTATCACCTGTTACTTGGGAGAAGAGACCGACCCCCACCTCGCTACCACCTCCTTTCAGGTAGTTGTAGAGTGCGATAAGGTCTCCCCTCAGCCTCCTTTTCTCCAGGCTAAACAACCCCAGTTCCCTCAGCCACTCCTCACAAGACTTGTGCTCCAGACCCTTCACCAGCTTCGTTGCCCTTCTCTGGACTCCCTCCAGCACCTCAATGTCTCTCTTGTAGTGAGGGGCCCAAAACTGAACACAGGATTTGAGGTGGAGCCTCACCAGTGCCGAGTACAGGGGCACGATCACTTCCCTAGTCCTGCTGGCCACACTATTTCTGATACAAGCCAGGATGCCATTGGCTTTCTTGGCCACCTGGACACACTGCCGGCTCATATTCAGCCGGCTGTCAACCAACACTCCCAGGTCCTTTTCCGCCAGGCAGCTTTCCAGCCACTCTTCCCCAAGCCTGTAGCGTTGCATGGGGTTGTTGGGGCCCAAGTGCAGGACCCGGCACTTGGCCTTGTTGAACCTCATACAATTGGCCCCAGCCCATCGATCCAGCCTGTCCAGGTCCCTCTGTAGAGCCTTCCTACCCTCGAGCAGATCAACACTCCCGCCCAACTTGGTGTCATCTGCAAACTTCCTGAGGGTGCACTCGGTCCCCTCGTCCAGATCATTGATAAAGATATGAAACAGAACTGGCCCCAACACAGAGCCCTGGGGAACACCACTTGTGACCAGCCACCAACTGGAGTAAACTCCATTCACCACCACTCTTTGGGCCCGGCCATAGAGCCAGCTTTTTACCCAGTGAAGAGTCCACCCATCCAAGCCATGAGCAGCCAGTTTCTCCAGGAGAATGCTGTGGGAAACAGTGTCAAAGGCTTTACTGAAGTCTAGATAGACAACATCCACAGCCTTTCCCTCATCCACCAGGCGGGTCACCTTGTCATAGAAGGAGATCAGGTTGGTCAAGCAGGACCTGCCTTTCCTAAACCCATGCTGACTGGGCCTGATCGCCTGGTTGGCCTGTACATGTCACGTGATGGCACTCCAGATGCTCTGCTCCATAACCTTCCCCGGCACCGAGGTCAGGCTGACAGGCTTGTAGTTCCCTGGATCCTCCTTCCAGCCCTTCTTGTAGATGGGCGTCACATTTGCTAACCTCCAGTCAACTGGGACCCTCCCCAGTTAGCCAGCACTGCTGATAAAGGATGGAAAGTGGCTTGGTGAGCACTTCCTCCAGTTCTCTGAGTACCCTTGGGTGGATCCCATCCAGCCCCATAGACTTGTGTGTGTCTAAGTGGTGCAGCAGGTCACTAACCATTTCCCCTGGGATGATGGGGGCTTCATTCTGCTCCCCGTCTTCCAGCTCAGGGGGCTGGGTACCCAGAGAACAACTGGTCTGACTATTAAAGACTGAGGCAAAGAAGGCATTAAGTACCTCAGCCTTTTCCCCATCCTTTGTCACTATGTTTCCCCCCACATCCAATAAAGGACGGAGATTCTCCTTAGCCCTCCTTTTGTTGCTAAGATATTTATAGAAACATTTTTTATTGTCTTTTACGGCAGTAGCCAGATTAAGTTCTAGCTGGGCTTTGGCCCTTCTAGTTTTCTTCTGCATAACCTCATGACATCCTTGTAGTCCCCCTGAGTTGCCTGCCTCTTCTTCCAAAGGTCATAAACTCTTCTTTTTTTCCTGAGTTCCAGCCAAAGCTCTCTGTTCAGCCAGGCCAGTCTTCTTCCCTGCTGGCTCGACTTTCAGCACATGGGGACGGCCTGCTCCTGCGCCTTTAAGGTTCCCTTCTTGAAGAATGTCCACCCTTCCAGGACTCCATAGCCCTTCAGGACTGCCTCCCAAGGGACTCTGTCAACCAGCCTCCCTAAACAGGCCAAAGTCTGCCCTCCAGAAGTCCAAGGCAGCAGTTCTGCTGACCCCCCTCCTTACTTCTCTGAGAATCGAAAACTCAATCATTTCGCGATCGCTGTGCCCAAGGTGGCCTCCAACCGTCACATCACCCACAAGTCCTTCCCTGTTCGTGAACAGGTCCAGCGGGGCACCTTCACTTGCTGGTTGACTCACCAGCTGTGTCAGGAAGTTATCCTCCACACACTCCAGGAACCTCCTAGACTGTTTCCTCTCTGCTTTATTGTATTTCCAGCAGACATCTCGTAAGTTAAAGTCCTCCACAAGAATTCCTGCCCCTTCCCCCCCAGCGTATCTCCTACAATAAGGATAAGTGCAAATGAGAGAGTTGCAGAACCATTAGATGTTTCCAACTTTTTTGATTTGTTCGAATTTTCCTACTGGAAATTTTCCTGCTGGTGGTGTGGAATTTTTAGAAATGTCACATATTTTTTTCTGTGTAGCCTATGAGAACCTGCTTTTCCCAGTTAATTTTCATGAACTCCTTTGTAAGTAATGCACAACGTGCACTGTGCTGCTCTGTGCTGGTTCCTGTCTAGATTTGTGGTTTGTGGCTATTTTAGATGTCACACAGAAAAAAATCTATAACAAAATAAAAATCTCATACAATTTGTTGTGTAGTCCAGAGTTTCAACAGTCAGGCAACATATTTCAGTGGAAAGCGTTATTTTTCCACATGTACTAGGTATACTGTCTTTTAAGGCTCCAAAAATAAGCTTGACCCGTAGAATTATGCTGATTAAATGATGTTTTCCTCACAAAACATCTTAACCAGTTTGATCAAACTAAGTTTTGTTTTAATAAATATTGTCAGTTATGAGGAGCCTGGAAGTAAAACTGCAATTCAAAAACACCTGGAGAGGGAAACCCACAAGCAAAACAGGTGTCTATTATAAATGGCATTATCCACGGAGAATAAGCATAAATTTTCAATGTGACCTGCTAAAAATTTTCCTCATCTCATGTTTACCGAAAACAGTGCCTTTAGTAGATGATTTTGAGCAAATTCAGTTATTTTACAACAAGCTAATTTTACAATTAGCAATAATAAATGCTGTGACCCAGTGATCCAGTTAAATAAGTTTTACAAAGTGTTTTAGCTACAATTATATTTCTACGAACTGAAATAACCTAAACCAGTTGGCCCATAATATTTTGCAGGGAACAGATGTTTATTTGCATTTATTTCACAAAATGAAAGCGCTTAAAAGTATATAAAATCAAAATTATGTTGAAATCCACAGAGGTTAAATAGAGGAGGTAGGTTCTTAAAAACTGACAGTGCCTTTATAGAACAAATTATTTAACTTTTCTACTTGATAAAGTACCAAACATTTTGTTCATTTGATCCTTTTACAGTTTTTTTTCCCCCCTTCTAATTTGAATTTAATTGACTGGTAGTAGCAGTAGTAGCAGTAGTCAAGTGAGTAGCTTCTCTTCATTATAATAAATGCTACTGATAAGTAATAAAATGTAAGGCCATTTAACTGGAGAATGTAGAAGTGATTTCCACAGGGTTATAATGGCAGAGCTCAGTGTGGAACCGTGATGCTGCATGTACTGGCCTCTAGGGAGTACCGGGCACCAGGAGCACCACGAGCAGGGCACGCAAACACCTCTCAGGCGTCTGGCAGCAGACAAAACCAACGAGCAAGATTCACATGGAGAAACCACACCAGTACCACACACTAAAAGCGCAAAAGGAAGCGGCGAGTGCTAGTAGCGAGTGACTCTCTGCTGAGAGGCACCGAGGCACCCATCTGCTGGCCTGAGACATAGTCAAGGGAAGTTTGCTGCTTGCCAGGAGCCAAGATCTGGGGTGTCACAGGGAGACTCCCACAACTGGTTAAAAGCAGACTACTATCCCCTACTTCTTTTCCATGTGGGCACCAGCGACACAGTTAAGCAAAATCTGGGCAAGATCAAGCAGAACTTCAGAGCCCTGGGGGCCCAAGTGATCTCCTCTGTGTTGCCAGTCAGGGATACAGGTACAGGCAGAAGTTGGCGCATCATACAGATCAATACCTGGCTTTGGGGCTGGTATCGTTGCCAAGGCTTTGGTTCCTATGATCATGGGATGTTCTTTGACAAATACAGCCTACTGGGGAGAGATGGGATCCACCTATCTAGAAGAGGCAGGAGAATCTTCGGTAGCAGATTGGCTGACTTAGTGAAGCGTGCTTTAAACTAATGAACTTGGGGGGTAGGGTCCACAGCTGCAACACCTGCATATCCATAAGGAACAGGGTGGATGAGTGCATCTACGAGAGTAGTGAGGAATGCTCCCCAACCCTTTCCAAAGGCAAGTACACACATAATCTGGGGAACAAACAGGAGGAAGTGGAACTCTGTGCCCACTCTGAGAGTTATGACATCATAGGAATCACAGAAACTTGGTGGGAAAATTCACGACTAGAAGACCACAATGGATGGCTACAAACTCTTTCAGAAAGATAGGAAGAGAAGAAGTAGTAGAGTTTCACTTATGTAAAAGAGAAATTTGAGTGAGGTGACCTATGCAGTACCATCTCCAGTTGGCCCCACAATTCAAAAAAGACATGGACAGACTGGAGACAGTCTACAGGAGGGCCATGAAGATGATCAAAGGGCTGGAGAACCTGCCCTATGAGGAAAGACTGAAGGAGTTACATCTTTTCTCCCTGGAGAAGAGAAGGCTCAGGGGGGACCTCATCACAGTATTCCAGTACTTGAAGGGCTCCTACAAAGAGGACAGAGGCTTTCTCTTCACAAGGAGCCACATGGAGAAGACAAGGGGCAACAGGTACAAGCTCCACCAGGAGAGGTTTCATCTTGACAGAAGAAAGAAATTTTTTACATTGAGAACAATCAATCACTGGAACAACCTCCCCAGGGATGTGGTAGAGTCCCCATTGCTGGAGGTTTTCAAGATGTGATTGGACAGGGTGCTAGATAATCTCATCTAGGTTCCCTTTTTCACAAAAGGTTGGACCAAATTATCTTTCAAGGTTCCTTCCAACCTGGCCTATTCTATGATTCTTTGAAAGGGGAATAATAAATGAAGAACCCAATTTGCAATGCCAGGCTTAACATAAGGACTATACACCACTACTTGCTCAGACAGTTGTAATATAAATGATGGTATTACAGTACCATTTATGCTGTAGGCATGTATTTCTTGCTGGGTTTGTAAATGTGAAAGATACCAGTCTGATTACTCAGAAGATGGAAACCTACACTTCAGAGAATAAACACAGCCTGGGAAGCCAGGCATGAAATTCCTTGTCCGACCGCCGTGTCCCAATGCTCTTGCTGTGTGCCCTGGCGTTAGCGATTCTTCTCCGAGAAAGCGGCTTTTGTGGGCAGGAGACATGTTACGCCATGTCAGCATGTTACATCATGGTATCTGCTGCTTTTATACAGATGTTATAGTTACTCTTAAATCAAAGCCTGCTGAATTGAAAATACTTTAAGGTGCCAGAGGCAATTTGTGGGTAGAATTCTTACTTCAAGAGGCTAATGAATACATCCAGGGGCACTGGCAATAACATCACAATTTCCTGGACTAGCACTGGTTGTTTGGATTGAAATGACACAAGTTAAAAAAAGGTCACTAATCCATTCCTGGCCTGCTGCGTCAGTGGGCAAGTTCCTGCCAGGCGGGACCCACGACTGCAAGATCCGTTTTGACATGACATAATACTGTGACATGCAGGTAAAAACTTTTTTAGGATTGGACACTGACACTGTTACTAAAATGGCAGGTAAACTTGATAAAGGAAATGACATTCTGAAAAAACACGTTTGTACATAGAAGACTCCTCTGGTCTATTCCAACAAGCACTCTGTCCCAGCAATTTCATGATTCTTCTTTTTTAAGCCAGCAAATCTAACCCCTGTCAACACTCCTAAGTGGAGCATCATTACTCTTTTATGTCAGAACAATACTTAAAGGCCTCTCCGAAAATAACTTGGATGGTGCTTTAGTCACAACAGTGAGTTAACTTGTTAGGACGTTGTCAGGTGCAGACAACCAAGCACCATTCACACAAACTAAAAGATCTCTTATTTGGGAAAAAACATTTTATTTTTCTAAACTTCAGATTCAGTAGGAGAGCAGGCTCATGGTTTGTAATGAAATTAGGATGTATATCATCATCCTTTTCCAATAGCACTCAGGAAACCGCTGGAAAGAAGCACAATGAAATGGTGTTTCATTGGATACGCCAAACTGCCCTCAAGCAAGGCCTTCCAATGATGCCAATGGAATATGCATGTCCCATCTAGTCTTTATGTGGCAACAAAACCTATATGAGCTGTGTATGGCTTGAAGGCTGCACATGTCCTACAGATAATATGAAGTTTGATTCATTGTAGGTGCCCAGGAAAAATATTCAGTAGTTCAAAAGACATATTCTGCTGCTCTGTGTTTGCTCCTGCCACACCACAGCTGTGTGTCCAGTCAGGAGGAGAGGGGAAGGATGAGCATGCACCATGCGGACACCTCTGAGGGCCTATAACTGAGCCAAGGGCAGATCTCCCTTCCACATCCTTGCCCACAGCCTCTGCTTACAATATCTGCTAACAGCCCCATGAGCAGGGCGTAATACAGCATTCTCTCTGAAGGGGCACGCTTCACAAGAGGAGAACATGGCTGTGTAGATCGGGCTGTCTTGCATCTGGCCTGGCCGGGACATCTAACACTGTTTGGTTGGCCCATGTTCCTGCAAGGCCGTTCCAGCTCCATCAAGAGGACATGCAATGCCCCCTGGAGCTGGCTGGTTAAAAGTAATTACCAGGCTTTACACAAATCTGAATACCAAAAGTGTTGAAGCTTTGCCATGAACAATACTTCGTTAACCATAAAGGACCTAACCAATGCTATTTAAAAACAAGTGGGAAGTCCTCCTTTGGTTTTGCTTGGTTTCAGCAACCCACAGCAGAGCTGGAAACCCTGAGGGTCTCTGCCTACAGAGCACATGGCCATGATGTGAAGGATTCAGGTAATTTCAAATTAGGCAATGAAATAGAAAGTAGACCTTAAATCATGTGTGTGAGTTGTGACTCTTCATGTGTTCTGTCACAGCCAAATCCATGAGGACCCACTGGGACCATTTAGTGCTTCCAGGCCATGGTCTTTTAAGGTTTTGGGTACTTGTTTGGATTTTGGGCTAGGATTGGGGAAGGAAGAGGTTACTTTGGCTTCCAAAAAGTCTCTATTTATAAGATCATGTTTCTAAATCCATTGCTTTTAAAAAGCATGGTTCTGATGTTACAAAGAGGTGTAATTACCTGTACCCTTGCCATTGCTCTTTTTCTTAATTAGGACGTTTGAAGATAAATTCACTTGCCCATCTCTGGCATGTGAAAACTGAACTGCAGGATTAACCGGAAAAATCCTATTAATTTCACCTCTGTATGTCCTGTAGTTAAGACCTGTAAGGGACTACTTAAATGAAAACTTTTTAATCATACATTTAATACATGGGTTATTGAAGTAGGACAGCTTCTCATTTTGTTCATTTTTAAATCCCAGTAAAATTTTTTAAGACACCTGAAATTATTAACAGGACCAAGAAAGGGTATGTGTATGTGGGGAGTGGAGTGGGGGGTGAGTGAGTGTGAGGGGATCGAATTATTTTAAGGAAGTATAAAGTACAGCCAGAAGTATGATCTGTAGTGTTTTATACCAACACAAATAATGCCCTTCTGTATTGCAGGCACATTTAATTAACTGTGCGTGTATTGTGCAAGTGCAGAAATATTAAACCGGAGTGCTGTCTACTGGAAAATTGCAATTCAAGTGATTTCCATAGTACTTCAGTTGCAGGAAAAGGTCTCCAAAGCTCCCATGCTCTTGACGAGGAGCTGGATAGCTCTTAGCACTGCTAATGAATGGCAGAGGCCTCAGGAGAGTGTAACTGGCAGATCTGCCTTGGATACTCTCCCGCGTTGCTTCACTAGCTCTGCAGAGTTTCATTCTCCTCCACGGTGGCACAATCTGACAGGCCCACCACATGCCCTTGGTGTTTCTCTTACATTCCTGGGCCCTGAAGGCAGGTGGTTATGTGAAAATCTCAGCTGCTATTACTGTAAAAGAAACTTCTACTCCTGTCGTGGTTTAACCCCAGCTGGCAACTAAGCGCCACGCAGCAGCTCTCAACACCCCCCCCGCCAGTGGGATGGGGGAGAGACTCTGAAGAGCACAAGTAAGAAAACTTGTGGGTCGAGATAAGAACAGTTTAATAATTGAAATAAAATAAAATAAAGATAATAATAATAATAGTAATAAATTGTAATGAAAATGAAAACAAAGAGAGAGAGAGTGGAACAAAACCCAGGAAAACCAAGTGATGCAACCGCTCACCACTCGCCGCCCAAAACCCAGCCCATCCCCAAGCAGTGATTGCTGCCCCCCGTTCAATTGCTCCCAGTTTATCTACTGAGCATGACATCATATGGTATGGAATAGCCCTTTGGCCAGTTTGGGTCAGCTGTCCTGGCTATGCTCCCTCCCAGCTTCTTGTGTATCTCCTCGCTGGCAGAGTATGGGAAGCTGAAAAGTCCTTGACTTAGTATAAACACTGCTTAGCAACAACTAAAACATCAGTGTGTTATCACATTATTCTCATGCTAAATCCAAAACACAGCACTATACCAGCTACTAGGGAGAAAATTAACTCTATCCCAGCTAAAACCAGGACAACTCCTTTTTTTTTTTCCCTTCTTCAGCACAGAAATGTAGCCTGAGAGAATCTCCAAGATCTTTCTTTTAAAGAAATATCCTGGGGTTTTTTGAAAGTCCATGAACACTGATATCACTGATACCACAGGCTGGACCATTCTTCCTTGAAGGCTGTTTGGAGCCTTCCAAACTCACTACCCAAATTACAACAGGTAAAATAAAAGGTGCCTGTATTATGTCTAGGTCCTGGTGAAGTCAGGTCTCATACATACATTTTCTGATTTTGATGCAGAAAGGAGTCATATCCTCTCTGCAAAGAGCCTCAGCAATATCTTCCACTCCCTCCTGCATCCATGGGACTTAGGAAGTTTGGAGGGAGACACAGACAGGCTTGGTGCGTATTTTTGTCTCCCTGGTCCTAAAGAGTTTACGAAGAAAATACATGGGGTTGTAACCAATATTGGCCTTTCTGCAGTAGGAAGCCTGCTCTGTCTCCTCTAAGCGCCTCCGTCAGTATCATTGCTCCGAAGCTGTGCCACTACCCACATGTTTAAATGTCAGGGACTAGGACTCAAATGACCTGAGATCTTCGTTTAACTGAGAGAAGGAGGAACTTTTTAGGCACTCCTTAGAGCAAATGCACCTTTAACCTGCACGTTATTACCTGTTGTAATTTTGGTAGTGAGTAGAGAGTCACACAAGTCAGCACAAGTGTTTTACATGCTGGTGGAGAAAAGGAGGAGAGAAAGAGTTGCTGTTCACTACCTGAATTCTCCAAACAGCCTTCAAGGAAGAATGGTCCAGCCTGTCCCAGCCCTACACCCCATATCCCCATCCCTGCCTGGAAGTGAGGGAAGGATGCAGGCTCCCAACAAGGACTCACTGGAAGAGTGAACTACAACTATTGGCCAAAAATAAGGTGAACCCACAGCTTCTCTCCTTCTCTTTTGTCACCTTGGTCATCTTTTCTTTGTGACCTAAGTGACAGTAGATCACAAATTTGACATAACTGAAGATGCTGCAAGTTTCAGCTGGTGACCTCTACTCAGTGTCTTTCCCTACAAAGGGAGCAGAGAGCCTGCAGTACGATCCCGCAGTCAGCATCCTGCGGTCACCATTAAAAGGTATTTTCTGCAGATTCAGACTACAGGTTATTTGCTATCAAGATTTTTCTTCACACTGAAAAACAGAATTAAGTATGTGATGGTTACTAAGACAGTACTTTGTCTGTGTTTGTTAGAAGCAAATCCTGGGCAATCAGCCTAGCTTCTCCAGCTTCATTTTGTCAATACTCTTATTTTAGCAAGGGAGCTATGAAGATTGATTAATTGTAAATTGCTTGGGGTGAAAGGTATTAGGTAAAAATACTGTTATGAAGAGCATTTGAGAAAAAGTTTATCTGCAAATGAGGTGAGGTTTATCTGCTTTCACTTGCACCCGTGCAATTCTGGTAAATGAGAGAAATCTTTCTTAAAAGCCACCTCCAACTAAGATGCTAGTGCCTGCAGTGCAATATCACAGTAGTCATTCATTAATGAAACCCACCTTTATCTTGACAGCTTTCATTTTAAAACAGTGTGGCAACCACTGCTGTTTGCCTACAGGAGGAAAGATGTGCTAAGTAATGAGTAATTCATGGGTGTAAATATGAGGGGAATAAATTGGACTTTAAAATATTTATAAAATGTTACTAGAGGTCTGTTATGAATGTTTAGAGCAAAACACCTAGCAAGTTATACTCACACTAAAAGTGGATGAAAAATAAATTCTATTACATATATATATATATAAATATATATAAACCATACACACACTACTTTTTTAAAACAAAGGGAAATTTTGAAAATTAAAATTATTTGCATAAGGGATTTAAGAAGAAATATATGACACACATTCATGAGTACTGGGTCTGGTAGCAGTATTGCTCCATATACTTACTCTTTTAATAACCAATCCTGAGCTTATTTCAGTACTATTTTAGCAGAAAGTTTTTTAAGAAAGTTAACATGGGAGCTGGCAGAGTAGGTTTTCAGGTGGAATTTGAGACCTGAGACAGCCGGCAGAGCAACAGTGAAAGTTGCATTTCTTTTGAGTAATCCACCTAGATCCCAAGCTATGAAATCCCTGTTTCCTGACCTGTATTTCCCAAACCACATGATGTTTCCCTAAAAGTGAAGCTGCTAATAGGCTCCCAGTGGGTGGGGGGCATTTACACTACACGTGGGATATTTTGCACATTACAAAAAGCAGATGCTTGACATACAAATGACCTCTGATACGGTAAGCATGAACATTCCCATGTTAGTGCAGCAGGGCAGATTCTTGCAAAAGGTTGGGTGTGAAAGTAACCAAGAACGATCCTCCTCTGCCAGGGCTGAGCTGAATTTGGGCTAATGGGTTGCTAGTACTGCTAATTGGAGAGTTCACTCTCTTCTATCTTCTTTAAAAGCAAACAGTCATTTGGGGTTATATCCTCCTGGAAATTTTGCAGGCTAAAAGGATGACGATTACAGTCCCATAGCACGAGAAACTACTCTTGTCTAAATATGAGGTGGGCTAACTGTTACTACCAGCTGTCCAGGCTGCTGCCAAAGGACAGATTTTGGTGGTGGTGCTGGTTTCAGACCAGACTGTGCCTGAACACTCATGTCTCACAGCATGCAGCTAGAAGCCGTTGTGCCCGGCATCCTTCCCTACACATAGCCTGACAGTCTTCTGGAGTTAATGAACAATGAAATAATAGCGGAATAGGGAGGAAAAGAAGGCCCACCCTTTGGGAATACTTCTGATACTCCCTGTGATGGACAGCATCTGCTTTATCTGCTCACAGTTTATGGTGCACTTCATGCACGATAGTTAGGTGTGGTTGGGTAGGAAAGAAGGTGGCTGCTGTTGACCTGGGAGAGGGAGAAGTGATCCTCCTGTGAAAGAAGGGTCATCTCTATGGAGAGGCAGGAAAAGAAGAGTGACAACCTGTCCTTGGAGATACCAGGAGACTCCCGAGGAAACCAGGGGGGACTGACACTGCCAGGCCTCGGAGATAACAATGTCCCCAGGCTGCCGGGGGCTGGCAGAGCTCAGAAAGTCACCAAAACCAGCTGGACCAAGCAAGACTGGAGGCCAGGACTCATCTGCAAGGAGCATTGAACAAGGGGATGTATCTATTCATGCCCTGTTGTTTAAACCTCTCTCAAATGGTGTTGTTCGTAGTTTGTGTTCTAACAAACCTAATTAAGTGATCCAACACCCTTCAAACATCTCATTCTAACAAAAGTTGTGGGCAGCACACTGTCAAACCAATGGCCTTGTTGGGCACTGCCAGCTCCTTCAGCATGACCTGAATTCACCAAGCACCTGCCAAACCCAAGATGAAGAATGAGCTGGTAGAATACAATGCATGGATCACCATAACAACCTGAGATATTCTAATATCTTGTGTTTAATCTAATGCTGTGAGCAAGCATTTAAAGAGATTCAATACTCAGTGGTCAGAAACACGACTTCAGCTATTTTTTTTTATGACTGGGAATTACAAAGAATTTTGTCTGAGAGCAAGAAACAGTACTAGCCCTGCAGGACACACATGGAGAAAATATTTTGTATTTTAGACCATATGCCTCCTGAACAAAGTATAGCCATGATTAGAAATTAAGATCCACTCCACCAGAATCCCAAGCTCAAAAATAGTCAGTGGCTTGTCAGTAGCTGGGGAAAAAGAAACAGCTTCAACTTTTATAAGTGGTAACAAATTTTTCTTCTGGATTTACATGACACAGTTTCATGAACTCCTTGGAGTTTGTTCTGGGTCTTGTTTTCTTGTTTACACAGTGAAAAGACAATGGAAAGCTTGGAAAACATACTGACTTTTTCAGATTAGTCAACGCACCAGATATTGCTGGTTTCTCTGGAAGGTTTGTGATTTTGTTCAAATTCATAATGAAATTTTAACTTCTTACACCCCAGACAGGGTTTTTATCCTCATTGTATTCTCTGGAATTGAGAAAAAAAGAAAAGTTTTAGCAAAGGGTCCCTGTGAGTTTGGAAACATAACAGATTCTGCTGAAAAACCTCTAAATTAGATTAATTGGGGGGGGTGGGGGTGTTGGGGGGAATTCTTCATGAGTATTTCACCTAGTTCTTGTTAGCAGAATGCAGGGAATTGCAACAAAACAAAGAAGTTTTTGTTCTTTGGGTTATCTGGAAGATCATTTCCATTTAACAATGTTGGTATCATTGCCAACTTCTGCCCATCTATTTCTTTTTTCAGCAAGCTGTTTCATGAACAGAAGGACTAATGAAATCTGGTCTCCTTTGATTTTGTGTGCTGTGTGCTTTATACATCTCCACTGCAGTGTTGATGATGGCACACCCAAATACCAGCCATTCCCACCACAATGCTCCCAGCTCTCCATCAGATATGGCATGAGCCCCTACCACGGTACCCTTAGATCCTCCTCGTGTTTGCAGTTTCAGCGTTCCCCCCCGAAAAGGCTCCACAAATAAAACAGAAGACCTTCCCAGCTCTTCCGCTGCCTCTAATTATTACTCAGGCTCTGGTGTTGTGGCAGGTTTTGTGCCAGCAGGCCAAACAGGACCCACATCAGTGAGCTTACAAGACAGGATTTTTCTTAGCCGAAAGCACTAATTTGGGTCTCTGACCCTTAGCAAGCTGCTAATTCTTATGAACCCTGTAGGATCTGGAGTGGCTCCTGCCCTCAGAGCAGTTCAAAATGCAGGAAAGATGGACAAATTGCAGTTTATTAATACAGGACTAGTCCCACTGGATTGCACAAATTTTGTTTTCTTGGGAAACCATGAAAAAAAAATTGAGAGAGACAACCCAAATACTTCATGTATTATGATATAATTTAAAAATGGAACATCTCCTGGAACAACAGGGATGGCTTTTGGGACCCAAGGGAAGGAGGAGAAGCCCTTTGCTGTCTCTGTCAAAATGACTGCAGGGATACTGGAAAAGAAGCCTGGATCTGGATTTTCCATCTGGTGAGTTGCGGGAAGCCTCTCCAATGCTATACAGACACTCCAATTTAAGCAGGAGTACAGTCCTAAATTAGGAGGTTTGATTACCTCCTAAATTAGGAGGTAAATTCAGCTGTCATATATCTGCCACTAAAAGAAGAACTATTTTTAAGAAATATGTTATTAACTTAAATGCTAACTGAATCCTTCAAGAGCTAAGACTCTGCATGGATTATTGAAGTGGGAGTGCTTTCAGGCTATGCTTAATATATGTCTTATTAATTTAAAGCCTCATGATTGCCTTCAGTGTGATTATGACCCAAAATCAACCCCCATTGTATTTGTCAAAGTTGTTAGAGTCTTTATGTGGTGGAACAATTAATTCTGAAAGCCTGACTGTTTTTCAGACGGTAAACACATGAGTCTCTTATTTGGATTACTTGAGCCTCCAGGCCTGGACTCCCCAGGGACTCACTCCACAAAACCAGGACCACACAGAATCCCACATTACACATAAAAAAACACACACTTGCATACAAAGAACTTGTACAGAATCATGTTTTCCATTTGCTACCCAGAAGCAGAAAATTGTCTATTAAGAGATGGGGAAGATCTGCTGACAGGTTCTCCTTCCTGGGCCCTTCCAAAGTGCAAAGGGGATGGTGACCGTTTGGATCCCCTGCTATTGGGAAAATCACCACTGGGCTTAGAGCATAGCAAGCTAATATCCCAAGTCTGAATGGGAGCAGATGGGCTTGTACAGCACAAAGTGTTACTGGGCTGCCCTAACCATCAAGGGTTAGAGCCACAAGCCGGTTGCTGTCGAGTGCACTATGGCCGTGGCTTAGCCAAGCAGTCATAACAGCACAGACTTGCTGGTTCAAGAACGCTATCCTTCCCACAGTCCAGATCAGGCAAGACACTATGTCACCTATTAATTATATGAACAAATACTATCAGACTATATTTAACACAAACACAGCATCTGACAACTGCTGCTAGCCTTCAAGATAAAAGTTCTCTTTATTTATGCCTTCCCTTTCTGTAAACATTTAATTGCTTGCACATCAAGCTATTTGGAAAATACAACAGTCCATATAATGTCTTTTAAGTATTTATAAAAGGTCTTCTCTAGCGGGGCTTACAGGATGCCTTGAAACAATTCAGAGTCACAATATGAAACAGAGATAGAAAACAGTCACAATTACAAAGATATCTGATAGCCAGCAACAACTATGACAATGGCAGTTCTTTGAAAACAGTGTGTGTAGGTGTATCTATGTCATATTTTTAAATGGGAGCACTCAACGGTAGCAAACATCTCAGTAAGAAACACAGATGAACTGTGAGAGCTCTTGAGTTTGTACAGTCCTTAGCACAATGAGGCTGAACCTGGCTGTGCTCCTTTTTCACCACTGCAATATGGGTGCAGGGCAATAACAGATAATAAAATCTTCTCAGAACATGAAGTCCCGGCTTTGGGGAGGTCATTTAAGAACAAAGCATCAGACCTACTGTCAGACAACACATCCAGCTAACCCAGTTTTCTTTTTTCACTGGTGATCAGCAGCAGAGGATGAGGAAAAAGCACAGAAATAGAGCAAAACAGAGTGAAACTTCCCCTCCTCCCAAGGCTCTTCCAGCCTCAAAAGCACAGCGGTTTGGGGGCTTCTCAAGGTGCTTTCTGTGTGCAAAGTAGCCCTCGGTGGCTCTCTCCTCTGTGGAGTTCTCCAGTCTTTGCTTATGCCCACGTAACCTTTTAGCACCCATCACAGCAGTGCCACATTTTAGCCCCTCCTTTTTTTTGCTCCATACCCACATTTTTGCATTTCTGAAGATCATGCCCTTTCAGCGGACAATTGGCATGCCTCCAACGAGGCAAACACATGCAATGGGGTTCAACGGAAGATTGCTGAAAGCAGAGGCAGGCTGGCAGCCACTGCGCAAGCCCACCCGGGCTGCTCTCCCACTGGTGTCACCGTGCTCTGCCCTGGTTGTCAGCTGCACGAGCATGGTGCTGCTTCACCAGTCACCCTGCCCGCTGCTGCCCAGCCCCAGAGCTTGCCCTTCCCCAGCCCTGCTGCCTCCCCATCTCTCTGCTTCCCACCTTTCAGCAGTGGATGTATTTTTCTGGCATTCAAGTTAACCCAAATGCCTCAGTTTGGAGCACATTATGAGGTTGGTTCCTCAGAAAGTAATAAGCCACCTTTGGAAAACAAATCCTTGAGCAGTATCCCAAATAAGTAGCTAAACTGCATCTAGACATTTCCAAAGATCTCTGCCAAAGTGTACAGTCAGTGCACACATGATGCAGAAGTATTTGATTTATACAGTCAGCTCCTACTTACATTTTGATCCCCAAGCACTGTTTCTTCTCTTCTCCTAGAAAAGATGCTATGCTCCCAGTCAGCTGGAGCGAGTCCAATAAAAAGATCAAGCCTTAATGACCAGGAAAGCCTTCTGATAGAGAGAAGGTGGGTGGTCTCCCCCGACTTTCTTTTTCCCTTTCTCTTCTTCGTCTCTCTTGGTGTGAAGGCATATGTGTGTCATGGAGGGGTGCTGAGTGTAAGGGATGAGTCATTCGCTTTCCTCGCTGTGCCCTGTTCCGTGCAGATTTCAGGCACGGAGAACAAAAACAGACCTTTGCGTTGGAAATGGCCTGGGAACCAACCAGCCTGAGGAGAACCACACAAATCATCTGGATACACAAAGCTTGTTGCGGAGAAATGTATTTCTTGCAGGTCCCGAGTTCCTTACTGACTTGTACACCTCGATGTTCATTAGCAATTGACTCTGCAAGTTTTATTGTAAGCCTCTGCCTCCAAGAGAAATTATTTGTAAAGGCAATTGAATTCAGGCTCGGCCTCATATTCCTTTTTAATACGTTTTCCATTGCATTGATTGATTTTCATTTTTTCAACGATAAGGCACACTACACAATTACCTAAACGTTTGCAAACGGCTTGGTTCCCAGCCGAACCCGAGGGGATCCATTCGCAATTTACCCCTATTGCCACTAGAGGTCAGCCACTGTCCTGACAACGTAGCGTAAAGGTAACATCCACGGTTACATCCTCCGAGATCACATCTTCCGACAAACCAAATCAAGCCTAAGAGAAGACTTGAGACCTTAGTTTACCTGAGGTGGAGCTCGGCCTAGGACCAAACACAGGATTATTTGTTTTCCTGCTGGGTAGTCAATCCTGTTTTCACTACTTTCTTCTGTCTGTGTATCCGTAATTCTGTTAAATTAATTATTGATGACATTGGGAAAATATTTAGATGAAAATTCAGACTAGCTAGTCTGCTTGCTTAGATAATGGGATAAGAAAAGAACAAACATGCCAAAATGCTAGAGGGTAAACTGTTATCAGTGAAGTTGAATTCAGCATTTGATGAAGCAGGAGAGTCCTGCAAGTATGCTGAAAAGGGTTCCTTAGTTATAGTTACACTGTAAATTCATAACTTTGTGAAGAAAACAGGAGTCATTTAATGAACTGATATGAGTTGCCTTATATGAACAATAGGGTTAAAAGAAAATCCTTTCTGTGGAAAAAAACCCAAAACATTCATCTGTTCAATCTCTCTGATCCACCGATCCAAGAAATTATCAGCCTGACCGAGCTTTGCTGATTTGTGCAGGGCTCCTTCTCTGTGCTCTGGCATGAAATGCTCCTGTGAGAACTGAGACCACAGCCCAGCACAGCACATTGCAGTGAAGGAAAAAGTATGTTGCCATGGGTCAGTGACTGGCTTTTTTTTTGGAAATCAATACTGTCAAGAAGATACATGTTTTATTTTGCTGCTGCAAAATCATCAAAGCCTTAGACTAGAACAACAACATGTGTAGTGACACCATAAAATACAAATGTGACCTATAATGTAGTTGGTGGGAAGTGCAGCAATGCCTGGAGTGAGGCTGTGATGAGGACGCTGGACCTTTTCTTGCCCCATGCATCTGTAACTGCTTCATTGCTGCCCCTGCCCCTGTGCAGGTCAGTGGCCAGGCAACATTTCCCTCCACTTGCCACGCATTGCAGGAGGATCTGAGCAAAATGCACAGAGTCCTTCTTCACTCTTAGCATCATATTATATCTAAAAGGAGTATTTCCCTATGATCCTGGAAGCAGGAGAGAGAAGAAGAAAAGAAAAGAGGCGACATCCATTGATTTCCCTCTCTTCAGCCCCTACTGGAATAAGGAAAATGTGATGATATAAAAAAATCTGCCCTGACAGGAGCCAAGAGTCAGGAGACACAGTCACGATGTTGCCTCTACAGGTGATGACACGATGGGACTCCACACTAAGGCATAAGTTGTATGTATTTACAACTGTGACCAGTTGTAAATATGATGCCAACTGCTAGGATCAACTCTTTGAAACACTGCAAGTCTGTGTCATGATGTAAAGGGGCTTTTGGAGACGACGGTTGTCTCATTGTCCAATAGGATAAATCCATAACCCTGAACTCTGCTTCTGCAGCACCACTTTGCCATGTGGGAAAATGCATTTTGGCAACTCCACTGGACACATCAGTGTCTCCACTGGGGACAAGGAAGGCACTGAAGGCTGCTTTCCAGTTCCGCGTATCAGAGAAATGAAGTTTAATAAAGATGAAACACACAGACAAGGGCAAAACAAAGCACCTGAGCAGCAAACCTCTTCTCATAATAATAGTTTCCACAATTAAGTTTTCAGTAGGGTTTACAAATTCACAGACATTTGATATCGATATACCCAGCTGTAGTCATCCAGAGTGGATGTACACCAAACAGTGCAAGATTCTCCAATAGTATTTATCTTCAATGGCTTACAAATATCTGTAAACTTGGCTACAGTTAAAGTACTGATCTCTGAAACCTCATAACAGTTTGCGGTCTTTTGTGGTATTGGACATTCATGTCTAATCTGAATTAGCAAAACATGACCAAGTCAGGGTCCTGAAATGAAATACCCTGAAACCCTGTGACCAGTGGGGGGACGAAAGCATAGATCTAAAAGATGGAAAAAAAGCCAAACTTGTTCAGTTGGCTGAACATTCAGTTTTCACATTTGCCACTGACACTTTTGTGACCACAATTAACTCAGCAAAAATGGGATTAATTTCCCCTAAAAACTTGGCTATCTGAATTTGAACCAGTGACTCCACCATCTCTTTATAATCAGCAGAGAAGAAGAGACATCTGCAGAACCTCTCTTCTAGGAAGACCTGAAACACTTTCAAGAGGTGCCTGTTCCTCTTTGCTGATTAGAAAATAAGCCTTTGATGAGTACCGCAGACTGAGGAAGTCTAACTTTGCGATATCTAATTGGGGCAGATGAATCCCAAACCTAATCTGCTTGGGCCTTTAATTTCTCATTTGCAAAATAATACAATGGGCCATAATAATAAAAGCAATAATAATGATGCTATTAATGCCGAGATGACAAAACTTAGCTCTCTATTCAACTGTAAAATAACCATATGATCCAGCAATGCATGAAGTATTATAATAAATTATTTCATTGTTTTGCTAAGCAACAAAGAAACTAAAAGGCAGTTAAGAGCCAGTAAAAGAGAACAAATAGGTGCTGCTGATACTGCTATTTGAAGCTGAGTTGACTAACACTAAGTACCATTTACCATCAGAAGGCCCTCCTCCAACAGAGGACAAGTTTAGCTTTTTAGCATGGGCTTAGATATAAATGCCCAAATAAGCTATTGATTTAAATGGGACTTCTCAGGTACTGGTGCTTACAATTAGGTGTTGCCTTAAGTGCTTTGCTGGATTGTAACCTGATTATGGACATTCAAATTACTATACTTCCGTGAGAATATGGCTCTGTCACAGTGGGTCAGGTCGATGCTCCGGTTGGGTCTGTGTGCAACTATAATAATGCACAATTTCAGGGTAAGAAGAATTAGGAGAATTGTGCTGTGACAGTACACAATTAGCCTATTTATTCTGGGGTATTTTTGACAATTTTAGCATTGTAGATTTATTGACCTTTATTCATGCATGTATACTGTAGATTCAGAGAAAATGTCACGTCTTTAGAGGATATTGGCATAATGTAACTTGATGTAAGAAATTTACAGGAACTTACTACCTGTAAAAATAAAAATCTTTTATCAGGTATTCTGTCTAACCAAACAAAATCCACTTGTTCCATGTAAGAAAGCTTCTGAAGCAGAAGTTTTAGCAAGCCTTCTAAGTCCTTATGTTATCAAATGCAATCTACAAGAGTTGAGCTTTACCCTAAAGAGACAATCTTCCCTAAATCTAAGACATTTCATGGATTAGTTCTTTTAAAGCATGAAGCCGTTAGGTGAAATCACAGTATGCAGTTTCATTTAACAAGTCTGTTCTTTTAACTATAAAATATTAAATAACCAAACTGAAGCTATGAAAGTCTGAACATTGAAGACTATGAAAGTAGGCACAATGGAAGGAACAGGCCACTTGTGACTGACCAGTTTGACTGGTATCTTAACTAGGAGACATACAGTTGTTGATCAACAGCACCAAAATTTTTACGAAAGAAAAGGGTAGAATGAAATGACCAGCCACTTACTTCCATATTTTGGTAAAGCACAATTTACTTTCCACCCATGAGGAAGATACATTGCATGATCAGATGTGAGAGATTAGACTAAATTAATTGGATGTTACGGGATTAAAAATTAAACAAAAAGCATGCGTTTGCAATAATCTGATTGATCAAGGGGATCTAATTTTTGAAAGAGGAAACAAGTAATTTCCTTTCTTATAATAGCCGCACTAAAATGAATATGTATTTTCTGCTCCCAAACTGAGAAATACATAACCAAGTAGTAACAAAAAGCAAAGCTTCTGGTTTATCAAAAGGAAGATTCTATATGTAAAATGAAACTACAGCTATCACAACTGGAAAAACTGTCACCTCTACAACACATGCTATTTCACAAGCAAAGGAGGGGATGACTTTTTTTTCTGGATCTGTATTTCTATGAAAAGATAGACTAAAGCTGAAAGTTTTCTCACAGCTGGGATATTTATCAAGAGCCCTATCCCATGCAGATCCTCTGGTGCCTAATAGTATGTGAGCTCATACTTTTGCCTTTCTCTCTGTCCAAGCACTTACAGGGTAGCTCTCCCTCTACACAGATGTTTACTTTCAGGAAACTTGTAGGGATTTAATAGCTCTTAACCCCCTGTCAAATTCAGAGTTTAAATGAACTAGGAGAACTGCAGACACACACGACTGCCTGACCCATATTTCCACAGGGAGTCGGGCCAATGGGAATGTATGTGGCCTCAGGTCTCAGCACTCCTACCGTCTCCAGTGGATGTGTCTCCCTGAATGGAGAACTCATACAAATGAGAAAAAAAATCATTAAATACACAAAATGAACTATGTACAAGATGCTGTTAGACACACACAAAAAATCTGAGCCAACCTTTAAGTATTTTGCTTTATATTTCATTGAGGTTGACGTACTCTAACAAACTATGGATTTTTTTTTAATAGAAGTAATTCAAGGTAATAATTTCTAAGCTATATGTGTTCATGATTAAGGACCAATTGAGAAGATGATACTAAGAATATAAATTGCTGGAAGGTCCAGGACATCTAGTATGACCCTTTGGGTCTGTCTGAGTGCATAGGCTTATGTTTACATTGTACTAAATGCTGCGTAAGTAGCTAATGTTTCAGTATGGATGTGACATAGGAAAGAAAATTCCAGGTCAGTGTATGCTGAATTCATGAATTGCATAACATCTTCTGAAGCACAGGTATCTAAACAAATCTTAAAAAACTTACAGCGAAAGGCACTCATTTTGTGGAAAAAAATGCATGGTTCATTTAATAAATTGGGTCATTTAATAAATAAATAAATAAATGCTTCCAAAAAAGGCAGCATTCTTTGCAAAGTTATAAAATTAATGATGTTATTCTCACTGTCATGAAAATCAGACAGTATGTATTCAATTTAACCAAAGAAAGTAGCAACCTTTCTGTTTTGAGGAAAAAAGGCTTTGGCTTTAGAAAACTGCAGTTGAAGTGAGTGTGGATTATTTTAAAATAAGCATCATTCACGAAGCACTGTTCAAGGCAGACAACATGTAAACCACAATCAGTTAAAAACTGCTACATTAGGAAACCCAAGATGATTTAAAATGTTAGTTGAGGCAAATGGTTGACTTTCACTTTTCAAGCAATCAGAAATACATTGTTCTGAAAAAATTGCCATCAAATGTTTTTGTTGTGAATTAGAATTGAAGAAAGTAGAGACTGTTCCAAACTTGCAGTTTAATATTAGACCTAAAAATTTCTCTGATGAAGCCTGAGGCAGACATCTTGACTCAAAAGTCAGAAAGTCTAGCAACGCAAACAGTGAAAGTCCATGTCACATCCAGCTTTAAAACCAAAAGAAGGTGACAGAATGACAAACAGAAGAAAAATGAACAGGGGATGCTGCTTTGCAGTTCAGTTCTTACTACATGGCCTTTAACATACCATTTTACTTGAATACAGTCAGCTGAGCAAACGTTTAAGGTCAGAAGGGACCTCTGGCCCACCTAAACTGACCCCAGGCATGTTACAGATCCTATATGTGCCACTCGGAGACCTCAACTTTAAGCCCCAGGACTTGAGGCAGGCACACACATTTCTTTGTTCAGCTGATTGACCTCTTGCCATAACTGGAGAGCAGGCAACACCATGGTGCCATCAAATGTCTGCAGCCATGGGAAGGAGTTGCAATGTGCCTGTAGTTCCCAGGGTCTTTGCCAATTAGATCTGGGGGAAAATCCTCACATCTAACGATCACTTGGACCTGGGGACTGATCAGTCACCTAAGGCAGAACTGTTGTGCCACTTCAGGTCACCATCCACAGTGAATTCAGCTGCACTGACCACCTTTAACACTTCAGAGGAAGGAGGTTGAGGTACATGCTTGGAAAGCACACAACCAGCTGTGCGCTGAAGGCGGTGATGGCTGGCAGGGTGCATGGGGGAATCCCTGCCAGCTGCTCGCCTGCTGCAGGCAAGGGGTTAAACCCTTGTGTGTCACGGGGCTAATGCAGAGTGTGGTTAATTGGGGATTACAGCTGGCAATGCTTTTGTGGTCCATGAAGGGAGAGGACTTTACCAGGACAGGAATTATGCCTATAGGCCTCTGGTCTATGCCATCCCCTCCTTCTCCCCCTTTCCCCTGCACATTCCCACTCGTTAACAGGATCCAGAATTTCTCACAGAAGATGGGTTAAAATGCTTTACTTAAAGATGCATATATTAAACAGATACCTTATCTCACGCTAAATTATTCAGGTGTCAGTGAGTTGGCCCCTTCCCCAATCCAGTTATTTTGACATTTTATTTTACCTCTACTAAGCTGTTACATTGCTTTACTACACCTAAGCATTGAAAATCATACCTCACGTCCAAGTTGAAGATGGCCAGATCCAACAACTATGTCACTTCGCTATTGTTTAGTCTGTAAGATTGATTATAACATCCCTACTCCACGTGTAAGTACATATACTCAATACGGAGTAATCAGCTTTCTATTACGTAAATCATCCCCTTTAAGCTTTGCAGGGTAAGGCTTGATTCCCAGCTTCTCTGTCACAGAGAAACACCTCAGCTGAAGTCTCCCTAGCATCTCCATGCTGTTCCTGAAGTGAAGTCATCTAAACTCATTCCATGCAAGGTAACCCTGGGAGATTATGCCTCTTGGTCAGCAGCCTCAGAAAAGCGATTAGAGCAAGTAAAGAATGGGAACTGGTTGCAGTTTCTGGGAACTGTCTGAAAAGTGTTATGTCTCACAAATTCTTCTTGAAAAAGATGCATGCAGATTCCTCTTCTGAGCATTGTGGTGTGTCTAAACATGCACCCCTGGAAAAATTAAGTCAAAATCTGCTTTTTAATGAAAAAATACCAGTAATTAAATATCAGGACAGATCCAGACTCATTTTTGCATAAATACAAACTGATAACGAATGTGGTTCAGCAAAATCGAAGAATGGCTGATGCTTTCCCAGCTCTCCCAGAGTTTTTCCTGAAGTTTATTTTTACAAAGGTAGATCACCAACATAAATGTGATTGAGCCCAGCTTCTTCTACATAAGTTGTGCTCACACATTTGAATTATTTCTACAGCTACTGCTACTTCATGGTTTTTTGGTGCCCTCTCTTGTCTCTCCTTCCTTCCACATCAGTCCTGCCACATAGTACTCTGTGTCCTCTTTCCCAAGGTTTTTTAACGACTCTCTCTCTCTGATACTCAATTTTGTAAATGCCTTGACAGGTAGGTCCTTCATGTGAAAATTCTTGGACTAAAACATAGTATTTTTTATCTTCTTAAAGCCTTAAATTTCATTTTCCTCTTTTATCCGGTGAAATCAATTTTTGGAACTCCCTTTAATCCTATGAATGCCTGTCTATACCTATACTGTCATCTCTTGCTACATCTCCTCATGCACCCCTTGGCCTAGCAGGTACCACTTTGTTTCTTCATCACACTCAGGTGGATATGCCTCATGTTTGCCTCTGGTCCTGCAACAATTCCCTGAGTCATAAGCATTAAAACTCCCTCATACTCCTTTCCAAAAGCAGCAGAGATTACGGCTGTGAAAAGCTGCAACCCAGCCACAGGGACAACATCTCTAGAAGGTATTTGGTGGGCCTGCAGCTCTGCAATATGAGATCTTAAGCAAAAGCAGATTCTGGTTTTTGTTCCAGCTACGATAATTACCTGTATACTCTTGATGCAACTTAATGAGATAAAAAAGTCTTGCCATAAAGTGCCATTGTCTTGACACATCCTTCCTTTGCTTTTCCTTCTTTCCTCCTCCCCTGCCCTGTCACTTGTTAGCTCTTGTGCATGCAGCGACCGCAGGGCACCATGTGGAAGCGACAGCTACAGGCACCATACACGACCCCTTTTGAGGCTCCCAGCAGCACGTTTTCCTCTTCTTGAGGCCAGTGTCCCCCGTGTCTCCCATAGCTATGCCATTGGCCCTGCTGTTCCAGATCAACACATGATGCTCAAGCCAGAGCACCCAAAACACCTGGCATTAAATCCTATGCTGGAAAATTCAACATCAACTTCTGTAGGAACAGGGATTCACTCTGTCACAGCCTTTGGGTCCTTATGGACTTAAACACACACATTTTTTACTTGTATACATTAGCTTGGTTTGACAACTCTCAAGTCAGGACAATTCTCTGCCTATCGTCTTTAAAAAATACCTCAGCAAAAATAACTCTCTGTTCAAAAGAACTACATTCCAAAGGATTTTACAGGTGACCTTTGAGAGTCCTCTTTGGCATTGAAAGACGGCCTCCCAAAATCCAGGAACAATGCAAACCATACATTGCACAGCTACTATTTTATCTTTACCGTATATTTTACTCCTTTGTTTTCCCCCATTGCCCAAAACAAATCTCACAGCTAAGACTTTTATCGTTATCTGTTTCCCACTTCTGGCATGTACAGTATCTAATTCGTTTGTTGGTCTGAATAATTTACACATCTGCACAGCCAGGATCTAAGAGCGAGGTGTTTATGTAAGGTTGCAGGCAGGAAAGAAGATGAGACATCCTCTTTGATCCAACCACCTTTGTGTCTAGTGACTCATTGCCACAACTCTTTCGCTCTTGTTTGATTTCTTAAATGGTGTGCAAGGTTCAAAGCAGTGACAATCTTTCCAGAGCAGGGAGTCAGGAGCTCAGAGGCTTCGAAACTGTAAATATCTGTGTAGACATCATCAATATTTAGCAACCTAAAACCTCAGAACAAGCAGGTTTCAGACGAAAGCTAATGTTGTGACAACGGAGAAACAAAGGAAGCAAATCTCCTCTTGAGTTACTACCAGCGCTCCTGAACCCAGCACCCGTTCCCTGCCACAGCACTGCAGCATCACTCAAACAGCAGAAGGGGAACATAAAACTATCATCCATTTATTTTTCAAGGAGGCTGGAAAGCTCAGAGCAAAGACAAGGCAAGAGCAAGACTCCCAAAAGGGTCTTGGGGCATAACCTCTTCTGAGTCACCATCTGACAGTGTGCCCTTCTGCTGACTCAGCCCCGCGGTTCCCCTGACTGTAGGCTGTGGGGCCGTATGTGCACGTCAACAGGCGCATAAAACACGTCTCTGCAAAAAATAGTGCAACAGTTGCTTAGACAACCCCCCAAAAATCCCATTCTGTCTCCTGACCCCTGGGGTTGAAGTGCAAGGTTGCGGGCTTAAAGGCACCCACCTTTTCCCATCGTCTGGTCCATCTCGCTGGAGCAGCAGATGCCAGGCGGGGAGGAGGGCTGCTGGGGGACCTGGTGGCGTGGTGCCCGGGGAACACCGGCACTGCCACAGTGCCACCACAGGCTGCCCTGTAGCTGCAAGCCCGTGCAACCATCTGCTTCTTGCAGGGATGTTTGCAGTCCCCAGCTACTTGCAGGGAACGCGGAGGGCGGCTACAGCAGGATTTATGCCTCCTCTCCAGAGTAGTGTGCTGCTGGCTGCTCAAGCTGGACTTTCAGCATTTCCCTGCCTGTGTTCTCCTTCTTGTCCTCCTGGGTATGCCCCAGGCAGCCATCTCTGTGACAGCACTGACCGTCCCACTGCTGCTGCCCGTGATACCAGTGGTGCACGTCCCTTGGCCCTGGTAAGTACCCCTGCATTTTTCCTCTGGCCCAACTGAAGGACTCAGCTGTGACACCTTTGCTGACAGTGAGCAGTGCCACTGAACTCAATGAGTGGAGAAAAGAAGTGTAAGGACTGGCACAGGGAGGGCACCGTGAACAAATTCATAATTTGCTGCCGGCTCTGTCGAATTAAGATTGCTGCCTTGCACTTATCAATACGCTAGTAGGTTGGATTGACCTTCACAGTGCAATAATACTTCTCCAGAAAGTGATAAAACCTTCAGATATTGCATTTGATTCATACCAGCACTGTATTCCTCAGCGTGCCTGCTATACATGTTTGTAATTAAAGCACAGGTGTTATGAGGAAGGCAATCTCTCTATGAAAAAGCATTTAAAAAAGAGACAATAAAGACTACATAGCCAAATAAGTATATTTATCTATGAGCAAAGTCCTTAGAATTAAAATGAGGCTCAAGTAATAATCCTTCATCAAGCCAGGCACCCGTCCAGTGCGCACGGGGAAGGGGTGCGGTCCCAAAGTGAGGTGTATTCCTCTTGGGGATACAACAGCAAAAATTTGACTGCACTCTACTCCTAAAAGTAGAAGACAATGATTCATCTTCTTCTGGGGAAAGTAGCCTAAGGCTTAGAAAGGGTGTTTTTTGTTTGATTAGTCTAAAATAGGCTAAAAAGTCATTGCTCTGATGAGTCAGTGAACCAGAGCTGACTCCGGGCTGGCAGATACCCACATGTCAAAGGTAAAACCACCTTTCAGCAGGCTCATTTCAAACAGCATTTAGGATCAAGGCACATGCAATGCAAAACTTATCTGTGGAAGCAGAGTGCCGGGGACAATAACTAGCCACCAGGCCTGTACCGCAGCTGGGGAGAGGACCTGAGCTGGCCAGGGCGATGCTGAGCAGGGAGGAAAGGGCTCCTTGTCCCTCCTGCTGCCCCCAGCCAGGTTCAACAAGGCTCTTCCCTGGCTCTCTGCCTACCCTGGCCCACTTCCACTGTCTGTCTCTTCCCTGCAGCTGGTCCTGGCCCTTGGGGCAGCAAAACTCTCTTGCTGATGCCTCTGCAATACCTCGAGGTGGCTCTTTCCCCAAAGCTTTCCTGTCTTAGGACAAACCAAACCCTGCCCAAATTGTGCGAACAGATGGTATTACACGATGCAAATAAAACCTGGGAGGTTAAACGCTCAACCCTCACATCCTCCTAGGGCTTTTCTGCAAAGGCAACGCAGGGCAGCACTGCTCCGAGGGTGACTGGTGCTGCTGGTCCCCTGGGACCAGGTTACTCCTGTTCGCAGCTTGCAATGAAATCTGAAAGCAGTCTCCCTTCACTGGGGCTCAGTCCTCGTTTTCTTCAGGAAACTTTTGCAACCACAGGTACAACACGATCTATGATTGCATTAAAATAAAAAAGGAATCTAAATGTTCCAAAATTACACAGGGTGTTATTCTTCCTTACAGTCCAGCTTTTACCTGACGTTCCTCCTCCTCCTGGGCTACCGAGAGAAATTATTAACGTGGCAGTCCCTGAGGACTCTCACATCCCATGCAACAGCACTTCTTCAGCCTCTGTATGACTAGTCAAGAACTCAAGCATGAAGAAAACCTGTACTAGTAGGCAACCTCATCTTTTTCTGGCTTAGGCTATGCAGAGAATAAGCAACTCTTTCAGTGACCATGACACACCATTTGTTTAGCCAACCCATTCCTTCCCCCCTGCATTATTACCAAAAAAATGTAAGCACTGTTTGCAATCTTAGAAAACATCAACATATGACCACACCACGACCGCCTCCTCAGTTACTCTCCTAGGAGAATTACATTTAAATAAGTTGATTTTAACTCCTTTGGTAAACTGCAAAAGACCCCAGAAATTTTATTTAAATTCACCCACTTAAGGAAAAAAATCACAACCCTTGCAGAGGTGGAAAGCAAAATTAAACAGAAGTTCATAACATTCACTCGACCTATATGAACCACATGGGTCTTGTACACTTTTAAATATTTCTTAAAATAATACATAAATAGTGAACACTGCATCTACACAAAGATATAGACTCAATGAGGTAGAATGATCTGGGTATAAGGCAGAAAGGAGCATTTTACAAAGTAAAATACATGATTTGTAAAAGAAATTTTTTTCTTTTAGTAGAGAATTTTTGGCAATACCACCGCTGTTGGATGCTCCCATATATACCATGCAGTCTGTGACCAGTAACACAGCTTTAGCCAGCACCACTAGCCAAGGGTGTGAGTGGCTTCTGGATTTTTATTGGTCTTGTCATAATTTAAAGTAAATCTGCAGGACTGAGTGAGGTAAATTAAAAAATGGGGAAAATACAGCATATTACTGAAGTGGAACACTGACACTGAACTTAAATTGCATCCAAAATGTCTCATCAAGTAATAGGCAATTCATCATATCAAAATTCCCTCAACTGCAAATATTAGTAATTAGGCAAAGGCTGTTAGTGCACCATAGCAGAAAGGGTATTGGTTTTATAAATACTAGCTCTGCTTATGCTAACAATAATGCCAGTAGCTATATTTAGTACTGCTTCTGACATGTATTTAAATTTCAGGGCATGCTATACAGGGAGAAGACGGCTCATTTCAGTCAGAAGTTATCCTCAATAATAAGCCTTTCCCAATTATGGTGCGTTAAAGTTGTCCTCAACGAGTGTACCTCAGGCCTACTGAGATTCCATCAACGGATCCTTAAGGTAGTATCATGTCTTATTTTTCAGTTATTATCTCTTTAAGCTTAAATGAATCATAGTTAGAAGAAATTTTGGTTAGGACACCAAGGGCTTTGGGTAATCTCCACCCACAAGCAGGACCTGCGGTGCCTCTCCTGACCTGCAGCAGACAGTGAGTGGCTGGAGAAAGCAAGAAGTAAACGTATTCCAAAAAAAATACAATGGAAGTGCTTCTTTCTGAGACAGCGGAGGCTGTGCTGCAAGTAAGGGGGTAGGCAGACACCCATGGGGTAAATCACCGCAGCTCCACTGTAGTCTTTGATGGGACAGCACCAGCGGAAGGTCTGGCCTCATATCACTGAAGATGAGAAACTGCCAAAATCCAGGACATGCTCTTTCTCCAGTGTTTATCCTTAAATGTGACCCTGCCAAAATAGGTCCCTCAACTCCATCTTCAAACATTTTTAACTTCCATTTTGTACTTCTTTGTGCAACCTTACAGGCGGAGCTGAAAGCCGTTATCTGAAGTGACACCTATGCTGTTCAGAATTTTATCCACTTCACTTCTGGTTTTCACTTCATCAAGAAACCCCCAGACAAAACAGCTCTCATGGAGAATACAGACGAAAAAAAGTGACTGAACTGTAAAGACAGGTTAAAAAACAAACATATCTATTTATAAAGGAGGCAAAGAGGTGTATGACTTAACAAAGTCTTCAGGTGTGATTTGATCAATATTGCACTCCCAAACCTCACCATAACTTCCTTTGCTTTTCTGTCTCCTCTAATATACAGCAGAACAAGACCCTTTTCTTTTCCAGCTGTTTCTCAGGCTTTCTTATGTTGTCATTTACAGGTACTGTAGGTGAGGCAGCTGTTCCAAATTCACCTTCCGCTTCTTTCTAATCCAGCTGGGGATAAGTTTTTGCATCTGTGTCATTTTTACCACAGTGTCAAACATTTAAACATTTTCAATGTCCACAGAGCAGCAATCCAACCTCCACAAATAATGCAACAGGCATTGAAAATATACAAAAAAGGTTATGGTTACATCACCTTTGACGTTCCCTGAGGACCCTGGCAACATCCACCTCATCAATCTAAATTCTCTAAAGAGACCTGCCCCCACCCCCAACACGGACTTGTGTATAGGGGCATGAACAGTGTATACAGTTAACAGAATACGGAGTGAAAATTCCAATGGTCATGTACTTCTGTTCATCACAAAACACCCTATATGGAAATGGAGAAAAAAATCAACAAACAATTTGGATGATCATAATTTAAAGTAACTTTTCCTACTACTGCCTTTATTGGCGATCAGCAACCCCCCTCAACTTGTCAATCTTAAAATCAGAAGCAAAATTCTTGCAGACCAAAATACAACATCAGATCAGAGATCCCTAAACCTGAAATCTGTCAACATGTCATCAGCATGATGCAGCCCCATTCAGTAACTGCTTCCCACACCACAAACGTCACAGTCTGGGCACCCTACAGCCCCGGATTTGCTACTCTCTACCCAATGCACTAGATACCCTACCAAAAATGAGCCGCACTACACCAGAACGAGGACGCTTCAGATAATCGACAGAGGACAGAGATACGCAGTTGTCAGTGGGAAATCCTTCCACAGAATAGCCACTCCATCTCTGACTTCTCAGCCCTTGTCCCCATGAAAGTCTTAAAAATACCTTCAAAAGCCGAGCTGGGGAACTGAAATTCATAACTCAAGCGGACACATAAAATTACGGACTCAGAGGGGAAGGTGGCTTTATGGTACATGACAATTTTTCTCACTCCCAGCTAGACCCTTGCTATTTCACAGCTCGTTATTACTTTTCTTTCTTTGTCCTAGAAGAACTAATGCCTTTTTCACCTCTCCCTTTTCCAATATCCACCTCTAGTCCACGAGTACCAAGGACTTTTTTCTTTTAAATCATCTAACTATTCTAAGCTCATCTACTATTCTAACTCATCTAAGCTCATCTACTATTCTAACTCATCTAACTATTCTAACTCATCTAAGCTCAAAGTAGTTTAAATATAGTTTAAAGCTTATGACATCTATATGAGACCTGAGGAAGAGCTCGTGTGTCTGAAACTCTGCTTATTTTTCTCCCATTTCTGTCAGATAGCCTACTAAATAATATTACCTTTCCCTGTAAATATTTTGCCTTTTTATAACCTCATACCACCCTGGCTATAAGAACACAGCTACACAAATATTTCAGCTTACAAAAACACCAAATCACATGTTTCCAAAACAATATTCACTTGGATTTTAAGAAACACCAATGCTTTTTAGCATCTGCATTTACAAAACATAGAATCATGCAAATGAGAACGATTTTAGATGTGCTCGCATCTGGTAAAGCCTAGGGAATACATGCTATGACTGTTTAAAGTTGAGAACCTATAAAACCTCCGTGCAGGCAGTGCTAACTCTTCAAAGCTGGATTTGTTTTACAGTAGCCTACTTATCTGAAGTCAAACATGCAATTCCCGGGTGAAGTTAAACATAAGAGCACTTTGTTTCCATCCAAACACTAGGAATGTCTTACAGGTGACAGGACTACAAGGTCTGAGACTATCCAAGTCTGTCATTGCCTCCCCGCTCTGAGCTGTGACCTGCCATGTGTCACTCCCCTTTCAGTTTCGTTTGGCGGGGGATTTCACGCTCCTAACGTGGGACCTGCGTTTGGAAGTGCTGCGTATAAGTATTTCAGCGACAACTCAGACCCTGGCCATACCTTATATACTTCAGAAAATAACGTGGCTGGTGGCTTCTTAGTCCCCAGCAGTTTAACCTGTCCCATGCAGGGCTACCAGACTCCCTAGGGATACAATCAGTGCCCTCCCAGCGCATCACCACAAAACACCCACGAGCCAGCTGAGAAACAGCGGCTGTGGCAAAATACCTGAGGAGGAGTCCAACGCATCCTCCCGGCTTGCTGGGACAGGTCCCTGTGGCCATCAGCTTGGTCACTCGCACCCTTTCATGGGTCCTGGTGCCTGCGCTGTTCTTCATCCTCCTCTGAAATCTCCGGGGGTTATTTTTGCTTTCATACTGCTCTCATCACTGCCAGGGCCTCAGCGCATCCTGCACGGACACAGCTGGATGGAGCAGGTACCACTCAAGTGTCTCCCGAAAAACTTGTGCTCTTTTCTGATATAACTGGGATGACGTAGCCAGAGGATATTTCCAGGATTTTCCTTTTTGCCTTTAAATTGCATTTCTTGCCTCAGCCTGCCAGACCTCTGACTGAATAGCATTTGATAGCTTTCAGTGTGAGAACTTGTCATTTCCCAAGTTTCGAGACCGGAGAAGGAGAGGGAGAGGCGGCTGCCTGCGGAGCCTTGAGGAGTGCCGAGGGCACCGGGAAGCTCTGGCAGTTGCTGACACCAGGTAGTAACATTGGTATAAAACTGAGCAATGTAGCTAGGGCAGTAAATAAATGAAACAGTGCCATTTTTCTTTCTGGGTTGGATCAGATAGATGTTCTAGATCAGAAGATAGATTCTTACTCCATCATTTTTCATGCTGCGTCTGTATAATCTTTCACACCAAGTGAAAATAGATAATAGAGAATGAAAAATGTTTTACGAAATGATGTTGGCAGAGGCACTGCAGCTCATGAGCCCAATAATTAACGGTTGCTCATTATGTTGAAGATAATGTTATTTTGTGTCTTAGCTTTGACAATTGTTTTTCCTCACTGTAACACAATTCTTTCTATTTACTGTCTTTGCAACCTTGTGTGAGAAGACTCCATTTACATTGGTTTTCCTGTATGTCTAAATACACTAGTCATTTCATGAAAAATTATTAAATCTCCCTTAACAAACCACAGTGATGGAACAGCTTTGTGTGCTTTCCTGTGGCACTGTGCACACTGGGTGTGTTCAGGGGAGGTCCCTGCTAGCGGCTGCCTCAGGGGATTCTCTCAAGAACATGTATTTTTAATTAAACATTCTTCTCATATAAGCAATGCAATTAGAAAAAAATACACAATTAATTCTGATATTGGTACACGGCTGAAAAAGCCTCATTTAATTTTCTGAATTTAATATAATTCAAGAAAATACCACAATTTAACCACAGCAAATCCCTAGCTCTCACCCTTCAATATTTAAAGAGCAAATTCAGTCTTTTCAGTCTCTGCCAGGCTCTTGAAAACTCACTGTCCGGGACTAGCTGTGTTATGTGAGCATAGGTCTGGTATGCCACAATATTGTTCAGAAGTCTTTCCACCTCACGTAGCCACTCTTGTATGTTTGATATGTAGGACTTAAAAGGACTGTTTGTTATATTACCATTATTCTTCCAGTTATCCTCTCAATTTTTTGCACTTTTGCTTATACCCCCCCTCCCACCCCACCCCCGTAGTAACATGTAGCCATTTGCAGCAAGGTCACTTACGCTGACCTGCAACAGCCATGAGCATCAAATTAACCTCATGGAGATTTTGAAACCTAGGAAGCACAAGACTTATTCAAGCCTCGTATATTGGCAGTGCTTATCAACGTAGGTACCAGTTGTCAGAGCAGCTGTACCGGACAGATCTGCTCTAAGATTTTAAAGCATTTACTTAATTATCAACTCCAAATGAATGGCTTCTTGCCACTACATGGACTAGTGAATCCAAAGCCATGAACAAGAGAGGGAGTAATTGCCTAGCTCCTCAGATTGCCATTGAGTCAACAATTCACTTATTTTTCAGCCAAACGCAATGCTTACGAAGTGGAGGAAAAAGAATGTACACTAGGTTGAATAAAATTCTCTGAAATTTAAATATGTTTCCATCCATCAGAAAATAGTCTTTCATTTCTTCAGACTTTTGAACACATACAGTGAAATGCAATGTAGGACCCATTATGCTTTTAAAAAATATTACCTGCTTAACTAAACCAAAACAGCACAATCATTTTAACTCTATTTTACTAAGGCTTCCAGAAAATAAAAGAGAATTTATTTTTGATACAAATAAATCCTATCAGCGATGTCCATGTCTTTCAGCTCAGATAAACTATTCAAGGTCCTTCTTTCCTAATCATCTTTCCTGAAATAATCTTTCAGCTGGTGGCTCGCGATATGATTCAGGGGAAGAATGTCAGTGGCAATTTCGTAAACATGTGATGACAGAGAAGAAGGTAAGACTGAAAGATTACGCTGTCGCAGAGCACTGTTGTTATGCAGAAGTTAATAAAGCGCGTCTGCCACTTCACTTAATATCAATAACAGTGTGTGGATATTACCTGAGATTCTGAGCCACTTACTGTTCAATAAACTTCACATAACCACTCTGATTTTCACAGCACGATCTACAGCTCAGAACGGAATTTGGAGATTATACGTTGTCCTTACAGATTTTTGAAATAGAAGTCACTGGTTTTGTGTTGACACGCAGTATTTGCTTTACATTAGGTTAACGTGAGAAGCAGTCAGGGAGCATTAGAAATACAGCAAACATAGATCATACACTCATGCATTCCCCGAGGATGCACATAGCCAGGTTGCAAGCCGGGATGATGCACGTAAAGCCGGTGAGGGCACACGAGCAAGACATGATGCCAGCTATGCAGATGGATGGATCACAGAAATATCCCATGCTGCAGGCTATGCCCAACCAGAAAAAAAGTGGCAAGTGGCACCAATGAGCATGTACACTCTTCAGCTCTGAAGGAAATAAATCGTTGCCACTGGGATGAAAGCGAGGTGTCAGGAGTCATCATGAAACTTAAGAAGAAACTGGAGGTCTGTGAATCACTGTTGAACCAGACTGACAAGGCTGTTCCTTTGGATGCTGATACCCCGGGCCACCCATAACAACTCTTTCCAAAGTTATGTAAAAAAAGGGGGAGGAAGATAACACCAGGGTACAATAACCCATTGTATGTGTGTATAGGCATCATCAGTCTCAGAGCACTAGAGAATAGTGGCTATTAGGCGCTGAAATCTCTCATTCTCAACTTATTGGTGGATTGCAAGAGGCGATGATTTTTTTGCATACCATCAGTGAATGTATCTGACCCTGACGTGGCCTTCCAGACCAGCGTTCAATCAAACCCACAGCAGAGGCTTGCAAAGCCACTTAGTACTGATGTGGCTCACGCCCTTTCATCGTGTGTTGAACAGGACTTCAGTGCCCACACAGAATTAACACCTTACAGACGCCTTTGCGACTCTGGTTTCCATCTCTCACACCTCTTAGCTGTGCTCCCCTTTTCCCTGCACCCATGATTTTTTCCCTCCGTGATTTTTTCTGATTCCTGTTTTTTCTGTTTGTAAGGAAGGTGGGTATCACCCAGATGGGTGATACAGGAGATACGTGTGAAACTTCTTATAAATCACAAACTGCTGTTATTTCAGGAATCAGTTATTTTTGATGGATGTGGAGTTTTTGTTTCTTTCCTCTCTCAAGCTGAAGAGATGGAACTCAGTTTTCATAAAAAGCCATGGGATCTAAAATAATTACAATTTTTACTAGTTCTCCTTTGAATTTAAACCAGAACTTTGTGTCTCTTCAGGTCTGATCCTTGCATTTCCACAATGCCACACTCATTTTGTTACTGTGACTCCCAGTGACTTCTAGATGGGTCATGCTGCTAACATGCAAAGTATTACATCGAGAAATTACCAAAAGTCACATTTCTGCATCTCTTGAGACTGTGAAAAATATTCCATTTGGGGCTTGTGGTTGAGAAACTATAAACCTGCTTGATTTTCAAAAGAGTTGCTGAAAACTGTAACAAATATAAAATAGATCACAGGCTAAATTCTCTGGATTTTTATTGTTTGCTCCCCAACAGGCTACGAGTCATAATTTCCAAAGACAATATGCACATCCCTAAGGGATGACATCAATTCTTCTGAAGGAAAATCCATGAGTGTCCACTGAGTTATGAAAATATATTGAGCAACCAAGACGTAGCCCGGCAAATTATCAAGGGTAGATAGGTATAGAGGTCACTTCTGTAGCTGCTCTTTAATCGTTACTCCCAACCACATGAAACTCTTACTCTAAATTAGATTCCCACAATGTCCACTGTGAACGGTTCAAAGACTGCAAAAGAAATGTGTTTATATAAATAATTACACTTTGAAAAATTAATGCCATTTTAGAGATGGAAATCTTAACCAGCAAACAAGCTGCTAAAGTCAAAATTAAGGTTTCCACGGCAACCTGAGCTACCTTTTTATTCCATGCCACCGAGGGAGGGGAGTCCTTCTGGAAGAAGGACGTAGCCATGCAGAGCCGGAAAGCCCAGACACCAGGGAGATGTGAGCTGTGCCCCGCGCTTCAGACCCCAGCACACTGGCATAGATTACAAGCTCTGTGACATATAGACATGTAAAAATTAGAAGCTTCGCATAAATATTATGGCATACTAAATAATTAAAGATGAGAGATTTAATTTATCATGGGATTTTTGCCCGTTCCCTTCCATTCTTTCACTTCAGAGCAATAATTCTTCTGGTTAAAAGATTAACTGCTTTAGTAGTTTAATTAAAGCAAAGACAGGTTTATAGTTTTAATATTATGTGAAGTCTGGTAGTGAATATCTCCATGTATTATATCACTAGGTCCACTTTCCTTTCACTGTTTAAAACAAAAAAAAATTTTTATTTAAAAAAACAGGCAAATGTTAAATTTTTCAAAAAGTAACAGACTTTTGCTTCTTTATCCTCACAGTTTCTTTAAAAGAGTATCATCAATAAACTCTCATTCCCTCTGTTGTTACCAGTAAAGGGTCTGTGGAGTGTTCCCTGCAAAACACCAGCAAGTGAGAGCCTCGTAGGCAGCAATAACAAAACCCAACCCAAACCTCCAGGGAAAAACAAGCCCTAAAGAGCGGGAGAGAGGCCTGTGGGCAGTGAGAATGACTGGAAGTATCATCACTAGTCTTTGGGAAGAAATACTGGTTTCTGTTGCCTTTGACTTCTTCTTCTGAAATGCCTTACAGGAGACTGGTCATTATGGGAATGTAACACTGTGTTGCTTTGAAAATAGTGAAAATAAAGTTAACAAAAAACGTGAGATTCATTCTAGCTTTCAGCAGTAGGTTAAAAGGATTGCTGCTTTTTCAAAGCGTTTATTCTGTGTGTACCAAAACACAGCTAGATGAAAAATACAGTATCAGGGACAAATCAATTATTTACTACATAATCTTGAACAAATCTCTTAAAAATTTTCTGAGCACAGAAATAACTCATGTGTGACAAAATCAGACTGGGGTCCCTAAGATGTACAGATAGGGAATGTATGACAAGAAAAATGACATTGCTCAAGTAGGGATTTCAAACCTGTCAGGTTTTACAGTATTCACAGTCCAGGGACTACTAGGAAAAGGTGTTCTTTTAACAGTCGTGTTTTTTTCAGCTCTCAAATGTTCCATTATGCTGTGAAATCCCCTTTCTGTCTTCCATGGGGAGAAAAATACCCCAGTTCAACACTCAGGACTTTTGGTGGAGTACTTAGTACACTGTGCTTGCACTGCAACAGCTAGTCTTTGAAAGCCTACTTGTCTCAAATGCCGCATGGAAAGTATACCCAGAAATCGAACCTGATCCCTGTGGGCTGTTCTTCTGAGCTGAAAACCAGGGAGAGAAACAGAGAAAAGCAATCTGGGTTGAACCACAGAGCAAGGCAAGTGCGTGTTATAGGTGGTCTGCATTTCAAGGCAGCAGACTCAGCGGGTTACAAAGCAGGCAGGCCCCCTTCGATCCCTGAAACAAGGGAGAAACTGTCCTGCTGAAAGCCCAGCACAATCTGGGGAGAAAAGCCCATTTTCTTGACAATTATTTTCTTTTTATCACTGTAGTCATTTGAAAAGGTCTCCAGAGGATGCGATGCTAGTGGAACTCCCAGATATCTTGGATTGATGGGCAAGAGGTTATGAGACACCGCTGTAGCCTAATTGTGTGTATCCAGGCATGGTGATATCCATACCAAGGGCAGTCTGTCAGAGGGACAGGCATCTTTCCCCGCAGCTGCCCCTCAACTAGAATAGTGTATATATAGGCCAAGATGGCAGTGCTGCTGAGAATGAGCAGACACCTTCTATTGAAAATCCCCATTTTCAAAAATCTATCACTTAAATAAGCTTTAATAACTCGCAATATTTTTCCCACCACTTAATTAGATTTCTTTGTTTATTTTAAGCTAAAAGGGTTCAGTGTTTTTCTTTCTCGCAGCAGTGCTGCCTCCCCCAGCCCACAGGCTGGATTATGCTCAGGGAATAAATCCAGGCTGGGCAGAGAGAAACAGCTCTGTGCAGCATGTTGTTCCGTGCAGACCCCCAGTGTTTTCCTGCAGATGCCAGAAAACACGTTTCTACTGGTACTCAGCAGGATGAGAGGTTTGACCAATGCTATTGGGATGCTGGCAGTCAACACGGCAGGGGATTAAAGGATAAGAAAGGACAACAGTTTTACAGTCAAGGCAGCTTAGTGCCGCTCTGGAGAGTGACCTGGCCTCCAAGACTGAATCACTATGGGAGGGTAGTACATCACCCAAACCAAATGTTTTACAGGTGGTTGCTATTTGCATGCTCCTCTTCCTTTGAACATCTGACCTGAGACCTTCTCATGCGATTTCTGGAAGGGTTGCTCAGTCTCTGCGAAGAGGTCAGTGAGAAGTGTCCTTCCAGCAAATAATGAGAGCATCAGTCGTAAAAAGTTCTCCTGCATTTGTGTTTGGAGCCGACTACAGCTATTCATTATGTATCCATAACAGGGCTGGAAAGCAGACAGTGAATAAGGACTGAGGCCACACTTCACACAAGGAAACTGCCATAAAATGGTGAAGAACTCTTTTGTCTTTGAAGCTTTAAGGTATTTTTACTGAAGTGTTGGGGTTTTTCTGTGCACAGTCATAAGTATTCTTATATCTATAATTTGTGTGCTGATATGCAGTCACACATGTGAACAAGCAGGCATGTAGTCTGCATAAAAACTGAAGAAAGATATGCATCTTTTAAAGATTGCCTCTATTGCATACTGTTTTCATCTCGAAATGAGATTTTCATTAATAGATGGTGGCTGTATTAAATGCTGCACTCTCAGTTTTTCTTCTAGAGTACCAAATGTGAAACATATTTAATGTGACAAAAATTTCACATCTTTATCAATATTTTATTAGTAGTGGAATGTGTCTTCCTCAATGCCTCTTGGCAATATTAATTTACTGCACCCTTCATAGTTAAAGGAAATCACCTGCTGTTTCATATCAATGCAAAGAGGGAAACAGAAGTCTTCAAATACTCATTATCAGCTCCACTTCATAAAGGACATCTTGTTTGTTTGATTCCCTTATTAGATTGCTCTTTTCTTTGTTATACAGACAAAAGCACCCAACAACAACAATAAATCTAGCTAATTGTGTGAAAGGCTTTCATGTACTTTTTGTGTGTACAGGAACAGACAAATCTTGTGCCTCTTGGTGTTTTTCTCATTTAAGTACATTAATATTTTCAAAGGCGATAAATAAAATATTGATTTCAAAGCCTTATAGCTAAAATACTAGCCTAATTTGGAAGATTAAAAAAAAAGATTGAGAGGGAGCTGCAGAGCTAAAGAAGCAGGTTACAAAATGTGCCTGACGTTAGAGCCCCTTTTAGTGCGGCAGCAGGAACACCACACATTTTGTGACCTTGCTTCGTGACCAGTTCATGCAATTTGGTAGAAGATATCATTGTAGCAATTACATATGGGTTCCCTGCTGCCATAGTTATCCATGGTGTTGTGGGGCTCAGAGGAGCAGTGTTTCAGTGTGATGGATTGCTATGGAAATTGCCCATGCTAGAAAGCAAGCTGCCTGATAAAAAGAGGTAATCATACAATTGCTTCCTTGGCTACAACTTCAGGGATGGGGTTCACAAATATGAAATGCATTTTGGTGACTGGAAAATGATGTTTCGCACAATATTGTTTCACTGACTCTCATCAGCTACTTTGTTTTATTTGAATGCCAAGTTCCCCAAAACTGAAGGATTAAGATATAAATAAATAACACTATTTTACATGGCCAGTGCAGCTTTCTCCAGTCTTTTGACAATATAAGACATGACCCTGGAGGTCCTCTAATCGTTGGTGCCTGCAGCAGAATGGGGTGCTAAACATGACCTGCCCTCTACAGTCACCCCAGAACGGATATATGGAAAAAAAGGCTTCCTAACAATGAGGAGACAGATAATTCCCTCCTATTTTCAGCTTATTACACTTTCACATGCAGCTAAACCACTATATGAAGTATATTTTAATTTTCTAACACCAGTTTCCTTAGAAAGACCATGATTATTCTTTCACAACAATGGACTGCATGTAGTGAGCAATATTTTTTCTCATTACTTAGTTTTTATCCATGAGCTTAGCTTCTTTCTACCTTACAAAGGCACAGCCCATTTATAGCCAGGTTTCCAAAGTCTCAACATGAATTCCACTGAATACTTTCTGAAAACAAATTTTAGAAAATTCTGTTTTTCACCAGAAAGATCTTGTCGAAGACAACCATTTATTTGCTTTCCTATTCCAATAGCTTGCAAATGCCATGAAAGCATTGTGGTTTCATTCAAAATTCCATTTTTGGACCAAGATATATTAAAGAAAGGTTCATTCTAAACTAAAATCTTTATACATTTTTAACTACAAAAACAAGACTTTAGAAAAAGGAATGTATTTGCAGAAAGTAACTGCGACATCAGAGTTAACAAACTGTTTAGGTTTGCAAAATGGAGATCATTGCAGAAAAGGTTGCCAAGGAAATATTAACTCTATCCTCCTGTGCATGGATTATGGCACAATCTTTAATTACACAGCCACATCCTGATTTTGCACTGCAATTTCAGATCCCAGTTTCAACGGTGTGCCAGAAACGATCTTGGAGGGTTGCTCACTGAGCAGTGAGGGCTCAGTACAAATTCATCTCCTGCCTCACATGGTGGTCATAATGCAGGCTGCCCACCAAGCATAAAGCACTACAACTATATCCTTTTATATGCCGCCCATCTAAAAATACTGTGCCGTGTTACACCTGGGTTCTTCCAGTCCATAGGACCACCTGTAGGCCATCAACCAAATGACCAGGAGTACCTGTAAAGGTTTCTGGAACAGTCAGGCTATTAGCTCATACTGATGCTGGGGAGTTCATGGTTTACTGTTTCAGCCCTTAAAGCTGAGCCTGAAGAACATATCCAAAGCCAGTGGAGAAAGAAAACTGGAGTGTCCAAAGCTTATGGAGAAATCTCAGAAATTTGCCTTCTGATTTTTCTCAGTTGGATTGATCAGAAATGGGTTATAGAGAGTACTGTGCAGAAAGACAGCTGCAGAAGTGTCTGGAGTTGGAAACCCTTAATCCAGCAATTCACAGAGAATTAAGAAAATACGCATATGGATAATGCAGATTGTGAATTTATAGGAGTGTTTGCACAAGAAGAAGGCAATATCTCATTAGGGACTGGGAATCTGCACAAGAAAGACAAGGAATAGCTAGAAGGGACAAGTTTAATATGCAAGTAATTTTTTGGGGAAGTAACTAGAGTCAGTTCAACAGAAATAATTAAATTGAAATTCAATGGCAAGAATAAACAAGAAAATACCCTGAGTAGATGTCAGATAATTTATTTGTGATACGAATGAAGCCAGTCAGTGATTTCTCTAAGGGCTCTACAAGCACAGCCAATGCTTGTCCAACATGTAAGTACATATGTAGGAAAGTCATTAGCAGGAAGGTAACAGGAAGATTTGCTAAGATTCTCAGCCAAACAGGTAATTAATAGTTGAGGGGTAGTTGGGTATATATATCTGATGCAGATCCAGGGAATTCTAAACAATTACCAATACAGAAGAGGTTTGCAGACAACTAGCACATTTTGACAATCCCTCTTAACTTTTCTCTTCAGCATGCAACTTTCTGCAGAGTAAGTTCTGTATTTCTGTGTCTGCATGCGAGTTGTGTGGGCATGTCTGTACCCAGTATTTAGCAGATTAGAGGTGTGTGCACATAAATAAGCACTACAATCTGAATGTTACTAGAAGATAAGTTATAACTAAAAGCCAATAGGGAAAACTACTTTGAAAGGAAGTAGTAGAGAAAAAAGAGAAAAATCTTCAAGCAAATGGAGACTCACAGAACTACGAAAATTGCTGAAATCATGGAAATCTGTAAAACAATGCATCATGGCCAATTAGACATAACACAAAAATCTTCAGCCAGTGTAAGTATTCCTGTGCAATGCATTTTTGTTGAATGGATTCATTCATTCCTTTGTGCATTTACTTCTCTCCTATAGTCAATGAAAATTATACCCAGGAGAAATTAGACACTAGTATTGCTACATTAAGATGGTGCAGACCAAAACGTGTTCTCTGTAAATCAGGATTATGCCTACTTAAAAGATGTACATCAAGAGTTTCCTAACCATTCTACAGAATTGTTTGTCATATAAACCTATCTGCTTCAGTAAGCTAGGACACTAAAAAGTCATTCAAGCACTTGAATCGCAGTGTTATGACTCCCCTTCTCCAGAACCTGACACAGGCGCGGGCTGTGGTGGCCCCACTGCGGTGGGCCAGCCATGGGGAAAACTTTTCCCTGCTTTGAGACAGCTACAGGAGAGAAAGGGGATGGGCACAGTCTGTCTCTATTAGGACAAGATTTTCCGTACCCAACCTTTGCAAAGACTTCCACTTCCAATCTCCCAGTGAGGAGGAAGGCGTTGGACTTCAGGGCTGGACTGCAGACACCGCTTTCCACACTGCCACCTATCAGACCAGGTTCAAGCTGTCCTTCTGCTGGAGAGCTGAAGGGCCACGCTGCTTCCTTATGGATGCATGTGTTAATTTAATGAAAAAGGGTTGAGCCTCTGTCCTGTGCAGCCGTGACTCAGCACAACTGCCTGCACAGAGCCGCCTCATCACTGAAAACCCAAAGCCTGGCAAAAGTCTCAGGACAACAAAACGAAGAACTATTTAAGAAAGCTGTTATCTGGGACTGGAATGTGGGGAAAGGTCTCAGTTTGGGGCAGCTCAAACTGCTGTCACATGGATG
Organism: Mycteria americana; assembly: GCF_035582795.1. NCBI lineage: Eukaryota > Metazoa > Chordata > Aves > Ciconiiformes > Ciconiidae > Mycteria > Mycteria americana. The sequence goes on from NC_134365.1 coordinate 198,833,214, forward strand.
TATTTTTTTCTTCCTTTAGGCCACTTAAGATATCCTGGGATACCGTTTCATGGGTCCATGACTCCACACAGACACACACGTGCCCCACCTGGCAGCTCTGTACTGAAAATCGACATGCACAAGACAACACACAATTTATGTTCTTTGTATCTCTTAATCAGATTTCATATTTATGATCCAAATGATGTGCCATACATTTTCAGTAGTTCTTGTTGCAGAATTACACATGCATGTGTAAATTATTAGTCTGCCCTTTACACAGATTTTCAGTTGAGGAGAAAGCAATGAAAAATCACCAGCAACTAGTTAGTCACCATTAAAAAGATGTATATATAATCCTAAAACCTGAATGTAATTAAAGAAAAAGTAAAGAATATTCTTTGCTTTGTCGAACACTTCACTCTGTGTGTGTTGGTGCTACTAGCACTGGTATCATTGTGTCTCTCTAAATATTTCTTCAATAAAGCAAATGTGAGAAATATAGGTACAATTCAGGCCTCAAATAATCTCCTTGGGCCTCGTCCAGATACATAACCTTATTCTAGGAAGGAATACCTATTTTTTGACCTACACTTGTATTAGAGAAAAGTAAATACAAAAGAGAGTTTCCAGACACTGCCTGACGATCCTTTACCTTGAAAGCTGCCATGTGATGGACATGATTTTTCTTTAGCCCAGTGGATTCATGGTGTGGGCTGGGGTGGGTGGAGGGAGAGCCCGGAGGCCCACTGCGGTCCTGTCCTGTCCCCCTGCCCAAGGAGAAGACAGGCAAGACAAGGGCACAGCTCGCATCAAGGAAGAAGGCAAGGGCTGCCATCTGTGCAATGGTATGTTAGGGCAAACACACAAAGAGGAGGTCATCAGATGCCCTGGCAGAAAAAAAGCACAAGCCACATGGAGAAAATGGGCAGAAGATGTGCAGTGTGATTTTTACCCTAATAATTAGCAGTTGGTTTTTTGCTGGCCCTGTCTATGCTAGACCCTGTGGTGAGTTAACAAATGTCTATCAGAGGAACTGTGACTATTTAGTATGATAAATTCTATAAGTCTTTGTATATACCAAATATATACATATTTACATAAAAAAATTCCAGGGCTAGAAACCAACTGCCCCCATAAGTAGTCTGGCTATCTGTATAAAATGTTGGCTCACCGCCCCCCTCCCCCCCCCCCCCCTTTTTTTTTTCCTCTTCTTCTATCTGGGAAACTTTAACACATCATAACAATCTCTTTTGCCTAATAATTTAACTACCTATACAAAGTCACTGCTAATAAAGTTTCCTAATACCTAATTTCTTTTCAGTTCAGCCCACTAGTCCCTGTGCGACCATTTTCATCATCGATCTTAACTATTACTGCTCAAGCAGTTTCAGGCTGCAATTATATTGCCTTGCGTCTTTGCCTCAAAAGATGCGGCTGTGTTAAACTCTGTCAATCTCCCTCCTTAAATCATTCCCTGTCAAGCCTTTTATGTTTGTATTTGCTTTGAATTCTACCACACTTATCTTTTTAAGAGAGAGAGACAAGAACAACAGCCACCAAAGAGGAGCTCGGAATTGCATGATCTGTTTTGCACGTTGCTTCAAAGGGGCTGTTTTAAAAGGGGATGGTTGTTTCCCTCACTGTACTCTGTAGTGATAACTTGCTCTTCAATTATAGAGAAGAGCATTCCTTTCTTTTCAAAGACCCTAACACCATTAGTTTATGCCTAATGTGCTGCTGTTAATATTACTTACAATAACATCGTAACATCCACCAGGTGTTTTACAGGCCAATAGGACCAAGCCAATGTTTATTATAAATTACTCCTAAAAGCTATCATCTCCTGAAACATTAACTTAGGAGAAATTAATGTATTTCTCTACATTAAAGAAAAAAAGAAATAATCTTGTCTATCATTTCTTTGTGTTGCTTTCAGCCAGAGGTCCTGTGGAGAGTTTGGTTGCCCAAGTCTGCAAGGTACTGTTAAGTGTATCTCCCGATAAAATAATACAAGTTCATAACTTCAGACCTCCCTTTAGGTTTCTGAGCCATACAGCTGGAAAACTAAGCAAAGATATGTTTTGGGGCTGATGAAAGCAAATTGCATCCCCACTTGTGGACATGGTACAATAAAGAAACAATAAATATAAAAAATATTGCCATTAAAAATAAGCAGCCAAAGTGTAGACAGGAGATTAAATCAGAAAAAGGAAAAAGGAAGGATGTGGGTTTTGTTTTAGATCTCTCTAGTTTCACAGTATTTATTGACATGGAGGTGGGGGATTTTATATATCTGTATATATGAGTATGAGTGTATACACACATGCAGAGTTACTTCTTAGTCCTTCCTAGGCAGCAGGACTAGGTCACAGCAGTACCCAGCAAGGAGAGGCTCTAAGGAGGCAACAATAACATCTGTCCTTCCTCTCTAGTATCTCCTCACGCCTGTGCTAGAACAGCATCATCCCCTGGGATATGGGGTGGGCTCCAAACACCTTCCCAGCCAGGAGGGGTTCAAACCCATAGCCCATACCTGCCGAGCAGACTATGGGCAAGGCTGTGCTGGGCAGTCTGCATCTCTTCAGACATACAGAGACGTACAAGATACATATTGCTCATCAAAAAGAGCCTGCTTTGAACCCAATGGTGAGCACATTCCCCTGGACATGCCTTGGGTTGAGGTCCTGCCAAGGCATGCTCAGGTAGTTGTATCTAGGTCATTGATTAAGGTATATGCAGACTATCAGGAGCATGAAGCTGAGATTTAATGAATATCCATGGTCTGGATCCACTGTGACTATCCCAGGCCACTGTTTCAGGCAAGGGCTGCTCTTCTGTTTTAGGTGCTTACCTCGAGAGAACACAGCAGTTTGTCTTCACAGTCAACAGGGACAGCCAAGTAAGTGATGCCCTCCTGAGGGTGGTCACTTCTGCAGGGGGCAACCCGTAACACTAGACCTGGGTCCAGGCCATCTCTGCTCTTCCCTAAATCAACTCAAATCCACATATAAGGGGTGACTCCCAGAAACAGTTGGATGATGAGAAACCACACATCTTTGCTACCTCAACTTTTCAACTTTTTTTTTTTTTTTTTTAGATTTTGCATTCTTTCTTAACAGTCCCATTATACTTGAAACATATTTGCTGATCCAATTCTTTGTTGGAGAATAAACAAGTACAATATATCCACACTACTAACGTAAATTAGGGTTTAAGTGCAGGAGGCCAAAAAAGGAGGCAGAAAGCAGTGCCAGGCAGGCTTCTTAACCAGCAGCTCCATTTCCCACAAGTGGGTTAACAAGAACTAAAGTGATCGCTGCTTTTTCTTAAAGCAGGTGCAGTCTCTGCAGTCAGACCTGCCCAAGATGATGAGGGCTGGAAGTGAGGGCTGGAGATCAGAGTGGGTCCTCGTGTGTGCAGAAGGGCAGGAGGGTGCAGGGAAATCCTGCTGAGGCCAGAAGAATTCATGGGACACAGCAACTGTGAGTGCGCTGAGGGCTAGGGTCGGGGTTGGGGCTCAGAGCTGTTACATGGAAGAAGAGGTTTAAATCTCTGAAGCAATATTCCTTTTCTGTCCGTTTGATGATCGGTTGTGATTACAAGCCCCAACAGTCTGGACTGTAACAAAAGGTAGGTGTGTTTGTCCAAGCGTGAGTCTCAGCCTTCATCAGGCACCTCTACAGCTATGTCTAATGTAGGAAACTATTGATGCTGCAGGTGATACCAAACAGGAAAGAAGTGGAAAACGTCAACTAATTTTGAAGATATGTTCAGTTTCTATTTGCTTGGCACCAAAAATAATCCCTCCGTACTTCTAAACTAGTATCTCCTGCTGACAGCATTACAACCACCAGCAATTGTTGAAGACCTCTTCGTGTGGCTTTAAATGTTCAGCCAGGGCAAAATTTTACTTGAGAATAAGGTAGTAATTCAAAACATGACATACTAAATTCATAGCAGCCATCAATATTCCAGCTTAATTTCGAACTGTTCTATTCTCTCAGCACTGAAAAGATTATATGCTGTAACTATCCATGAAATTTAATCTCCCCATGAAATGCAGTGTTATTAGAAAAATGAGCCTGAGGTATTCCAATGCAATTACACAAGGAATAGCTAACTGCTGAAAAATTGTAATATGTCAGAAAATGAGCAAGGAAAGAAAAATACTGGATTGTCAATTGCAGCAGACTGGCATCTCTTTTCCTTATGGACCAGATCCTTTTATCTTTGCTGGGAAGATGAAGTACTTTACCCATTGACTTTACTGGAATGATTAAAGGACTAAGGTACTGTTTGACTGGAGCAACGCTGTCAGAACTGAGTGCTCTGGGAAGCAAAACCCATTCAAATAACATGAAATTCACCCATGGCATAGGACCAACCACTCCACAGGATGAATGAAAGCATTATGCAATGGCTACCCGTTATTATTTCCTAGTTCTTAATTAAATGTCTCAGAAGCAGTCTGTTAACACTCCCCAAAATTCTTCACTCCACAAAGACCTCAGATGCTCAGATCTTTTGCTTGTCTTTAAAGGACCTACATGACTGGGTGGTGTTAACCGCTGTCACACAGCGGTATTATGCATAAACCCTTAAGAGTAAAGTAGAAATATACCCTTCTGGCTTCAATATGCTAAATCTAAATACATCACTATAAGCAGATGACATATTTTGATAGCTCATGTATCTTTTCCCTCCACAATGTCTCTAGGAACCATTTAATAACAGGGATCTGAAACTCAGTACTTGTGTTAAGCATTCAGCGGCTCTAGTGGCAAGGTCAGTGTTTACACAGAAGAAGCCCCAAGTCTTTATGTGCCATGCAAGATGTCCTTGCTAGTCTGGGAAAACTGAGGTATGTGCTTAATTTTGCTCTTAGGAGTAGCCCTGCTGGTAGCAAAGTTAAACATGTAGATTAATGACTGAAGGATCAAGGCTGATCTTCCTTAAACACCTTGGTTCCCTGAGGTTAGGTACAAAACATTAATAAATTCAAAGACAAGTTAAAATCCTTTTTAAAAATACCTTTATATTTGCAAATAGAATAATGGAAAAATGGAAATAGGAACCGGTTTCCATTTTCCATTCCAGGACCGATGAGGCCACCTGGTCCACCACCCCATGGGAAGACAGAATCAGCTGCAGCTGCACCACTTCTCAGGACCTCCCTCGGATGACACCACTTCCACAACCTCCCACGCGACCTCCCCTGCTTACAATATCCGTTATTTAAAAAGAGGTTTTCTAATGTCTCACTTGAGAGATTCTCCAATTTTCACCCATTACTACTTGGTTTATCCACTCTGGGCATTGAGACCAGACTATTACGTTTTGGAACAGCTTTTTATGATTTGAAGACTTACTGTATCTGACCAGACTTTTCTTCCTCAGGCTGAAAAAACCCATTCTTGTCAAACTGACAGCAATATTTCATTATAAGGAATGGCTTTTTTCTGCCTTTCTCCTCCCCAATTTTCTTCACAACACAACGTTTGTTATTCCAGCTATTGCACCAACCTTTTTGGTTTTTCCTCCTTCTGCCTATCTCCTTTTTTCCATTTACCTTCTCTTTCAGTGAAAATAATACTGACGAAGAAAAAAACAAAAGGAATCCAAAAGTCAAAAGCCTAAAAGGAAAAGGCTGAAAACTTCTGCCAAAAATAATTCTATTTTTTTCCTTTGAAAATGTGAAACTACAATTATTTTCAGATTTTCTGGACAAAACCAGCAGTTGTTTTCTGCCGTCTTAACACACAAGTTGGACATATGCAGCAGCATCTTAAAAAATTGTTATGAATGTGCTACTATTTCTACTCAGTGCAAAAATAAGAGAGGGGATACAGCTCCAATTATGATGACACATTTGTAATGCTGAAAAGAAAATTGTGTAAGTGTAGGCAGCTTGCATTATACTTGAGCAAGCTGAGATGAATGAAAGCACTGATGAAATAATCTTGACTATTATATATGTGTAAAAATCAAAGCAGGAGAATCTCTGTTCACTCACTGCTGCTGAGATGTTCCTATGATGCTTAAAAATATTCTGGCCTGACTATGTGTCTTGTACCTTAGTAGGAACATACAGCAATACAGGGACTGACTGGAGAATCTGTGTACTAAATTCACCATCCTGATATGGCGAGCAACTGTATTACATAGTCCTGTTCACAGGCTGAACAACCCCCATGTTAAAAGCTGTGGGGCTTTTTCAGCTACTTCTGCATAGAAGTTCTTCCTGAGCCTCTCTCCTCCTATATTAATAACCTCCTGATTTCTAAATTTATTAAAATTTCAGGTCTAAATTTCTTCATCGCCATATGTACCCAGATGTCTTCATGCCAACACGGTCCTTTTGTTTAAGTTATTCTTTTTCCTCACTTGTATCCCCCCACCACAATATTTACACACAGCACTTTGTCATGCTAAACAAGCCTAATCTTTTAAGTCTCATCTTATATATCAGGCTTTTCATTCCCCTGATCACTTTAGTAGCCCTTTTTCTGCATCTTTGGGGTGAAACACACGTTCATGCTGGAAGCCAGGGGAAAGAAAAGCAAGCCCAGAGAGGACTGGTGGACATTTCTCTCCAGCCACCAGCTCCCATGCTCAGCTGTAATTGCAATGTTCCCTTACAGTATTTGCTAACAGTCCTCACACAAATGATGGTGAAATAAAGTAGATGCGTTATAATGAAGAAACCACCACTGACTACTAAACGGCCACCTGTATGTATTCACAGGCTACATCTCCTCTGGGCTTTCGCTTTGCCAAACTAGACGAGACAAGGGAATTTCACCTCACTTGCTGCAATGGGCTGTTTCCTGCCATAACCGCACCGGCAGCACTTTCTGCCTGTGTCCTGGCTGGAGTTAATCTCTTTTGATTAAGATGCAATTCTAAAGGAGGCCTCGCCAAAGTCTTATGAGACAGAGTTCATATTCCTCTACTGAAACAGCCTCTTCTAGTACTTTCTGGGATCGTTTCTGATATTTTCAGGGCCATGTGCCTTTGATTGTATCAATGGTCACAGGGTCACAGGGTAGCCAATACAACCAGATCTTCCCATTGAGGTTTTTTCAGCTGATGACCTCTTAGCTTAGCTTGTGTGCCTTTTATTAGTTTCTGAGTGCAGGAACTTGTATTTTTGTACAATTGAATTTCATCCCACTACTATTACTAGAGACTTCAAGGTCATCTGACTCTCTTTGTATGACAACCAAATCTCTTCTTTATTGATGCAGCTTTCACACTTGAGATTGTCAGCAAATTTCATTAGCACACTCCTACCAAGGTCAGAAATTAAAATACTAAATAAGATTAGCCCCCAAATCAGTTCTGGAAGGACTCTATTAATATCTTCACCTTAGCCTAATACTTGCCTTTTCAGTAGCACCTGATCTTGTCTTTCCTCTGGCCAGTTCCTCACTCATAATGCAATTCCCATAGTAATCCCACTTTCTCCAGGTAAATCAGCACTTTCCTCAGTGATACTGTATCAGCGATTTACTGCAGTTCAGGGAGCTGGCATCTCCTGTGCTCATAGACCCCGTTGTCTTACCAAAGAGCCAACTGACCCCTTTGAAAGGAAGTGCCAGGAACCAGAACTTGACTGTCCTGGACATCCACCTGCGCTCCTGTCCTGTGAAACACATGGAAAAATATCACCCTGTCTTAGTCAGTGTGGAAGCAAGAGGAATAACTTTTCCCAGCTGTCAAAGAAAGCAACCAGCACAGTGTCCCTAGCAGATGGCTGCACCTCAGCCTGCTCCCATCACAAGGATGTGTGCAGGAAGGGAGGTCAGAGCTGCTGTTTGCTTGGGAGACAGGGCCCTGAACAGGAGATGGGAATTTAACTCCGACCCCTCGCTTGCTGTGCCTAAATGACTCCCTCAGGGATGTTTCTCTGCCCACCCTTGTAAAAGACCCTGATCCCTCGATTCCTCTCTTTTTCGTCTTGCCAGTAAGACAGAGTGCTCTGCCACGGCATGCACACTCACTCATCCTGGCTCTTTCATCTTTAATTCATGATTTTTTTTTTTCTGACAGAGAAGATTTATTCAAACAAGAATCAGCTGAGTACTGGCTGATAGCCTTCCTTATACAAGGAGCCAGACTAGAGGATCACAACAGTCCCTACATGCTAGCATTGACTCAACCTAAATGACGCTTCCTCAAAAAGCCTGGACTGCCTTCACTTCTTATATTACACACTAAAGACCATATGGAAACTCATTTAAAAGGAATGAAGTGCACTGACCTTCTGTCTTATTGCAATGCTTCCAAAGATCATCAAAAACCAGTACAAAGCCGTCATGACAGATATATGGAGCATGGTGTATTCTTTTATTGTTACCAACTGAAAGCAATTTTTATCAATTACACACACATCAAGCACAGATTACACATTGGCTACAAGTTATTGCTGTGCTTATTGTTATTGTCAGTGTTTTGCTGTGCTGGAGCTGGCAATATTTTTGAGCAGAAATAAATGTTTTCATTTAAGCAGCGAGGGATAACAACTGCAGTTAGTCCATACAAGCCACTAAATGAATTAAGCCTGCATTCTGTAGAGCTGCTCATTAATACCATTTATTTAAATTTTACTTCTTTCCATGTGAAAGACATAGGCAGACTCCAACCCTGACGACACTGTACAGCGACTGCAATGTGTGCCAGAAGAACAGCACGAAGGCATGAACAGTTTGCACTGTGATAGCTGATAACCAGAGCATGGGCTGAGAAAAACAGAGATGATGATAAACATCAACAAGAATCAACTTTAATGGACATTTCTGAGGGCCACAGAAAGGTATCGTGTAGTCCACAAGACATTTTATTTTTTAAATAATAGCTTTTAAGCTATAAACTCAGTTTCACAAAACGTTCAGTAGCACAGTTAATTTACTTGAAAAGAAAATAGAAAACACTCTCAAATACATGTAACACTACTGCTGTGAGAGAGGGGGAAAGAGAGAACAGGAACAAGTTTGTGAGTGACTTGGATCATGCACTGGAAATTTTAGAGAGATGGCATTTTGGATTCTCTGCTTGAAGCAGCTATTAAATTATTTCCTCAAGGATGAGTTAATTTAATGGCAAGGGAGTCCAAAACAATGTCAAATTATGAATTTTTAAACAACTCTGAGTATTTATGCATCACCAAATAGTATACAAGTTTGATTTATCTTTCACTGGTACAGTCAGGATTTAGCATCAAGCCCAGAATTCATCCTTTGCCCCTCAGTTTAAAATAGTTAATGTTTCCTAATCCAACATGGAGAGTTGAAAGATAAAAATAAATGGAGCACACTACTTGCTGCTCTATTTTTGATAGCCCACTGATTTTTTTGAACACTACAGCTTAAAGCGTGTGAAGGATTTCTCAAGGATAGAAATGTGCAAACTACAACAGGTCCCTTCTCCTTTTGTTGTCAGTAAATTGGTTTCCAATAATCTCAGAGGTAAAGAAAATGCAAGAGAAGCGTGCACCCCAACATGCTGCACGGGAAAAATCAAACACGTTATGCAAAGTAAATGGCGCATGCCTCTCGTGGTTAAAAGGATGCAGGAAAACATCTGGACCCAGTGAAGCTCATCTTCCAAAAATGGAGACAATGAAGTGACTACTGCGGAACAAAACAAAGAAAAGAAAGACGTGTGTGCCCACACTTCCCTCAAAATTAACAAACGCTACAATGACAGCAAGTGCAGTGACAGCAGCCGTGCCTGCCAGCTTCCCAGTGCAGACCTGTGCCAGCAGACCAGCGCCTGCAAACAAAAGCCGTAACACTAGGCTTGAAAGTGGCTTGATGGAGGAGAGTGCATTTCAATAATACTCCAGTTAAGCCCCCACGTGCTACCTCCAGGCTCTTGTGGATGGATATATGTCTGTGCTGCAGCTGGGAGATGCAGCTGATCTGCAGGTCCAAGAGAGATTTAATCTAATAGCGGTGCCGATGTGATGATTACCCAGCTAGCTTGAGCATATCAATCTGTGTGACAACCACGCGTCCGATGGTAGTATTGCTGGAATCACAAGCAAGTAATATGACCTTCTTAAAAGAAAATCCCAGTGTCCTTGACCAGCAATTGGAAGTGAATGCAAAAACAGACATGACCTGATGTCGAAGATTTACTCCACAAGAGAGAGAAGGGGGGGATTCAGCTCCAGATGAGACACCTATACATAGGTATGGAAATGCAGCGTCTCTGTGTGAACTGGGTATGCTCCCAGCATATCATCAGCAACCTAGAAAACACAGGTGGAGACGTTTAGTGGGCTATCCTTCTCAGTCTCAACAAGATGCCTACATATGATCAGCTGAACAGCTTTCTGGACTGTCCCCAGCTTGCGGTCTGTACCATCTATTTTAATTGGTTAGAGGAGACATTTTCTGATGACAGTGCATCCTGATATCGAAAGGATTTACTTTTGCTCTGATCCTCTGAATGTTGTTGTCTTGCACCAAGATTTCGGAGAGCAGTATCTGGAGATGGAGCTCCCCCAAGGACGGGGGGATGTTGCCCTGAGCTGTTACGTAGAGAGGCCATTCTGTATAAATCTGAACTCAATCACCCTCCTGACTGTGGCAGGGGCATCCCAAAATCTCTGGGTGGACGAGTTCTCATACTTCAAAGAAGCAAGAAGAGGGAGAGCTCCAGGAGTAGTCCAGATACAGGAGGCAGTGGTGCTTTTCTAAAGGTCCTTTCACTTCACCATGGGATAGACCTGGCCTAGGGGCTATACCTGGGTTCTAGGCAGGGTCTTTACACAGCAAAATAAAAGAGTACCAAGGACTAAACTCAAGCACTGGGTCCCTGATTGTCCTTAATGATTAGCTCAATTTACTAACTATTTTCTGGCTATTCCAATGAGTTGTCTCCAACATAGACATGCTACGGAGGGAGCTAGTCCCCAGTAGTACATTGCCAGTTCACACTACTTGACTTCTGAGACAAAAATCAATCCCTGCCTCCATTTTACTTCCATTTGTGTCAAACTCTCAGACCCCTGCAGCTCACTAAATCTACAGCCAGATGCTGATGGCCCAGTGACCAAACACCAGGGCCTTGGCCACAAGAATTGCATTGGAACAGCTCATGAGCCATGTGCATTTAAGAGCTAGTTGTAAGCCATGGTCTACATGGTGTTGTTGAGTCTATGAAAGGGTTTACTTTTAAGATGAAGTAATTGTTGCTTCAGCATGTTCAAATGCTGCATCATCCCATCATTCACTGTACTATATTATCAGCATTTTCTTTTTCCACTGAAAAAGCACATGGAGTGTCACTCTGAATTGTAAATTCTCCCATGAAAAGGGAAAGAAATGCATTACATATACTGTGATATATCACCCAGCCTGCTTGTCTTTCTCACTTACAGAGCAGTTCTAAACAATTGCTAAGACAAAGTAAGAACGATGTATCTGTCAATGACATTCTGAGTTAAAACATCAAGGACACGGAGAATGATTAAGGCTGAATAAACATTTAAAGCTTTCAGGGTTAAAATCTGTCTATCTCACTATACCTGACAAGCACACAACCATGAAGTCTCAGCTAGGAGGGAGAAGGAAATTTTCCTAATTCTGATTTTATTACAAATGCCTACTACTTAGCTTATTCATTTGCAGAGAAAATAACAGGTGCAGAGGCAAAATACACAGTAGGGGCAAAGTGACAAGACAGATGCCTAAAGTAATTCATAGAAAAGCTCTGCAAGTATGAGTGCATAGTTGCCTAACGTCACCTCCGGTAATGTCTCTGAAAGGGAAGAGAAGAACCTCTCAAAACAATCTCTGCAGATTTCCACTGGTGTTTACAGTCGTGTCAATAAAAATATCCTGGATCAACAGCATCAGCTGTGTCAGGCAGATGTAAAACGGTCATCACAGACACTTGAACTTCATTTTTGCTAGCAAGACATCATCAGCCAATGCAGTCAGTGCAGTTCTATTTCTCTGATCTGACTTTGGACTACCTAGCTCCAACACTTGTTTTTTTTGCTTTACACAGAAGCTGGAGCTCAAGATGGGAAAACTCAGTATTTAGGATAGTGTTTGTCTCCACCACAGCAGAAAGATCAGTCAGATGTGAGAGATTTTTATCCCCAAAGGAGCACAGCAATTATTAACAGTCAGAAGCTAGTGTAAGCAGTGAGAACAGCCTCCCTGGACAATACTGTGAGAATAAGTGAAGAATCCTTCCTCTTCTTTCTGTGCAGTCACAGTTCAAGACCTTCTCATCAAAACACTCATGTTTTCTCACTGAAAGCATTCTCAATAAAGCAAAGACACACCACTAATTTCACTTTATAGATGAGAAACTGGAGCACAGAAAGTTTATTTTTACCTCCTTACAAAATGAGCCACCGGGTACCTTGATTCCCAATGTATTTGCTTCCCAGTGCACCTCAGTGTTCCTGCCTTATCACAAGAAGTGTCATCAGGCAATAAAGAGTCCTTCTGTACCAACAGGAGGAAGGTCGCAATATCTATTTGATTGCTGGTCAGATGCAAAGGGCAAGTTTAAAATTAGCTAATACTGATGTTGACAATAAATAAGGGAAAAAATGGAAGGGTTGAACAGAAAACATAATATTTGTCCTACCAGCACATTGTCACCAGACTACATCTTTTATTAAGGCAGAGTTATACAGGACTATGGCACTGCTTAATCATGCACCGATATTTGCCTTTGAGACTTGAGAGTAAAAATAATAATAATAATTGGTGTTAATTAGCTTCACTCAGTGACTCTTCTACACAAGTTTCAAGTTGGACTCACTTGTAGGATCTCTTTATGCCAATCTGAAACTTATGAAGAGCACTTATCCATACACCCATAGGCTCATTTAACTAAAGAAGACTTCCTATTATCACTGTCTTATCTTTGGAATTTATGGCTGTACATATAACAAAATACAAGAAATTATGTTACTAAATTTAATGCAACTGGGAGAAGAAGGGATAAAAATATCTATTCGCAGATGTTCTCAAATAGCAGACATAAGAATGATTCCTGCTTTCAGTTAGCTTCCATTAGCTACTGACTCTGGAAACTAATAGGAGGCTGTACACAGCGGAAACATTTTTCAAGCCCCAGCAATATTTCATAAGGATCCTTCTCACAGTGCTTCAATGCTAAAAAAAAGTTTTGAGTTGTCTGACAGGAAATCAGAAATCATTGCCCACAGCTCTTACAAAGGAGCAAATGGTGAGAGGCTACAGTCAGTCATGGACTCCTCCTTAGAAGAGGAGTAGAAAGCTTCAGTGAGGCCATTTTAAAAATGTTCTGAGCCACAGACTTTCACCACCTCCTTCATAGACAGCTACGTGGCCGTACATATGTCACTCTTGGATATTTTATCTCCTCTGACTGCCACCTTTATTTTTCTTTCTATAGTGTTCCTTACACCCCTTAAAGAAGTTACATATGTCTTTGTGCTGTCCTGACACAATACTTCATTCTTTTTTCTCATACTTGTGGACAATGATTATTGTCCTCATGTCCTTTGATTTCGTTTTCACATCATCCATCTACAAACGTTTAGTTTAAACCTCTGATACACTGCAAATTCACCTTCCCAGTCCTAATTTTCTTCTGTCTGTTCTGGATTTACAGCCGGTGAGGGCCGCTGTGAAGGAAGGGCTGGAGGAAGCCTGCACAAGGGCTGCCTTCCTCCTCTTGGGAGCTGTCTTCAGGCTGAGGCTCTCGCCCTCAGTCCCCACCTGAGCCACATCCCAGTGGCATCACAGCCATGCCCATCCCTGGTCATGGACTTGGCTGGTTTAGACCGGGACCCTGGCCAACAGGCTAACTTAGGGCTTGACCCGGACCTGCCTCATCACTAAGGGCTTGCCTGGTGATCACAGAGCTGGGTCTGGCCCTGGTTATGGTTTCCAAACCTGATCCTGACCCTGACTCTCTGATGTGTTCCTGCCTTGAGCTCAGACCTGCCTCATCACCACTGATTCGTCTTTGGACTTTCCTAATTACATACACTGCGCAGTAACGAGGGATGGATGGAAAGATGGATGAGCATTATATGTCAAAATTTTATTAAGTTCTAATTAATATTTTGACCTATATGTAGACTGAGTACACTTTAAAAGCAAACTATCAGCATAGTTTCTGCATAACTATGAGCAGCTCAACTTTTTCAGCTCTGAAATTAAGCTAATGGTTATAGCACTCCTGTGGCTTCCTACAATCGCTACAGGAAGCCCAAAAGAACTGTAACATTTTTTGGGAAATTAATCCCTTCAGAAAAAGAATATAAATGAAAATAATTGCAGTGGACATGGCAGCCTTTCAAAAACAATGCATTAGTTATTAATCAACTGAAATACAACATGCAGAGTTCTTTAATGGGTGCAAATTATATCTAGGAGGAGGTGGGAGAAAAGGGTCCAGCTTGGACTTCATTTTGTTTCTCTGTATCTTTTTTACCCATCTTGAGCTATTGAACATCTTGCAAAGAACAATCTTTGATTGCTTGGCAGATTTGAGAACTCTTCAGCTTCTGGTCTTTAAAAATAATGGTCTAGGCATTAGAGCTTCTGGGACCTCAAGCTGCTCCGTCTTTATGAAGACAGATGTATCCAGGTCTAAATACTCTAGCTAGACCATTATGTGTACAAGCTACAGCATCTTTTTCCTCCTTCTCTTAATATAAAAGCTACTCCATTCGGTTCCGAGTGTAATAGCGAGTGTAATACAGCCTACCTAAATAAACCAGGACATACAAATTGTTCAAGTTAAGATTACAAAGTTTCCGATGGTTTCCCACTATGACAACTACAAGGAAATTAAACCTTTTCTAGTTTTCTTTCAACAGCTAACGTCAGGAAAGAAAGAGTTATTTTTGCCATACCTTGCTTTATTAAGAATTTATCTACAACCACTTTTGAAGAGAGTCTGATTACACTTTCATATTAATGTTTGCGGTTGAGCATACAGAGTACCAGGTGATTCTCATAACAATAATGTTGATTTATAACTGAGAGCATGCAAGATACAGAATAATCAGATAGAGTTCTACAATACCAAGAATAATTAAAATTATTATGGTAGAACAGCTCCTGAAAGTGAATGCACAAAGAAGGCATGGATGGGCAAAGGGGATGTTCAGATAACGAGAGAAAAATCAGTGGAAAATACATTGCAGGATTTCCTTACTTCTATTCATCAATAGATTAAAAAAAAATTAAAGACAGGATGGTAATAAGTTACTTGCCTCACAAGACACTAAGGAAATTGAAGTAATTCTTACCTTCAGATTATTAAAGCTGGAACATGAGCCTGCTGGCATTTAAAATAAGATTTCTAAGATTTACAGCTCCCAAGCATGGAGACCTTAGGGATATCTGTTTGTTTCTTTCTTTTGTACATATCTATGTAACACAGGTACCTCCACTCGTCTGGTTAGTGTGATGTGCTGAGAGCTGGAACTGCAAGGAGAGCTCTATGCCCAGAGGAGTGGAGACGCACTGCTCCATCTCCACCTTCCACAGTGCTTATCAAATGTGCCTGGTCCCATCCTCTGGCTGCAGAAGGTGCTCACACCGGCCTGGCTTCCAAAAGATAGGGTCCTCTTTTCAGGGATGCAACAGGTAGAGAGTCTGTGGTGGGTCAGCTGGCAGGAAAACCTGTGTTAAACTGGATTTGTTTGGTAAGGCCGATGGGCCTTTTGTTATTTTAACTCTTTTCTCTGCAATTTCTCTACTCCTATGAATAAACAAGTACCACTCAGTTTTAAAAAAGCTGTTCTGAGTGTAGCTCCAAAGTGAAAGTCTACAGGTCACAGAACCACAATGACTAAAAAATCAATAAAACAGAGTAAGGCTGAGGACTGACAAGAGTGAACATGTCGGGAAGAAGGACAATCCAAGAACAAAACCAAATAAATCACCAGATGCCCCAGAAGGGCCAAGGCTGAGGTACTAATGGGACATGTGCCAAAGACGACAATGAAGGATCAGGAGCGCAGAAGCCCAAAAGATCTGAAGAATACCTCAGCTTTCAGACCCTAATGTACAAGCAGACCCAGACACTGTTGTTTCCCAGCATACGCTGTAGAACAAACTTATGGGACAACATTATGCTTCTATTGTTTCTATTTGCCAGTATACCGGAGGGGTTATTGGGAAGCTTTTTTATCATAACAGTTGCTTGGAAGCTGAGAGGTGCTCTGCTGAGAGCTTCTGAGTAGAAAACACCACTAGAGCTCCTCTTAGATTAACAGCTGAGCAATTCAAAAACAAGATGTGGCTCAGTCTTAGGATCAGAACTCCTAACATAAAGCAGTACTTCCAAAGCCCAGCTTTCTCAGCTACTGTGAAATTCTAGCATGGAGGTCCATACATGTCTCCCATTCGTTTTTCAACAGCTTGATCTTATCGGCATTACAAGCATGGCTTGGTAAGAGTTTAAATTTGTTTGTTCAGTTATTGTTATTTCTAACACTCATTCATTTCCTGGTATGGGAACAGGTAGAAATGTTGCAGATTTAATTTAAACAAATCCTGACAGCACTAATAAACCATTCCAAAGGATGCTATAATTTATCATAATCAGTTAGTCAATTAGAACTTGCTCCAGTCAGAAATGAAAAATTATTTTTAATCTATTAAGACATGAGGGCAATGTTAAAACCCCATTGCAATCTACCCCACAAAACACTGCACAGAGAAGGCTGGGACACCAGTACCAACCCAAACCAATTTTATAGCTTTTTTTTTTTAAAAAAAGTGTGAGGCCTTCCACATTCAAATATTACAAACAAGCATTGATCAGTAAACACAAACTCTCCCTTTATTTCCTATTACAGACAGGGTATTACAGAGACATTTGCTGGGTACTTTTTCTTTTGCAGGTGCAAAATGCTTAGTCTACAAGCAAAGCAGGTAGCAATATTTCAGACTGTGATTCCTTTTTCATGACTGTTAAGACATTATTTGCCATTACATTTAAATGGTAGCTGTTTGAGCTGCTGTGAGTATGAACTGCGCTGAAGTGGCATATTCCCAAGCCAGCATGGAATCATTTCTGGCTAAATCTCAAAAATAGTCCAGTAAACAAATTTCAAGAGGTAATTTCCTCAGAGATGAACATACAGATGAAAACATTATATTACAGTGCTCACTTGCACATGTAACAGCAAAAAACCCTACTAAAGTAGTAGGTACTATTATGGCTTTTGAGGAAAACCAAGCAGGAGTTGGGAGGCAGTGCTTTCTCCAAATTAATCTTTCGGAGTTGTGATGTTTTAGAAGATTGCCAGGGGACAGGATGCTTTCTACTGGCTGAACACTTCACTCACAAACGCCATACACCCTAGGTAGCAGGGTGACTCCGTTCACTAGCCATTTATTTCTAGCAGCTGAGATCCACAGAACTAAGAAAATACAGAAACTTATCCTAAAGCGGCTTTTTGAATTCTCTCAAATTTGGATTTGAAGATTTCTTTCTGCTGTGGAACAACTGGTGAATCGCTGCTCTGACAGCTCCATCTTTAGGATGCCAAGATTACTTCTTTTTTATTTTGGAGACCCAAAATGTGCCTTTGATGCCCTTCAAGAGACAATGCAAATGCACCCACAGCAGAACAGGTCATACCAACAGCTTTGAAAGCCAGCACAGGACAAAACCACCTGTATTAATCTGCCCTCCATGCAACTGGCAATTAGCCCATCTATGCTTCTACAGCTCTTCCACCTAAAATGAGTATAATTGCTGTAGAAGAAGGAAAATAATTTGACTTTCTAATTCTAAAGTACTTGTACAGCCTCTAAAATAATCACATACGTGGAGAGAAAATCATATGTAGCCATTGTTGGGCATCCTCAGACAGCTTTGGCCCAGTTTCCTTTAACAGCACGTAAGCTAAATATGCACTCTCCTAATACTCATTAATCATGACACAAAGGAAACAACTAAATAAATGCTAGGTGACAAACTGCAAATACTCTTCGAAAAGAGCAAAGACACAAAGACAGTATTGTAAGTGAGAGTATCCGGGACTTCTACTAATTGGATTTTCAGCAGTGCATGGATATGCCCCCTTCATTTACAGAAATAATGGTGAGGACCACCAACACTGTGGTTTTGTCTTTTTAATATTTCTGTTGCAAAGCACATATAGGAATCTGCTCTGTTTTGCAATACCCTTTTTCTCACTCTGCACTGTAAAATACAAACACTCATCTAAACATAAAAAAGATCACTGAAGACATAAATAACTCAGATGGTTAAATATAAGCAGAGAAATAGCAGCAAAATTTCTGTCAGAATACATTATCCGCAATAAACCTGGCAGAGCTCTATAAAGGCACAAAGTTACTAAGCCACACATTTACTTAGTTTTACCCAAGTCTATTGGGAAAGTCACCCATGGGAGAATATTAATGGAAGTTTGTAATCTTATGGGGAAATGCAAGAGTTTTTAAAAAGAGAAAAGAAGTGATAAGGAAGAGTAGTTTTACTGCCAAGCTGAACATGTAGTTGCTCTCAGTATCTCTGCAACTCAACAACTTCAGTTATAATCTGGAGGAGGAAGCAGTATGCAAGGTGGTGAATTTGCTGAGGACACAGAATTATTTAAGTTACACAAAATTACTGAGAATGGAGAGGAATTCCAGGAGGATCTAATCAAAGTGGGTGACTGGGCAACATGACGGTAGATAAATTTTAATGAAGGTAGGCACGAGGCAATGCTTAGTAGGTAAAACTGTTCACTTCAACTTTATATTTACTGATTAGCCAGCACTTTTGGAGGAAATGCACTAGAAATGATGATAATATTGTCTATCTTTTTCTCAATGTGATAAGAAAAGGTCACTGAGGAAACAGTTTTTCTGGGTGAGTATTGTTTATTTTTCTCTCCTCTCGGTGCCTGCCGACAATTTGTTCAGTGTCCATGATTCGTGTGAAACAGTAGTTCAGCTTTTCAGGAGGAGAGCAGGGAAGAATAAAACTCCTGAGAACGTAAAAAGTTTAGGAGACATCCCTTTTTTTTCAGCTTTCTAAAACGTGTGGAAGGAACAAGATTGTGGAGAATAAAGCATGAGCTGGAGGCAATTAGGTGATTCCAAACTCATGTGAAAGAAAACAAGTCTTATCAACAATGGAGCTAATGCAGCCTGGTGCCTTGTGTCTTCTGGTTGGACCTTCTGGCATCTAAGAGGGCTAGTGTTTTTAACGAAGGTTTCTTCTGATTGGGACACTTCCATTGCTGTTCTCCCATGAGGATTTCCTGCTATTAAAGATGATGAGGTCATCTTGCAGGCTTTCGTTCAGTAAGAGCATCAGTAAGATCTTGCCTTCCACATGAGGTAAACTCCTCAAAACTTGTAGCAGTTTGTGTCGGACATTTCTGTGGCTCTGATAAATTTGGCTGGATCTGGCCAACAGCAGCGCCTCTGATTTTGGCAATAGGACACACAGGGGCAAGATGAGACAGACTGCATGGTCAGAGCAGACCCTTCCCAGACCTGAGCAACGCTGGTTCCTCAAGACTGGTCTGGAATATGTTACCCACCAAAATGCTGGTCAGACACGTCAGCAAGCTACAACCCCTTTCTATGGGGAACCTGGCCACAAGTGTCTCCCCAGGACTGCTTGTAGTGCCAAGATCGACTGATTTACCTCAACAACAATAAGCAACAATGTCACCCTTGCTGGGGCCAGACGTGGGCTGCTGTATATCAGGGCATGCACGACTGCCACGGAGTGGGTAGTCCTATAGATAGTCCTGCTGGCAGAGGTTATAGATACCGGAAAAACTCCTAGGGCTCATCCTGCTTTCGCTCTCCAAACCCAACAATTTAGTCACTGGTATATTGATTTCAGCTGTACAACGCACATCCTCCTGCTTCACTGGATGCACTGCGGTTCAGGTACGAATGAGAAATCCCCCATTCAGGAAATGGGAAGGGGCCTTTGGATGTGCATCATTAGCCGTGCCGCAGGTGAAGCGGCAGAAGCCGTGCGCTGCTGCTCCCGCGCTGCAGAGAACAGCAGCTATAGCAAGCGACAACGCCTGAGCGCGTCTGCGCGTTGTGCAGAGGAAAGCGCAGGCTATGTGGTAAGGCCATCAGTTACTCTATGGAGAAGGGGAAGAAAGCTGCCCACCGGGAAGGTCCCGAGAGGTATCATCATCCTAAAGGAAGCAAGGAGCTGTGGCTCTGCCTGCCCGAGTGCCCTTTCACTGGGGTGAGATTTGCGGAGCGGGGCGAGAGGTGCGGATCTGAATTCAACATCTCTGGTATCCTTCCCTGCAGATTCACCTCCAAGGATGACCAAGCTATTATCAGCCCCTATCAACAAGGGGCCTTGCTGAGGTCTAGTGTGCTCAGTGAGAAGCTCCTTGTTTTTAGAAGTACAACTGAAAAATGTGCATTTCCTCCAAACTTCTCTGGTGATTTTACGTGGCTTTGTGGGTATTAGTTAGGCTGGAGCTCCCAGTGTGCTGAAAAAATGGTGCCCTGACCACCTTGTAGCATAAAATAAAAGATACAGGAACAAATAAAATAAGAAAGGGAGTAGAAGAAAAGGTGTATTATCGAATATTAACTGTTTGCATCAACCAGAGCTTGGGGACATTAAAAAGGAAAAAGAAAAAAAAAAACAACTACCAAGCCAGGTTAAATATGGAATCACTGAGAGCTGCACCAATGGAATTGTTATTAGATAAAGATTATGTTATACAGTCTAGCATCTGACATAGTACTGCACAATACTCAAACCATGGGGTTTTAATGTAAAGTCCTGTAGTTCTTTCTCAGGTAGCGCCTCAAACCAACTTCAAGAGCGAGATTAACCTGAGAATACTGTTTGACTGATTTGCTCTTGCCCCAGGATATACATCTTATAGAAGCTCTGTGGACTAGGAAGCTGTAATCAGTATAGTCATGTTTTATATTGAAAAGGTATGAATGGGAAATGGTATGATTCACTTTGCTTAGAGAACATGGTAACTCCTTAGTAGAGCAACCTACACCTGAAGGCAGTCATAAAGAAAGGGTTACACAAAGAGGGTAAGTGCAACTACAGCCAATAGGATTTTGAAGAAAAGCTATCAGAGGGAAATATTAAGGCTTTCAAAAACATCTATTTCGTAATAAATATTACATGACTTACATTTCCTCAGCTGAATTTTGTTGCTGTCTGTGCAAACGTTTTCATCCATTAATGGAAGTAAAGACACAACATGAAATACGGCAAATATCAGAATCTCAAGAATTTCATGCATAAAAAATCCATCCCAGGAAGCAGCAGCTATCATTATTTTTGTCCCTTATTTACTGTTTCCTAACTCAAAAATACCATGCTGCTATCCGGCACCTCCGAACTCCGTGTTACCATTTTAATTCTTGTTAAACATGCTGCTAGGAAGTAATCTGCTTAGCAACCAGCACAAACATATTGCACCAGAAGAAAAGAAAGGTTACTTGACAAGCAAACTTGGCTAGAAGCCAGCTAAGAGACCCAAAGGCACCTCAGTCAAATGTCTGTGTTTTCTGAATAAACTATAAATTAATAAGAGGAACAGCAGGGACAGACTAAGTCAACAGTGATTTCGGGGCATACCCATGCAGGTGAGCCATTGCCCGTGCATGCTGTTATGGCATATAGACAGAATAAACGAGAAATAGTTGGTTCCTCATTCAAATTTTCCACCACGTAATCTATGTAGCCGAAACAAATAGTTTGGCCTCCTGGCCCCGCCAAGCCACCACAGCACTGTCCCCGCAGCAGCAGGAGTGGGTGCCCAGTGCCCTCACCAAGAAGGTACCAGGTTGCCCTGCTACTGCCAGATGCATGTGGCACATGCTAAATGAGATTAATAATTTATGGCTTTAAAAAACATTCCTGTGGCTGTGTGAGCAATAGAATGCCACTGCATTCAGGGCATTCTGAATAAAAGCAATGCAACAGAAGTGAAGGACCAGATTTAGACATCTTTTACAGAGCCAGACAGAGGAAAAGGAGAAGAAGGGACTGATGGTACTGATGGAGCTTCTTGCTTCCTTTGAACCCACAGAGACACTCAGTCTTTGAGGATGTGGCCTCAAATCCTTCCAAAGCCATCCATGTGCTACCTCAGCATGGTTCCCACACTTCGCTTGCAGCCTGTGCACAGGGGGTACATTGTGAGATAGGCAAAAACATCTCCCCAGCAAGCACCTGCTCTAGCCAAGCATGTCCCCCTAGCCCACCAGAGCATGTTGTTAAGCTCAGCAACAAATCATGGCCCTGTGCATATTTTCCCACCGAATCCATGCCCAGGACATGCAAGGACTTGGCCATTTTTTGCTGCCCATCTTCTAGGGGAGGAGGCAGTAGAAGAAAACACGTAGGAACCCTTCACTGCAGAAGGGAGGGCTGAGAGGATGTCCTCCAGCTGCTCTTCAGGCCAGTCACCAACAACATACTCTCAGGATTTTATTCACACCGTGTCGGAAGACCCAAGAGCTTGCATGGCATCACTTTTGGGCACAAATTCATAAAAACTCTCCCGAGAACCGACGAGATCCACACTCACTCTTCAAAATATGACTGAAAACGTAAAAGAGGCTGGAATACCTCTGATTCAAAAATAATTGGGAATGATGCAGCATAGTTAGAATAAAAAAAAAAATCTTTTGGATTCCATTCTGACAAAAGACCAAGACAGTAATGACTCTAACGAGGTAGAAACATCTAGGAAGTCACTGAGATAGGCTCCAAATGGATCAATAGCATGTCAGGCAGACCATATGCCCGGCTAGAATAAAAACATATGCTTTAAAGGACAAATGACTCATGACGAATTGTTTAAGCGGGATACATCGTGTGCAGGTACAGAAGTGCAGGATGCTGCTACTACAAGCAACTGTCTGGGGAGAGATGACAGCCCAGTATCATCATCTGCACATGGGGAAAAAAAAGAGGACAAAAAATAGCAGAGTTGGGGGTGGCAGAATTGTGATCCAGTTTCTGAATATATTAAAATAGAAAATGCTGTATTCCAGGAACTCTTCATATTCACAGAAATAATCTTTCCATTAATCTGCGCTTGATTACAGTGACTGTTTTCATAACAAGAATAGATGCATCTCTGATGTGACATGTAGCAAAAAAATAAAAGCTTCAGCCTTAAAGCACACCCAGCTAAAGATGGAGGACAAATTTCAGAGTGAACTACACATCATCCATGATGACAAACAGAAAGTTAACAGTGACAGAGTGGAAAGCAGCCAGATCAAAAGCAACTAATGTCCATAGCTCATCTTTAAAGATAAGAGATGGCATCAGAATTTAAGGTATGAATGGATCATAGCTGACTCAACACACAGTAACAGTTCAGTAAATACACCTGTACTAGTCACTTGCTTTCTTTGTACAAGATAAAAGAAAAAAGGAATCAAACCCCTCAAATTATAGAGACAACTTACTGGGCAAAAATGAGTTTTTTCCTGTTCCAAGCCAGCCAGAGACCACCGCCAGGAAATCAAGCCTTTCACACCCTCCCACTAGGAAGCAGACACACAAGTTATTTTGGATGCACTTCATATTTCAAATGATCCTTGCAAAGATTTCACAATCATTGCTTAAAACAGACATGAAACCCTGGGCATGGGGCATGAGGTAACCGTAAGTCCTGCCTGTCATGTCACAGAGCTGGAAGACAGAAATGGGGCAGATTCACGTGGCTCCCTTGGGTTTGGTGTGCGTAGACCCATGGCAGATGCACATGGCCCTGTAGACTGCCACACTGCCAGCACTCTGGGAGGTGAGGGAGGCTGGGAGACCTAAAATCGGCAGCTACTTCAGGATGAGGCACGTAGCTCTGCAGGCTTCCCTGACCACACTGAGCCAGCTCTCATGTAGCTAGTGCCACCTGTAGCTCACACGTAGGGAGCACTGCAAGTACCAGAGTCTGCATACCTGAATTCCTGAGATGAGATTCATCAGTGCAATCATAGGTGTCCAAATGCCATTTTTAGCCATCTTAACGTATCCGAGACATCTGCATGGCACTGCAGACATCGCATGGGCAATGCAAGGCTGGGGGGGATCCCCTAGACTCTTGAAGGCAGCACCAGAAACCTACATTCACACAACTGAATCCCCCCTCCCCAGCATCTTCCTTGTACATCCACCCAGGCACTATCCTTCACTGTGTGCTCAATACAGTGCATCTCATTTGTGATAGGAATCTTTCTTTTGACCAAAAACCCCCTCCAAAATCTCAAGTAACACAATGAAAAAGTTATGTTTATTCCCAGATGGGAATAAACTGTCCCTCAGTCAAGGTTACCCTATCCAAACAAGTCCCTTCCCAATCAGACCTTCTCAGAGAATCTTTAGACAGACCTGGGCAGGTGGCTGTGAGAGCTGAACCTTCCAAACGCATTTTATGGGCTAAACAAGTCATTTTAATGCCTCTGACAACACCATGCTTCATCGAGTGCATGTGCAGCATTCTGTCCCTGGCACTTACAGGCAGAGCTCCAAGGCACCACAGGTTCATGTTTTGTTTACCGTACTTTTAAGGACACAGCTTGGTGCTACGGAGGTCCTGTTTATATTTCAGCTGGTTTGGAGGCCAAGATGTAACACGGAGTTTTTTAATGTCCCTTGTGCTGGAGCAACCTGCACAAGGCTCTTGCAAGGGGAGGGCCTGCACTTGTATTTATTCTGACCACACTATGACTAACTTCAGAGGGCGTATGGAGGGGATGACTGTCTGTGAGCGAAGAAAAACCCATGAGCAAAGTGCGCTGCTCCAATTAATCAAGAGTACCCTGCTCTACCTGTGGTTTCTGAGTTAGACCATAGGAAAAAGCGATAGTTTATCTGTATGCAAATATGCTCACAGTTTCACTCCACTTTTTTCTCCGTAAGAGTTCTCCATCCTACAGTGCAGTTACTTGCAAACTAGCTTAAAGGGCTCATTCACTGCCAAAGCCTACTTATACGAGAAGAAAAAACCTTTCTTTGCTCTTGACAAAAGAAATATATTTAACACTGGATGACAATGCATGATTTTTGTGCTAAGCAGGGTGACTCAGTGCCCTCTGATAAGGCTTTCAGCTCCAGAGGGTGCGAGTGTTACATGATGGTGAGGACTGCTGGACTGGCCTGTGGTCAAAGGAGAACCTCACGTGACATACCCGTGGTGGGATGGGAGGAGAATGATGGGATGCGTCTGTAGAGGAGGCAGTATGTGGGACAATATTTGGAGCAGGTGTACCCTTATTACAGCTGCACCCTACAGCAGCTTGCAACAGGCAAACACAGATCATGGTGGGCTTTCCAAGGTCTACCTGCAGTGCCATGACCCAGTCCAGCATGGCCAGCTGCAGTGGGGACCTGGAAAAGAGCATTTTTCTTCTCTAGAAATCATTCTTGTTCACCATGCAAAGCCTTCAGTATATGATAACTAGCAGCTATCACTGGTTATGCTGCTTCTAGAAAGGATCATCCTCCATCTGCTGATGAAGTGAGCCCAAAATTCCTATCACCTCGTAAAGCCAGTGCTCGTTCAGCTGTTTAGACAACCAGTATCACAATACTGCCAAGGTTGCTCCTGGGGTGACGCTCCCTCTTTCAACTCCCCCAGCAGCAGCTTGGGACACTTGCTTGGCATAAAGGCATCAGTGCTAAGAGGACCCAGGGAGAGGGGTGACATGTCTGGTCCCAAAGTGCGCATGAAGCAAGTAAACTGGGTAGTGGCTGAAATAATGGAACAGCTTTTTAAGCAAACAGCAATGGTTTTGGGGACAGACAAAGACCCCTCCAGTGCTGCCGCAGGCGTGCAGTGCTGCTGTGCAGTGCACCTCTCAGAAATGCTCTGATAGGATGCTTGAAATTAAATTGATGACTAATCAATCCAGATGGCTGGACTATCATAGGTAAAACCAAACAGTAAGCTAGACTTTTTTTTTGCAGTCTTTCTTTGTAACTACCAAAGGTACCATTTGAAACACAGACAAGGAACATTTAACATGACAGTCCCTCTCTAAAGACAACTAGTTTAGAGGCAAGACATTAAAATATTGACAGCTGCTGATAAATATATACATATTTTTGCCACTAACAGATAATTTTTAACAGCTTAATGCAGTGTTTTTTATGATGACTAAGATTGTTGCATTCATACCAGTAAATACACCTCTATTGCTTCAGGAGAGATAATTGCTAGGCATGATATCATTTCATATATAATAATTTCTTCCTCCCCCCCTGGAAGAGAAATAATTCATAGGTAAGAAGAGTATTACTGGGTCATACCAGGGGGTCCTAGCTACTGTTACATGATAAAGCATTCAGAGACTGCAACTACCCTGAAATGCAGTTTAAATCATGTTAAGACCACCATTGTACCGCGAAGGAAGAAAAAGCATTTGCTTTCTTCTGTAGTATAGAGAAGATTTACATTTATAGAATCTACTGTTTGAGTTCAAAACTTCCAGGCAACCTCCAGTCTGTTTCTTTGTCACAGTATCTGATATCACGGAAAGTTTCGGCATGCACATTTCCCAGTAACTACAATACGTTTAGAAGATCTTTTAAGGGGAGAGCTCACCGCCACAGTGCGTAACGCGGGGCCATGCACCTGCCGCAGAGCTTCTGGCTGGAGAATGCCATCTGCTTAGGTCACAAGCAACGCTCATTAGCACTTGCAAAGTCCTGAGTATGTTTACAGGGTTCAAAACTCATTTGGATTAATAAAATCCAAATCAACTCCCGCACATGGCAGTGCAGAGCACAATTGGGTCACTAGACCTCCAGTGTCTGGATTCTTAAGTCATTATAAGTGGATGTTTAAGAGATTAAGTAGCACTACCTAAGGATTCAGAAGTTATTTTAAATGCTGAGACATTTATCAGGTCAAATATATATATCTATATATATAAATATCTAAATATATATAAATATCTATATATATCTGTCTCAATTGTTTTCAGTGATGGATGAAACACATGCAAAACCTTTCCCTAATGTAGCTTCAGCTACTGTTCAAAATGAGATAGTCTAACAAATGTATTTAGGACAATGAAAAAAAAAATCCATGTGTGGAAATGGGACCAAAGGCTTTATTCAAAATCCTTTGAAGAAATGCCTCCTGTGTTTTTTAATCAGCAGTGTGCTGGTACAAGTGCTGCATGTTCATAAAGCTATATTAGTATGCCCTTTCTTGCACTGGGGTCCCTCTGGTATTGGATAGGTTAAGCAATTGCTGGTATTAAATTAGCACACTGATTTCCACTGGTAAGAAAGTTCCCGAGTCTTAAATTACAGATAAACTATTCTAATAGACCAAGGAGAAAATGAATAAATGTACTCTTACAAAAAAACAACAAAAAAGTAAACACATCTGAGCAATTGCAAAGATACAATGTATAGATCAGCTGAATAATGATTAGAATATTTTAAACCAGATAGATAAGTATGTGTTTACTCAATGTAGCTGAGCTGACTGTGTTTCAGCGAACAGCATAAAGCTGAGGAGAAGGCTGAACATTTTAATGTACTCACTACTGCACAATAATTAAGGAGAAATATATTTGCTGCAATTGCAGCTCATGCTGGGCAACTTCTACAACCTCATTTTAGAGCTACCTGTATTTTTGCTTTATTGGGTTGGTAAAGTGAGCTTGGTTGGAGCAAGCAGAATATGCCAGCTCTTCTTTTTTAAAATGCTCCGGTTTTCTTCACTAATCCATCACTAAAAGGCACAAACCAATTTACTCTGAATACAGCTTAAAGAGAACTTGGATGCTCTCCTCCCTTTATGGAAAGTTTTGAAGGTGACAGGGAAGGGGATAACACACATTTAAAAGTGTCATGTCGTCAACCTGTGAGAGACCAGAGCCTGCAGGAGTTCAGATGGGTTAAAGCCATACCAAGAGCAGCCAGCACGTAAGTACAAGAGGCATTACTACATCTCACCCTTTGCAAGAAAAAGGATCACTTCCTGGGGGCAGTCAGATTTTTTTAATGATGCTACATGGTACATTTCATTAAGGAAAGGTTTGCATGTAGTGTGTTTGCCAAGGGAGACCATTCTTCACAGAAACACAGGGCCTGGCCAGGGAGTTGTGGTCTTCCACAACCACAAGTTGTGGTCCTCTTCCTGGCTCTGCCGTTTCCTTGATGGGTAGCCTTGGGCAAGTCATGTCAGCTCTGAAAGCTTTAATTTCCCTGTCCTTGTAGGAGATTGGTGATTGACTTCCATTATGAAAAGTTTTACAAAGTGGGGTTTATATTAGCTCTCTATCACAGTCCAGGTCTGGGAACCACACTCGGACAAAGATGAGGAATAGAAAATTGTCAGAGGTATTTGAAAGTATGGCCTGGGAAAAGCTGAAGCACTTGGATTGATTAATTTCTACAGAAGGGAAATGAGATGAGACATGACAACAGTCTTCAAATATGTATTAGCCAGAAACAATTCTCTGCATGTGTATTGGGCAGAAACAATTCTCTGCATCCTTTGCAGTTAGAACAAGAGTAGCAGGTATAAACTCCTGCAAGAGAAATATAGGTTAGACATCATGAATTATTTTCAAAAAGTAAAAAAGGAATAAGCTTCCTAGGCAAGCTCCATCTTTTAAATATGTTATAAACAACAGCAGAGAAAAACCTGTCCCAAATCATGCAAGTATAGCTGATCACGCTCCAAGACAGGGACATCTCACCGTGCTGCCCTGTTTTCAATGATCCTATGTCTCTGATCTCCCTGAGAAAGCTTTGTGAAATGTCTTACATATATTCATTATAATTTCTTAATTGAAAAAGTATCTGTTACCAAATACAGTCCTTTCTGGCTGCATTCTGCTATGTAAACTTCTACTTGTGCACCAGAGTGTAATACAAATTCGGACCACGTTTCTAGTTCCGTGTTTTGTGGTCCATATGAAAGCGCCTTTAATGTCTAACTTCCCTCTTCACTATTCTTTGATTAGCTTGTTCTAATTTCCCCGCAGTTCACGTGACACAGTTCTCTCTTTTCCCTACCCAGTGTTAACAGGGAGGCAGCTCGGCTGCTGGTTTTATAAAAAAGTCACCCATGGGATTAACTGAGCTCCAAGAAACTGCTTCATAAATTTGAATACTTTGATATGATAAATGCCAAAGCCAACTTCACAGAGATGAAGGACTATATGTACTTCACTGCTGAGGCGCTTCCACGCAAGTTCTCCCTCAGCTCAGGAAGTCTGGAGGGGACATGGTTGTGTCACATAAAGGCACAAATGCTCCTAAAAATTTCCCCAAGGAAGCAGAGCTTTGTTCCACTGGAGATAAGCACAAGTGGCTAAATGTGACATTTGGGTCAAAACACTTCATACACGGTCCTGAAACATTATCATGCTCCCTCCCGACATGGTTTAGGGAAACCATCTCTTCCAGTGCATCGTTCCGACAGCTGGTGGTCATTTTCCCTGTTGGGCTCCCAGGAAGCTCATCTCTGGGTCTCAGACTGACCATCCTGGAACAGAGCAGGTCCAGAGGGCTAGAGGCACGTGGTCTCCAAATGGCCCACATAAACATTCTTCTGATATGCTCCGAGATGGCTCATGTGAGAAATGTGGCACATTCACACATTCCTCACTTCTGCTTTCCACAAGGCAGTGATAGCAACACGTGTCTGCCACCCAACAGTTTTCTGAAAGAAAACCAATTGATGTGCACAATATTCACCAACACCTTTCAACAGAAACTTCTTTAGAAATATCAATATAGTAACCTACACTTAGAACCAATAAATCGACTGAACAGGTTTGTCCCCTGAAAATAAAGGTTTCTGTGTCTAGCCATATCATGCGACACAGCAAGGATGAAATCTATCACCACACTCCATCACTTCAGCCAGCAATAAAATGCAGGGCAATTTCCACAGAATCAGTGGAGCTGGCACTAACACCACTCTGCGGAGAAGCTCTCCATATTTCAGATAACCGGAGTTCTTTATGCAGCTGTAAAAAAAGTTACCCTTCAAGTGGCTACTAATCTGTTGTAGGGGGTTTTTTTAACAGAAGTGAGATATTTGCAAATGTAGGTTGTTTATTACCTGCTATTGCTGGAGTACCCACTTGCGATCACAGTGGAAACACCTTGCTCCCAAGTCCCCTGAATGACATGGATTCCCAGCTGGT
Source organism: Mycteria americana (assembly GCF_035582795.1). NCBI lineage: Eukaryota > Metazoa > Chordata > Aves > Ciconiiformes > Ciconiidae > Mycteria > Mycteria americana. The sequence continues at coordinate 198,863,351 of NC_134365.1, forward strand.
GCTGCAGCACGGTCTGCTGGACACCTCTCTTGCTAAGGTATATGGCACTGAGTAGTCCCCACGAAGTCAATTAAAGAAATTATTCGTGTTAATATGAGTGCAAGCAATCCTTAAGCCCTTAATTACTCCCTGTACTTTTACTGTTTAATTCCTATGCATCGCTCTGAGATCTTGGAGAGTTTGCCTTGAAAGTCCATGCTGCAAACCAACGCGGCTCATGAACAGCTTTGGACTCCTGATGCAGGGTGGGTGCCAGGGCCACCCCCAGCTAAGCCATCCCTTCCCATCTCTCAGTGCCTGCGGATTGCTCTGAAACTTTTTATACGCTCTTCTCCATTTCCTTTGAATCACTACCAGAAAAATTGCTTAATCTCCAGCACAATACTGCAAAGACAGAAGGAAAGTGTAAAACCTAAAGCCCCCCAGCCCTTACCAGATGAACAGTAATTTATATAAGGTGATTTTTTTACCATATCTTCGCTAAAATGTTGCCAGACTTGGATAATTTGAAATCTGCTAAGCAGAATTCAGACTGCTGAGCAACGAAAGTCCAATGTCAATTGTGGCTTATTTATCCCCAGGTCTGCAAGCTAATGCTAAAGGGAATTTGAATCTAAATAAATTTATTCTAAGCGTAACCATAATGTTGTAAATAACATTTCACTTGGAATATACTCAGGAATATACACTACATGCTGCGGGACATAAAACGCACTAAGTGCTATACCACCCTAGCTTTCAGCAGTTTATTTTACTGCACTATGCTTCTACATTTCAGCTGCCACTCTCAAGGCACATTTGTATTAATATTATCAGGTCCAATACCAAGCCAAGGACAGGGATCAATAAAGTTGAGAGCATTTGGTTCACAGCTGCTCTCCTGCTCGCAGCGGGACCCCCAGGTGCGGGACCCCCAGGTTCAGAGCGCTGCGGCTGCGCAAGGCAAAACGTCAGACGGTATCAGCAGCCGGCGAGCACGGCTCCTCGCCCCCCACCATCGCAGGCAAAGGAAGCACGTCGGTGGCATCAACAGCTTGTTAGCCACGGGCGGAACTGATGCACGCTCAGAGACCGCGGGGCTAATCTGATTGATCTATCCACCGCAATCGGTTCGTTCAGCTCTAGCTGCCGATGTGCGATGCCAGCACACCTAGCCTAGCTCCAAGGTGAACCAGGGCACTTCCTCAAGCAGTGGGAAGACCTTGCAATGGAGATGGAAGCTGCAAAAAGTTCAGAAGGCTGAGTATGGAGAAAGCCCTGACATCTTTACAATCCACCTAGTGGAAAACATTTAAAAACTCCAGTGGAGCTTACTTCCCCCAAAAATCTCCCTCTAAAATACCTTTACAATTTGGTAAAGTTTCAAGCGAGCATGCAGTAGTTTCCCGGAAGCATTATCAAAGCTAATTACATACACATTTCATTAGTTAATTACAAACTGCAGATGAGCAGGGTGAAGCTTTGTGCCTGCTGTAGTGGAGGCAAATGTTACCACAATTCTTATTTAGTGCCAGTCTTCCAAATCACATGCATCACCGGGAGTGTGCATGGTGCCATGCAAGTGACGGACAGCACCAGTAAGACAGGGAGTCCCTTGTCTAAAGGCGTAAGACAAACCAGCAGAACAGAGACAGTGAACAGGCATTTTGGAATGAAACACTAACTGAATGACCACATTTTTAAAACTGTTAAAATAGGGAACATAGTGTATTTTAGCAGTGTCCTGGTTTCAGCTGGGATAGAGTTTATTTTCTTCCTAGTAGCTGGTATAGTGCTGGGTTTTGGATTTAGCATGAGAATAATGTGATAACACGCTGATGTTTCAGTTGTTGCTAAGGAGTGCTTACACTGGTCAAGGACTTTTCAGCTTCCCATGCTCTGCCGGGTGCACAAGAAGCTGGGAGGGGGCACAGCCAAACTGCCCAAAGGGCTATTCCATACCATATGGTGTCATGCTCAGTATAGAAACTGGGGGGAGTTGGCTGGGGGGCAGCGATCGCTGCTCGGGGATGGGCTGGGCGTTAGTCGGCGGGTGGTGAGCGGCTGCATCACTTGTTTGGGGTTTTTTTTGTTTTTCCCTGGGTTTTGTTCCTCTCTCTCTCCCTCTATTGTTATTTTCCTTTTCATTACAATGTTGTTGTTGTTGTTGTTGTTATTACTATTTTATTTATTTCCATTATTAAACTGTTCTTATCTCGGCCCATGAGTTTTCTCACTTGTGCTCTGCAGAGTCTCTCCCCCATCCCACCAGGGGCGGGGGGAGGATGAGCGAGCTGCTGCGTGGTGCTTAGTCACCGACTGAAGCTACACCACAACAAGCAGGATGATTACTCCAAATATATGGCCATATGGGAAAGGGAGAAGTCATAAACGGATGACTGCAGAGATCAGAGGATCGCTGTTGATGATCACAGAGAAAAAGCGGATGAAGGAGAGGCTCTGTGCAACAGGTATCAGGATACGAGCAGCATTAAGAAGTGAAGCTAGTGCCTAATCATTCTTCTGATACAGAAATATTTCTCCTGTGGAAACAATAATATTAGTTAGGAAACCAGCACTTCCACCAATAGTGATTAATTCTCTATTGCCCAAGTCACAAATGTGTAAATGCAAACAAGAGGCATTTACCCTCTATTACTGCACAGCTTTTGTCACGTCAAGCTGCTAGAGAAAATTGTCCTCCCGTGGGCCAAGGACCTGCGATGTTTTGTCCTCACCCTCACCAGGGCTGGGCATGACCTCGCTGCTTTGCTTCACCTCTGCGGCGGTGTAACGGCGGCGGTGGAGGAGCACTTCCCACAGCCCCCGGCTAAGGGCACGAACCAGCTTACCACAGCTGGTGAGACACCAGCTAGGGAAAGGTTTGCCATCCATCCAAACCAATTTAAAAAAAACCCAAAAATGACATGGTTACAAAACTTTGGGCTCCATGAAAAAGCCAGTCTGTTATAAATGTACCAATCTTTGATGGTTTAGACTAGTTTTACTATTTTTTTAGCACGATAGCTGGCATGCCCTGAAGTGGGGAATACCAAATTAATCCTAGCTGCAAATTGTTCAGCCTGACGGTCCATAGTTTAATCTTCCAGCTGTGACCGATAGCAAGCTGATATCACTTAGCGAGCTGCTCGGGGGCTTTGTTCAATTAGTCTGAATTTTTTATCTGCAGATACTTTTGATTCGCACAACAGGTAGATGACAGTTCAGGAGCGCGCACATTCCCCAAAGCTTCCCACCATCACAACTGAGCTCCAGTGCAGGACTGTTGGTAAGCCATGCATAATTCAGTATGTTTCTTAGAGCAGCTATCACTTTGCTAAAGGAGTGGGACTGACTTGTGCGCATAAAAGAGTTTCTTAGCATCAGCTTTTTTCTTTTACATTTTCATGCATCTTACTTTCTGGTTTAAGCTTTTTTAAACTACATCTCAGACATTTTTAGAACATGCTAACTATTAATGTGTTTGGAAGGCATACAGAGACCATGACGCTACCTCTTATTCTTCTTACTTTCCCACACAGCTTGACAGTGTACAGGCCTGTTCTGTATCTAAATTTACAAGCTGTGACAAGTGATAAATATCCTAATTCTAAAAAGCTATTGTATACCTCTGAGACAATTAAAATTCCTTAGATACCTAGATGCAGTACATAATACATTTAGTCAACATTAGAACATGTTAGAGAAGGAACATTTTATCCCAGGACACAGGCAAGCATCTAAAAATAGGCCTTCAGTTTAAATAAAAGTATTGTAATAATGTTCATTGGGAAATCCCCTTTCCTCAGATTACAAAAGTAATATTAATTCCTAGATCATCTCATGCTGTGCAGTAAGAACTGAGCAGAAGAGTTTATAAAAAGTGCCAAATAAATTATATATATATATATATATATATATATATTTAGGAGAAAAATACTGGTTAAAAGTGATGCATTTTTAATTCTTTCATCTAACCCAAGAGAGTCATACCACAGACTTCAGGGCATAGACTGAGCTGTGGCCTGCCCTAATCCATACAGTTTAGCAGCAGGAGAAGAGAATACAAGGGTTTCCCAGGTTTGGTCATAAGATGTTTTGATCACGACATGCCATTTTATTCAAAACATATCATTCCTCACTCAGTTTTGCTTAGTTTTGTCTGGAGGTTGTACATACCTTTCCAGGAATGGCTGGCAGGAAGACAGTATAATGTAATGTGGGATAGAAAGGAAGTTAACCACTGACTAAATATAAATATTAAGCTATCACGGCACCTGAAATGTACACTATTTTTGAGATGCAAAGCAGTGGCAGGAAACAACTCATTCCTTCGTTTACTGTATTCCTTCTCTACTTTTAGTGGTGGGTGTATCCCAATTCTTCTTTGCCAATTTGAAGCTACTTTCTTTCTTTGTGGTAGTTTAGTTAAGGAATATCATGGAATTTATCTTCTTTGAGAAGGTTGATTTAAAAAAGAAAACAAAAAGAGAAGACCGATTTCATGTTCAGCTGGAAAAAGGTTCATGGCATGCAAGAACTAACTGATCTGGGCTCATTTTGTGTCACCAAGGTCCACTGTGCAGAATTACTGCGGCTGGTGGTTGCTGCTGGCATCAACCAGCTTCTGCTTCTGGACAGCAACATCTACCTTTTTACACAGAAACACACAGCATGGAGCACCTAATAGCCCAATTCAAACAGTGTGTGCTAAAATAACACAGTAGCCTTATGGCCACTTGCTGAATCCACACACAGCAAGAGATGTGCCCCGTTCTGAGACGGACCTCACCACCACACGATCAGACGTCAAGGTTTGTATGGGAATGCTACCGGCTATTCTGGCAAGGTCCAGTTCACATCTGTGAATCAGAGCACTTTATTCTCTCATCCTAAATGCTCATATTTCTGTATAAGTATTTCTGACTGTGTAGCCATCTATGGGCATAGCGATGGTAACTTAAAGTGTGTGAAACCATATCAACAGTCCATGAAGTTGGGAACAGCATAAATTCCACCGTGTAGTCCAGCTTAATTGACTCCTTGCCACAAGGAACAGAGAGTCAGGGCTTGTTTGTAAATCACAGTTCAACCTGAACAGCAGCAGTTTCCTCCTCCAACCACCCCACCACCACAGGTGTACCCCTAAAGCTGCCGCATGGGAGGCACGCTACCATTTCTCAGGCTCGTGTCCAAGCGATTGAACGTTTGCTAGCTGCTGACGGTGGTATTGCTGATGTCTAGCGTGTCAATAGCCTACAGTTTGTGATAACTTCCACCCGGGAGGAAAATACTGCGCAATTGTTTCCATTTTATTCAGCTTAATGTTCTTGGTTGGAGGATCTCAGTTTTTTCTTTTTTCTGCCAGTGCTGGTTTTACTTATTTCAGAGCTCAGCCAGCTTTCTTCTAGCATTTAAATTAACTTTGGAAATCCCAAATTGAAAGCCTGTGGTCTCACACCTGTCACAAGACAAAGAACCACAACATTTTGAGCTGTTTACAGCCTCATGTAATCTTGCCCAGGCCTCTAGAGACTGTCAAGCAGCAAGTCGGAAGGAAAGGCTGTTTAAGCTGCAATTTTTAAGTTCTCGGATCACAACTCACATACTGAAAGCTGCAAAAGATGCTGTTTCTTCTTTTTACTGCAGATATTCTCAAGAGCACCTGGAAGATTTACATAAATGACCTCAATTTTAACCTGTTTGGACTAGATTAGTGTGATGGAAAAAAAGTCATGGGTGAGATTCCAGCCCAACCTCTAGATGGGAAAAGTCTTTCCTCTATAAATAGCGCCATGCTCTTTCGGCTGTAACACTTCTCTCACTACTAAATTAGAATTCACAAGTCTTCTGCAGGATTCATAATGGGATCAAAGATTAGAAACTTCTTTGAAGTTTGTCTTCCTTTGCTCCACTGTTAATACATACCTGCACTAATCCACCACGGTTCTCCTAAACTAATCAGTCACTCTCCCTCCCCAGAAGGGACAAGTACACAGGCTTTTTTCAAATCTCCATTTATTTGTGTTCATTATCCACACTTCATTTTGCAAGGGCATAACATTTTGTTAATTGATTTTTCAGGTACTGTAAAGAGGCCAGCTCTGTTTTTTGAAACCTTTTGGTCTAAATGTGATTTGCCAGTAATATTTACAGTACTTACAACTTTGGTCCTGTTTATTGCTAGTAAGGCACACAGTGGATTGAACTGTGTGCATCACAAATTCATAACTTTTCACCTTTGACGACAGCTATTAATAATATGATTGCAATGAGATCATCTTAGACTTACTTTTTTAATTTGATCCTTCTTGAAAGAGATGAAAGAAACACTGAACCTCAAGGTTATTTGCTTCTTGTTTAGGAAAACAAGCTAATAGCCTCATTGACCCTAAGCAGAAATTACACAAGGGAAAATATAATTTCAAAAATCCTTTTGAAATTTCCATAATTCAAAACTGTGACATAGGTATTTCTTTGTCTCACTGTGACTCAAAATTGGCTCATAACTACCATATCAAGCTTCTTGTATCTTTAGATTAATGTTTATTTTTGGGGAAAAAAGCCATCTTAGGAAAAAAGCCATCTTTGGAAAAAAGCCTATTATCATAGAGTTTGTAATGATTTTTGTCATTGGCAGTAATTGGTTCAATTGGGCACCTGTTTGACTCATGGATTTTAAAGCCAGAGTTCCTCACTGTGTTCACCTGCTCCGACCTCACGGACAATACAAAATGCAGAACTGAACCAGATGCAGTATGCAGTGCTTTCTGGAGATGGAACTTTATGGATCTGAATGCATCTAGATTGCCACAAGCTTGAATTTCAGAGAGCACAAAAACTGTGGATGAGGTCAATGAAATACCCAGGTGAGAGCTGTCTCCAGTGATAAGCCCCATCGTTAGACATCCAGAATTAACCCTTTCTAAATATTGATTTATATACTGTAATGATAATGCATGAGAGGGACAGGCTGAAGAGGAAAGTTTCTCAAAAGTCCTGCAAGGTCCTACTTCATTAGTGGGAGACTGTGAAGATTTTAACTGTGACTCCATTAGAAGGCAGATTAGTCCAGAATGGGGTGGGGGGGAGAAGGAAGAAAAAAGAAAGAAACAAATTTTTAAAAAGAAAAAAAAAAAAAAGAAAAGGAGAAAGGGAAGAGCTCTCACTTCTTCAAAGCTTTATTTCTTATTTTTTCTTTGGGCTAAATTAAGAGATTAATCCATTCCGATGAATGCCCACAGGGTTCACTTCTAAACGAGTATTTCCGCCCTCATCAGATAGAATAGGAAGATCAGAGTACGAAAAGGAGGCAATTTATAGTGAGTTTTCTGGTCTTCAGAGGGGTTTTAATTTGGTTGTGACAGATATGTTCCAGCTGCTGCTTGCCTTCATATTTTCAAAAGGACATTTTAAGTGCTACTGTTCTGAGTGCTGTGCATCCCCAGAAAGACGTGTGCTGTACTTGTCCCCATTACCGGCTCCGGACTGACCGTGGCTTTTCCCCAGACTTTGAAAGTCGCACTCCAGCAGCAGCTCTCTTCTACTCCAGGCTGCAGAGGGGACCAGCCTCCTGTCCCCCTCACATCCCTATCGGAAGGCTCTGGGAAGACTAGATGCTTTAGAAAATGTGATTTAAAGACTGAAAAAATAGTTATTTTAGAAATGGCTTTGCTGATTTCTTTTTATCCCTCTATTAAATGAATGAAGTCCATTATACTGCAATAAAAAAGTAGTCATGATCTGCTATTGACCAGGGCAGAACAAAAATAGCCACAGGACATCTTTAAAATGAAGAAGGGGCTGATGAAACAGCCTAGTATAGGGGTACCTAAGCAGGCTGCCACAGTAGCTACACTCACAAGACTGATCATTGAATAACATCTCCCCACAGAGTCAAAGGAGAGAGACAGTTTGGGTGCCTGTGACGGGAATAAGCTACTTGTGGGGCGATGCACTACCTTCTCCAGCAAAACTGGTGTCTGGCAGCCTGGTGTGCCAGTGGTTTGAACTGCTTTTTACCCTCTGCAGATTAAACACTAAGAGTCACAGCGACTAAATTAGGCGCCCATAATCAGTCACATAATCCTGTGTGGAAATGGGCCAGGAAAGAGGATTTGTCACTATCCATTTCTTCCTTGTCGCCTCATTACCCAATACCTGCACAAATATTTGTACTCTCCCACCCCATTATATGGATGGGAAAAGTGAGGTGGATAATTTAAGTCACTTTTTAAAAGCCAGACAGAAATAAGTGCCAAAAACTGGAACTAGAGCTGCCAGGTCTGAGCTGGGACAATTTTAGCACACAGACACAGAATCTCCCAGATCAGCCTTCTTACACCTAAAAATGCAGATTTTATATGGCATTTTACAACAATAACAAACATGATGATTAAGCACTCTGTTGAAGTTGAGCTGGCACAAGAGCTTGGCAAAACTCTTTCAACTGTTCTTTGCTCATAAAAAGCGGACTTTGCAGAATTGAGAGTTTCATGGATTTTTTCAGTTTTGACAAACTTCAGCTCAGTAAATTTGCAACCCCTCCAAATGTTTCAGGTTGGCATCTTCATATAAAAGTAGTTCTGCATTTCTAAGCCAGCTTGATCTTCCTGCCTCTACTTATTCATTGCAGGGAGTGGTGCAGACCCTCCCAGGGCGGTACTGCTTCCCTCTTTCGTGTGCTCTGATGGGCAGAAGAAGATGTAACAGTGTAGACAGTAAAAACATTATCTAAGCTATTAAAATATTATCACATTTAAAATACTATCACAAGCACTGTATTTAAAACCCACTGAAATTAATGGACAACTTCGCTGTTGTTTCAATCCCTGCAAACAAAGAGAAACCACTGTGCCTACACCTCCAAGTCATTCTTTGAAGGTTTTTTTTTTTTTTCCCCAGCTGTAACAACTAGAGTATGAAAAGCAAATGCTGAGAGTCTGGAAGGCAGCTAAAATGTCTTTTCAGCCCTTGCTCTTCCTGGCTGACTTACTGCACTTTTCCAGATGCTTTGCCCCACAAAGCTGAAAATCCTAATGCGATACTGTTCTATTTTAGTCCTATTCAGAGTGAAGCGATGGCATAACATGATTCTTCCATCAAAATATTAATATCAGAACAAGATCAGAAGGAAAAAAAAATTGAATATCTCATGTAGAAAAACGAACAGAAAATCAGTCACAGAAATATGATTGGAATGTATTTTCATATAGGAAAATCTTTGTACTTACATACTTAGGTATTTAAGAACAATTGGTATATCTGTCCTCCACATCATAGTTTTGAATGTTCTACCTTTTTTGGAGGCAATTAGCTATCTATTCAAGGCTTCTGTGCTCACTTTAATTCCCCATTTCTCTACCCACCTGAATCTGGCACTTTTATATCTTTGCTTATTAGAATGAAAATTCAACATTTAGAAAGGCCAAGCAACGCAAGGTCAAAAGCCAGCACAAATCTATACATTGAAGAAGGGATCGTGGAAGTTTACACAAAACATGCAGTTTCATATTTCTATAATTTTAAACAAAACAATAGCTGTCAGGAGATACTAACGCAAGTTTTGAAATGCTCATCACCATTTTCTTTCTCTCTCTGAAAAGAAATTGCTTCAGCACTCAGAGCTGTGGGTAGATATTGAATAGCATTATGTCTTTTAGTCTAGCACCTTGCTGGAGAAGAATTGCCTCTAACACCATGCTATTATTCTATTTTAAGAATCTTAAGCAACAGGGATTTCATCACTTGAGTTGGAAGATTATTCAACAGACTAGTAGACCTTATGACTAGAAGTATTTCCTAATATTATACCTACATTCTTCCATTTCCTAAACTCATAGCAGTTATCATATCTCAACTCATTCTAAACAATCCATCTTTCTTCCAATGCTCCACATATCAAACTGTTTTACAGTGCTTAATGAAGTGTTTCCCATGCGGTGCTTACAGCACATTAGCGTCTATTCTGATGAAGTACAGAAAACTAATTTTGTGAGCAGGATATTCAGCTGATCACCAGAAACACAAGTAGATACAAGCAATGAGAGAACTCTACACCCCTTAAACTAGTAAAACAGAAACTACAGCCTGGGCATCGTGTTACTGCACTGCAGAATCACAAGATAATATTGGGAAGCACATCCCACAACTGTGGTCCTTTGGTGTATGACGCGAACCTCTTTTAGGCAAATTTTATTAGGGCAGACATAGAAGAAGGTTCAATATAGTGTATTTAAAATTCCAAGGGAAAATATGCAAAGTTGGGTATTTTGTTATAAGTTAACTATTCACAAGTTTTTTCTTTATGTTTACACAATTGTTTCACTCCACTCCAAATCATACTGGTTTCAACCTTAACATGAATTTGCTAGTCATTCACCTTTTCTCATATTTAGCAGGGAACACTCACGCTCCTCTTAGACTGAAGTATCTGAATTTTTCAATTCTAGCCAATTGAGACTGTAAACAAACTCAACAAGTTTTTTGACATACAAAACCCCCCTCTGTCTAAATAAAGAATAATGGTTTAGAATATTATGCATTTTAAAACCTCAAAAGTAGTAGGCCAGAGTTGAGGGTAAACTTGAACTTTTCAGGTAATCTTGCACAAAAATATTACTGGAAAAACCTATCTGTGGCACGGAACAAATCTGGGGAGGGCTGATAGCAGGACCTGGAGCTGAGCCTCAGCCTGGGGTTTCCCAGCTGTCCCACAGCTGTCAGGCCATGTGGCTTTGCCCCAGCAGAAGACCTCACATAGGCCTTGCTGCACCGTGGTACAGAGCTGATGTGGGAAGCCATGGGATGGGAGGTATGAGAGTGGCAGGGAGAGCTGCACACTCCGCACCGAGCGGAGCGGAACATTAATAGCAACAAAGGATGGACCCTCTCCATTGGTACAGCAAGCTCTCACTGCTTCCGCTTCTCTGAGTTGTTTTATTCAAACACAACTGCCCTTGTTCACCGTATCGAACAAAGAGCTCACCCTGAACCATTTTAACCATTTCATTTTGAACACGGCAGGACAGCCAGTGGTGAGCCGTGGTGAGCTCCCCTGATCCATCCTAGGACCCAGCTTCGAAATGGAGTGGTCTTTGGCTTCTGTCCCTAGGACCCAGCTTCGAAATGGAGTGGTCTTTGGCTTCTGTCGTTGCATCCCAGCTCCTTCAGCAACATGAGAAGCTGCCTCACATGCCACTGTCATCGTCAATGAGCTTCACAGACCCTGGCTCCCCTGTGTGCAAATCGCAAGTTACAGTTACACGTAAGCACCAAAAAGTGGATTTTAAATGGCCAAAACAGACTAGTGACCCTGGGTTGCAGGTCAGTTCCCTGCCACAGAAGCTGGCGAGATGCTGAGAGGTTTGGGTGCCAGAGCTGTCCCTCCAGCCTCAGCACACAATTGGGCAGGACCCCATAGGAGCAGAGTCCCATTATGACTGATCCTGATTAGCAGCTGATGGCACGGCTGTCGCAGTTGGCATGTTATCGGCAAACAGCAGCCTGGCTTATACCCACACTCCAGGGATGGGACTCCAGAAAAGACCAGAAGACAAGCAGGCAAGTGCTGCACAGCCTGCCCTGTCCCTACCACGGGAAAAGAGCACAGTCCCACCGCTGCAAATCCATTTAATTGAGTCAATCAGAATACGCGAGCTATTGCCAGGAAGTCAGCCGAGGAGCGTAGCACAGGCTCCGTGCACATCCAGGCTCACTGCTTTCAGAGAGGTCACGGGAAGGGGAGAAATCTGGTGAAGAACAAAGCTGCCGCATCACAGCTCCATTAACAAACTTCCCTGCAACATAAACAACGCATCTCCTTACTCTAAACAAGCGGGGTTTTACTCTCTAGACAGTATTTAATCAGTATTAGTATGCCAAAATGAGACACTAGTTGGGATTTCTGAAAAGAAATATAGCGATCAGGGGTTTGGGAAGAGCTAGCACCACAAGACATCTGGCAGGGGAGAGAAAAGCAAGAACAGGATCTCACTAGGACCTCTTCAAGAATCACTGTTTCCCCTAGAACACTCTGCCCCTAAAAAAACGCTGTTTTCCTCTCACCCAGCCATAGTCATCTGCTTTTTAGCAACTTACAACACATCATGATTTTTTTTACGGCAGATACAAGACCTTGAGGTGAGCCCCTCCATTTACAACAGTAGCAGCCCCTCTATTTATAACATATGCACAGTTGTAAGATGTTTTAAATTACTTCTGTCTCCCTGACATGCAGAGATGCTGCTTAAATAGGAAACTGTGTTATCATATATGTTTGAAGATTTCGAAAGCTAGATCATTTTGCATTTTCTACCCTACTGAGCTAGGAAATTAACAGTAAAACTTTACCCTGCCCTCTAGGAAGCCTGATTTAGTTAAAGACATGATCTCAGGTAGTAACTCCAGAATCAGCTATTTATTTAATTTAAATAAAACCATTTTTCCAGCAGACAGTGAAGGGAAGAAATAATATGCCATGCTAAGATTCCTGAGCCAATACTTCTCCCTTACATCCACTCTTGGGGTTACTTTCTGTGCACGTTGAAGTGCACTGCTGATCTGCGTTAAATAAACTGCGGTAGAATGGAAAGCAACTAATTTGTGCTCCCTGGGTGTTGGGCAACTAATTTAATTCTTGCTGGCACATAGACTATAAATAGAAGAAGATGATACAGTTTCACACTGATAATATTTCTATGAAATTTAATAATTCAACAGTAAGGAAACAATTTTTTCTTCCTACCTATCTGCCCTATCAGGAGTGATAAACGGGAGTTGTGTTGCCTTTAATCCAAAGAAAGCAGGTGATGTTAGGTGTCTTCTTGTGTCATGACTTACCCGAGGGCTGACACCCTAAAACAGGGCGTGCCCTCACCCACTTGGCAACACACCTTCTCTTCCTCTCACCCCAGTCCGGGGTGGAATTAAAGACAAGTAAGAGACTTCTGGGCTGGCCAGCTGTGCTTGTCATAGGAACCACGTCAGAGAGATGACCCTCAGGCGGTGCTCATTCTCTTGCTCTCCCATGGAGGTGGAGGGAAACTAGACAACTGCTTAGATCAGCTATCTATCTGACTTGTCAGCAAGAGCAGAAGTGATAGGTCCTATTTTTCATCAGTTGACAGGCTGAGCTCATCTCTACATGAATTTGTACAAGCAGAACACTTCCCCCGGGTAATTTTCATATCCTTCAGAAACATTCTTGCAACATGCACAAGTTGGTCACAACATCCTAATCCCAACATTAGAGAGGGTTACCATCTTCAACCAAGTCATCTGGAACAAAATGTATGCGCTAAATACTTCCACGTCCTTCTGCTGATTGGAATATGGTTTCAGTTTTTATGGGCTTAATGTACAAATACAATATAAAAATACACCGTAATATATAAATTAAATCAACTTCTTTTTAGACGAATGAAGAGTCAGATGTAACTTTCTGGGTCTGAGATTACTAATGCTTCTTCCACAGTTTTTTGAATGGAAATCAATTGATTCAAATTCCATGGTTTGGAGTATTTTCCTTTTAGAGAATTCCCAATTGTATGAACTGTGTTCAAGGATAGTGCTGTACCTACAGATGGGGTTTTTTTCAGATTCATACCTGAAATTGCTAGACAACAACATTTCTTGCAGAGATGTAGCTTAGATCTAATCAGAAATCAGGTAATTCTGTCCCTAACAAAAGCTTTATGTAACCAAAGACAAAAAGATTACGACACCAGATAAAAAGAAAAGCTTTCCAAAGGTGTAAACATAGGGTAAAAGCACAAAGCAAAAGAGGCTGACTACCCTCAAAGTACAGTTTATTAGGAAATAAACAGAAACGAGCAATCAGTCCAACAGTAAAACAAGATACAAGCGTATGTTTGGGGGCATTGGAAAAGTTAGAAGTCCCTGGACACATTAGTCTTTGGCATTTCAATTACCCCATATAAAAGGGGAAAGAGAAAATCCTTAGGATTTTTAACTATTTTCATTTTATTTATTTTAATTCACTTCAAATTAATACAAACACTGAAAGATTTAGGAGCCCGCAGCATCTTGTCTCCTCTGGCGCTTCATATCACCTGGTCCCCCCCGTCTGCACCCCTCCCGGGCTGATACCACTTGCTTTGATATTGACACAGTTCAGGCTCAATCCAGTCTTCAAAGAAAAATGGGCATGAAAATCCCTCAATCCCCCTTTCCGCTCTGAGCCCAGGGCATGCGCACACTTCCCAAGGACTGCACAATCCAGTGGGTATTATTTTGTACTTAATAAAATTAACAGTCTTTACAGAAAATAGGATTTGAAATGACATTTCAGCAACAGGATCCTTCCAAGTCTGGTAGATGAGACAACAGCTACGATATCAGTTCTGATCCCTTTCATATCACTGGCATTATTTGATTAATTTTCTAAACTAAGTTTATTACACTGCATATTAAGAGGCAGAAGAAAAGCAGATGAGAAAGACTATGTTGCTCATTTTAGATAATCTTTGTCCTAAACTGTTCTGCATGGCTGCAATGTACTTACCAAACACAGTTTACTGTGATTATTTACTGACTTCAGCTTGCAAGAAGAGATATTCTAAGTAAAAACAAAATATAAAAATGCCTCAGGTTCACTCTTAATGTGATTTTCTCTGCAGCAGGGAAACCAGCCCCTTCTATATGCAAAGTACATTCAGCACCTATTCATCTATTATGAATAATATTTTTTAAAATTACACTGGGAAATCAAGATACCAAACCTACAACTCAGTGGCACAGAAGAGATTAGTGAGTGCTGCACAGATTACATTTGTCCTAAATTAGACACAAACTCCAGTCTGGACAATCCTGGAATACATCTATTTAATATCCCTCCAGAAAGAAGGACACTTTTTGGACTTACGGTTGGTTGTCCTGCTTTGATCACTCTGAGCACTGTCGTTTGACTGGTTGCTAGAGACAGAGGATACGCTCGAGCTCCTGACAAAACCAAATGCGGCCAGCTTAGCTGCTGGCAACCGTGAATAACCTGGAGGGCGAAGTCCAGACTGGCAGGGCTTGGGGAGATTTGATTTTGCAGCACTTGGACATGAGCCTTTCTTAAGATCAACTGAAAGAAGGAAAAAGAAAGAAATTTTTATTAAATAAACTAAACTGGGACATACTGACCATTACCTGTACCACCCAGCTACATAAAGTCAGTATAAAGACTGAATACGAGTTTTAACAGCTGCTCAAACTGCAGTGATGTCTTATTCTTTGCTCCACTAAAAAGAAGTTCTGTGGAACAATTACAGGTCGCAATAATTTTTAAAACATGAAATGCAGCAAGGACCCATGAGGCGTAACTCAAACTTCCAGCAAAGTAACGTAGTTCAAGTCTGCTAAGATTTTTTTAAATGTTTTCTTCTTTTATGCACGTTCTAATTTTACATTTGTTATGTGCCAATTAAAAGACACTCATACACAGAGACAAACACGCTACGCATAGCCTCCAATTTTGGAAACTATTGTAAAAAGCCAACAATCCCCTTCAAGGACACAGGACTTCTTTATATTCCATCAAAGAAAACACTTCTTTGAAGTCTTTCTCTCAAATTTTGCTAAAAGAAAATGCCCTTTTCTTGCACCAAGCCTGGAAACAAGGATGTGACCTGTAAAGTTGTACTTTTTTAACATACCACCAGCCATTTCCGCTGATGGACTTCTCCTCACTACATCAGCCTATGTGAATGACATCAACCAAGTCTCAGACAACTGCCAATAGCGGGCTTATAACAGATGAACTTAGGCAACAACAGTAGTTCAGCTACCAGGTCCGCCTACTAACTGGTCATCTGTCTCTAGCTTGTGTCCTAACCCGTATTCTGCTGCTCTTGCTTAGGCCAACTTTTCTAGGCAAATCCAGAACATAGGTCCATAAATGCTCCAAATTGTATTCATGGACCAAAGGTCTATGGACCGAAAGTCCATGAACATGGCAGACTTGTCTTCAAGGACCAAAGATTAGAGTTTGCTTTTGATTGGAAGGTCTGGATACCAAGTGGATCTGGACCTCAGGTGTACATAAAATTTGGACAGAGCTTTTCTTTGTAGGTTTGATAATGTCATATTACTGTTCATTGTGGAATCCTGAGCAGCAAAAATATACATTAAAAAAAAAATTAACGAAGTTCTCCAAAAGCTGATGCTAGAGTGTTTAATCAGTCATCAGGACCAGTGGGTTAGGAGACAAGGCAGCATTAAAACTATCAATATATTCTGCCAGAAAAGAATATATTCTGCCACAATGTCACCCTTTTTCCATTCTTGTTCAGTGAACACTATTTGTGCATTAGCCTGACACATACTTCAAAGGAAGAAGTGAATGTTCATAATATAAAGGAAAAATAGAAATTAACTGCAGAGTAAGAATATGGTCTTCATATTATTACAGTATTTAATTCTTTTGTAAACTATGTAGGTCACAGCTTTATTAATTTTAATGAAGCATTACCCTTTGAGGAGACTTTATAGAAAACAAGACTAACTCCTTTGAGCAGAAAAATGTTATGGGGATTTTGAAAGATAATTGTGTACCTCATCACAATAATAATACTAAGCTTTGTTTTACAAAACTAAGCCTTTTCTTTTGAAATAGAATTATATGTAACACCAACCTAAAAAGAGTTTTGTTATCCTATAAAACACATTCCTAAAAAAGACATCAAAAAATGCTCCTTGCTCAATGAACGAAATAATTTATATACTATAGACTCCTAAAACTGCATTTTTTGTACCCACTTTTCACAGGTTGAGGCCTTTATTAAGACACAAGGAGATGGATGTCTGACTGCAGCACCTTTACCAGCCCAGAGAAAGACATGCTGGGGAAAGTGGTTAGAAATGGTTTTATTTAAAAAGCATTTGAAATGTGCTTGCCCTAGGACGGTGAGGTTCACCTGGGACTCCCATGTCCCCAGCTCAACCCAGGGATGCCCACACTGAGTCCCCAGGCTGTTCGTTCTCTGCACCGCCGTGCGACGAAGTGCTTGCAGTCCGCGGCACACCAAGCGGCTGTCATTGAAGAAGAATTTCCTTAAACCCAGAAGGTTTTTGGTGACAAATTGCCCAGCCACCTCTACCTTTTCTTCAAAATCATTCTCCCAGACCTGGGCACAGGATTCAGTGTTTTTTCTCACACTTGCGTGCATGTTTCAGTTTATGACTTCAATTCAAATTCCCCCTGAACTAACAATATTTTGTATCTTAAACTCAACATCATCCTTAAATTATTTTTCACTCCTCTTCTTTGTAATCCAGCTCTTCTGTACCATGAGGACCTGGGGCAGGACATTATCCTCATTAGGGATGCATTCAAGTCCTTAAAGCTAAGTCATCTTGTGTCTTCTTTCTCATTAAAATACATGAGACATCAGCCTATTGTACGCTTTTTCTGTCCTAAATATCATCAAGTTTTACGATGGAAGTTCTTTCTTTATTTCTGTTTCTTAGAAGTATAGAAGCACTCCTGCAAACAAGGTCCGGGAGTTCAAAACAAAAGTTATTTTAATGAGAAGCTTTCATTTTAATAAAAATCTGCCAAAATAAGCTTAAAAAATTGGCAAAAAATCTTTCCAGCTGTCTCACTGCCTGAAGCTAATTATAGAATTAAGTATTGTTGTCTGTATGGCACACAAGCAATTTTCTATGACACTTCAAGCTGTTCCCATCTAGAAACATGAAAACATTTTGAGGTAGTGACTGACTGACACAAACCAGATGTGCCTGGGGAGCCTTAAGAAAAGTCTGAGCTAGACTTCTTATGCATCCCCACTGCACGAATCACATCTTCACACACAAGTAGAAGCAACTTTTGTGTGACTTCTCTGTGAAATGTGAAATAGGTTTTAGCTGAAATGAATGAAAAATTAAAGAAAGGAGTTACACAGATATGTTCTTTTGAGAAAGAGTAGCAGTTCAAGATTTCAACTCTGCTTGCGATTCAGGGATCCTTGGCAAGCCTTTGTTATCTTGTGGTGGGGTTTTTGGTTGTTCTTTCTTTTTTTTTTACAAGCATTTCCATTAAAACTTTAATCATTAGGTGTCATTTTCTCTCAGAAAGCTCACTTTATTTTATAGGATGCTCTGAACATCATTATTCTCATTTCATATTCAGGAATCTGGGGCAAAGAAGTTACCTGCAAGGTCACTGAATTAGTCAGAGATAATACAAGCAGAGTTAACCACCTCAGAGTTAACTCAATCATTGATATCTTTGCAGATTAAAAACCAATTGTGCAGGAAACCTATTCTATTGCCACTACCTTTGTGGTTTACCTGTTATAGACATAATGACTTCTCTCTGAACAAGAACTGAGGAAAGGGGCTTTAAAACAGAGGCTTTAATGATTTACACCTAAACAACAGTGAGCAGGTTGTGCCCAGCTCCCCTGATGGTCTCTCATCCAAATACAGTCAAGCCTGGGACAGTTCAGTTCCAAAGGAAAAACAGTTGTCACTGCTGAACATCAATTAATTTCTGATCGGCCAGTCCACCATTATACTATACGAAATGCCCCTTTCCTCCTGCTTCAGATTTAAATGCCCCAAAATTTGCTCTGTACCCAGCTCCCAGCTCCCAGGCAACACGAGGCTGGTTAGCACGTTCCCACCACCCCGAGAATTTGTCAGCTCGCCCTTCATTCAAACAGCAAATATCCATGTTCGCTTTATAGCTGACGTGCAAAGCAGCAGCATTCCACAGAAACACCTAGCACAGGAACTGTCAGTGCCTGAGCCACACTCACTGCATTTTCCACTGAAAGCCCAGAGCAGCAAGAGCACTCCTCTGTGCACCAGAGCCACATCTCCTCCCCAGAGCAGCAAGAGCACTCCTCTGTGCACCAGAGCCACATCTCCTCCATCCAGCTGCACTCGTCGGCTGCTCAGAAGCGCTGCGGGTGCCCAGCCAGCGACGATGCTTGGCTCTCCTCAGGGAGGAGGTAGGGTAAGAAGCATTTGTCTGCTGCTGCAGCCAGATGGTTACTCATACTGTTCTTATGACTGAGAGTTTAGCCTGGTTGGCAGACTCCCTTGGGAGGCAGTCCTGAAGGGCAATGGAGTCCTGGAAGGGTGGACATCCTTCAAGAGGGAAACCTTAAAGGCGCAGGAGCAGGCCATCACCATGTGCTGAAAGTCGAGCCTGCAGGGAAGAAGACTGGCCTGGCTGAACAGAGAGCTTTGGCTGGAACTCAGGAAAAAAAGAAGAGTTTATGACCTTCAGAAGAAGGGGCAGGCAACTCAGGAGGACTACAAGGATGTTGTGAGGTTATGCAGGAAGAAAACTAGAAGGGTCAAAGCCCAGCTAGAACTTAATCTGGCTACTGCCGTAAAAGACAATAAAAAATGTTTCTATAAATATCTTAGCAACAAAAGGAGGGCTAAGGAGAATCTCCGTCCTTTATTGGATGTGGGGGGAAACATAGTGACAAAGGATGGGGAAAAGGCTGAGGTACTTAATGCCTTCTTTGCTTCCGTTTTTAATAGTCAGACCAGTTGTTCTCTGGGTACCCAGCCCCCTGAGCTGGAAGACGGGGAGCAGAATGAAGCCCCCATCATCCCAGGGGAAATGGTTAGTGACCTGCTGCACCACTTAGACACACACAAGTCTATGGGGCTGGATGGGATCCACCCAAGGGTACTGAGGGAGCTGGCAGAAGTGCTCACCAAGCCACTTTCCATCCTTTATCAGCAGCTCTGGCTAACCGGGGAGGGTCCCAGTTGACTGGAGGTTAGCAAATGTGATGCCCATCTACAAGAAGGGCTGGAAGGAGGATCCAGGGAACTACAGGCCTGTCAGCCTGACCTCAGTACCGGGGAAAATTATGGAGTGGTTCATCTTGAGTGCACTCAACAGGCATGTGCAGGCCAACCAGGGGATCAGGCCCAGCCAGCATGGGTTCAGGAAAGGCAGGTCCTGCTTGACCAACCTGATCTCCTTCTATGACAAGGTGACCCTCTTAGCGGATGAGGGAAAGGCTGTGGATGTTGTCTATCTAGACTTCAGTAAAGCCTTTGACACCGTTTCCCACAGCATTCTCCTCGAGAACTGGCTGCTCATGGCTTGGACGGGTGTACTCTTCGCTGGGTAAAGAACTGGCTGGATGGCCGGGCCCAAAGAGTGGTGGTGAATGGAGTTTACTCCAGTTGGCGGCCGGTCACAAGTGGTGTTCCCCAGGGCTCTGTGTTGGGGCCAGTTCTGTTTCATATCTTTATCAATGATCTGGACGAGGGGATCGAGTGCACCCTCAGGAAGTTTGCAGAGGACACCAGGTTGGGCGGGAGTGTTGATCTGCTCGAGGGTAGGAAGGCTCTACAGAGGGACCTGGACAGGCTGGATCAATGGGCTGGGGCCAATTGTATGAGGTTCAACAAGGCCAAGTGCCGGGTCCTGCACTTGGGTCACAACAACCCCATGCAACGCTACAGGCTTGGGGAAGAGTGGCTGGAAAGCTGCCTGGTGGAAAAGGACCTGGGAGTGTTGTTTGACAGCCAGCTGAATATGAGCCGGCAGTGTGTCCAGGTGGCTAAGAAGGCCAGTAGCATCCTGGCTTGTATCAGAAATAGTGTGGCCAGCAGGACCAGGGAAGTGATCGTTCCCCTGTACTCGGCACTGGTGAGGCCGCACCTCGAATCCTGTGTTCAGTTTTGGGCCCCTCACTACAAGAGAGACCTTGAGGTGCTGGAGTGTGTCCAGAGAAGGGCAACGAAGCTGGTGAAGGGTCTGGAGCACAAGTCTTGTGAGGAGCGGCTGAGGGAGCTGGGACTGTTTAGCCTGGAGAAAAGGAGGCTGAGGGGAGACCTTATCGCTCTCTACAACTACCCGAAAGGAGAAAGGAGGTTGTAGAGAGGTGGGGGTCGGCCTCTTCTCCCAAGTAACAAGCGATGGGACAAGAGGAAATGGCCTCAAGTTGTGCCAAGGGAGGTTTAGACTGGATGTTAGGAACAATTCACTGAAAGGGTTGTGAAGCATTGAAACTGGCTGCGCAGGGAAGTGACTGAGCCACCATCCCTGGAGGTATTTAAAAGACATTTGGATGAGGTGCTTAGGGACATGGTTTAGTGGTGGACTTGGCAGTGTTAAGTTTACGGTTGGACTCGATGGTCTTAAAGGTCTTTTCCAACCTAAATGACTCTATGATTCTATATGGGTAAGCCTCAAGTATGGTGAAAATGTCCTTAGCAAAAACTCTGATGAAGTGTGTGTCTCCCTTTGAAGCACTTAATTTTTCTTTATGAAATACAGTCAGATTTCTCTCCCAAAGAAAGCAGAGAGTGCCAACCAAAAACACTGCAGATTAGTGGGGGATAGAGAATATTTTCCCCTCTGAATTCTCCCCTTGTCACCTCTTTCCTTAAACAATTAAGAGGTTTGCCAGCTCAAATCCAAGCACCTCAGATTGTAAACCTATAAAATGAGCATGCAACTGGAGTAGCAGTAATGCAACATTTCAGGAAGTAACCTCAAAACCCCTTTTCTATCATCAAATCTCATTTACTTGTTCAAGGATTAGGTATTACTGAGAATAAACATGAAAGCAAAGCTTTCCTACCAGGAGAAAGGTGCAGACATATTGCAGCATTCATGATGAAATACATGATATATACACAAATACACAAATAAATGCATGTATTTGTGTATGTCTGTGTAATCAGAAACATTGCTGTCCTGATTTATAAATAAATTTTATCTTTAACAAGACTTGACTCGCTTAGAAATGAGAGAAACTGCTAGACCCTCAGGACTGGCAAATTTAATACACAGAGAGGTAATAAGGAAACAGCATTTCATTAACTCACTCTTTGAGAAAAAAATACTATAAATACTACTGAAAAATGTAGAATTAAGTGAAGTTTTAATGATGAGATCTCTGTTATACTTTTCAAAATCAGACATTAATCCCATCAAAATAATCAGTTAATTAATGCAAATCCTAACACGCTTGCTCCAAGAAGTCTTTATAACCAAGGAAAACATATTCATAATTTATGTTGTAGACACGGTATCCTTCAATGCTTGTTTTGAATTACAAGTTTCCCATAGAAAGAGCAGAGTCAATTTACATAAAATAAACAAACGTTAAGCTTTCAGAGACACTACTGCACCTTTAAATACATCACAAGTCAATGACTTCCTCTCTTACCTACAGAATGCTTTTTCTTAGAGTCAGGCTGCTTGCCTGACCCATCTGAGGCAAAGCATCACCTAAGGAGCAGCCCTGCTTAATACGGAACTCGCAGCCAATGCCAACACGCGTGCCATGTCCTACAGATGAAGAAGGATCACTGCTCCAGTCATATTTTAGGCATCACACTTGTGGGATCATTCATTATTATTTTACTTTCTACTTGGCGTGTCTTAAAACTAACAAAACCCTTAATGTACTTGTAGTACTTGCAGTCCATCACAGCAGTTCAGGGATTTAATTATCAATTACTTTAGAGTCAGTTTTATGAGTATTAGTATTATACACAGGCCAAACCACTCAGCTTATCAGTGCTGCTTAAACAGGCTGCTACATTATGAATGGCATGGCAAAGGGGAATAAAATCCTCATTATGAGCCACTGCTGCTGTCCTCGATACTGTGCCATGGTGATTTCACTTTAAAAGCCTCCGTGATACCTCACACTTTGTCACAGGAAGGCAACTGGCTAGACCTTTCTGCTTCCATTACCCCAGGGCAGGACTGAAATCACTAGGATTAGAAACTGGATTAAAAGCTCAGGATCAAGCTGCAAGAGATGCTGATTAGCAGTCCTGAAGGCAGGACTGGTATCCTTGAGAGAAAAAAACCTCCTAGTCCCCAGCTGCTTTTGCTGCAGTCAGCCAAGCCCTCACACCTCACAACACCCATGAACAACAGTCTTACTGGCTCCGCTTCCAGTATGCTGGAACGCTTCCAGTTCATGCATTTCATTTGCTTATATTTGTAAATATGACTCTATCGAAGCTGCACTTAATCCTGTTTCTCAAATATTGCATCAAAACCAATAATGCAGATTAAAGTCTAATACCACAACTAAGTGCCAAATTAAGGGAAAGTGGTTGAAAATGGTGTTTGGTACCTTAAAACAATTGGCTAGACGGTGCCTGGCCCTACTCTGAGCCCCTCCAGTCAGCCCCACACCAGCTCTGGCATGCCAGGGGTTGCTGTCCCATCCAGCCCCTCCGTGGCAACCAGGGACCCATCTCTGGTCTGCATTTGTGCACCAGCGTGGACACAGCCACAGGAACCAGTTCTCTGCTGCCCTTCCACTCCTATGCCAGTCTTGTCCTGTCTGCTGTCACTTCAGCCTCTTTCATGAGCAATTCATTCTTCTTAAAAGGAATTATTAAAGACGAAAAGACTGGTATGCTGACCTATGAAGTTATATGTTGCTGAGAGAAAGATTAAGTCATTTGAGCTATACAAGAAAAAAGGCTTTGGACAAGGAAAAGGTGATTATAACCCAATCTTGAATGGATAACTGGGAAATAAAATGCCAAAAATAAAAGAATGTAAAGTAGCTAATATAAGATATCAGAAATACATGAAAGATCAATAAGGGGAGGCATTGAATCAACAGAGAGCAATGAGAAGTACTTTGCAACAGAATAAGATGTTGGAGAAAAATTAAATACGTTCTTCATCTTGCAAGGAAAATGGACGGTGAGATGCCAGAAGTGAAAGCAATGTGTCCTGGGGTGGACAGTGAAAAACTAGAGACATTAGCAACCTCTCCAGAACAAGTCTTGGGTAATTTAAAATCAATAAAAACAGTCAGACCCCAAAGACCAGATGAGACACACTTCGGGATTCTGAAAGAGATGGCAGGCAGATTATTGGACTACCATGAGTTATCTTTAATAGCATCTCTGAAACAGCAAGGTATCAATAGACTAGAGAGAAACAAACAAAATAACAGTTGTAGGAAGGAAATTATGGAGAGCTATGGATTAAATTTGACCTCCAAAGCAGAAAAGGTCCAAGAAATAATCACTGATAAGATCAAAAAACCCAACTTTTGAGAAATAGGAAAACTTTAGGAAATACAACTTTAATGGAATAGGAATCACACTAACAGCTAGTGCCATTTCCTCATGTATACATCTCATGCACTAGCATTTCTAAAGGCAGTATTACAGACAATAAATAGGACTGATAGGCTGATCCTGTTTAGATTTTAGAATGTCACATAATATAGGAAGACAGTAAATTAATACATACAAGACAAGTTCCTACATTGATTAAAAATGGCTAAGGAAAAGTCATGTCTGCAGTCATCAATGGTGCAGGATAATATGGATGATGGATGGATGATGGATTAATAAAAATCAAGGGATCGTTCATTTCGGAGGATCAGAAAAGACAGTGGATTTGTTAATCAGTCCTGTTTGTATGTTCCTCTCATATCTATCTCCCAAACTGGTTCCTGTTACGCAACGGCTTACCCTACTCATATCCTGAACTTGCAGTCTCTTGCAGTTTCATTTAAATGGAAAATATGATCCACTTGCTCTCTGCACCTGTACTCCCACGTTCAATGCTGACTGAACTCAACTTATAGGGCTGAATTGGTATCTACTACCCAGAGTGCAATCTTGAAGTGTCTCAGAAGTCACATACAGCTGAACTTGGTCAGCTCTTGCTAATGGCATCAATGTAGATAAACTCCAGGTGCAGGGTCAGATACTAAAGGATAGTGGCAAGAGGCACTGTGTTACAGGGAACCTTGATTTTCTGATAAACCTCAAATCCTGGCAACCTGTATTACTGATGGATACTGTCCCCTCAGGGTAAGTCAAGACACTCTGGCCCCTTCCCTTTCTAATTTTCTCTAAATTTCTCCTGCAGCTTAGCATGGAGAAATGGGCACTGGGGAGAGAGAGTAATAGTTTTCAAAGAGGAGAAGACCCAACGTCCACTCCAGATAGAAGAGGAAGTAAATTGCAACAAAGGGGATTAGGCAAAATACTAGGGAAAACTTTTGACTTGAAAGCAGGTAAATGCATCAGAGCAGCCTGCTTTCAGAGGCTGCAGGATCTCGTATTGAAGGTTTTTATAAATAGTTTGTCATGAACAGGTTAAATAAACATCTATCAGAAGGAATCCTGTCCTGGGGCAAGAGGAGGGACCATATGACCCCAAGTCATTACTTAACTTTATCTCTTATGACTATTTTTAAAAATCTCTGCAGACTTGTAGGCTGTTAAGCAGCTGCTATATTTCACTCTGGCAATGACTGATTTTCAGTTGTCTCTGAACTTGCTGCTCTTTAAATGTACATTGTTAAAACCTCCAAGCTTTTCCAGGCTACCAAGGAGTGTCCTGTAGAAGTAATT
This sequence comes from Mycteria americana, assembly GCF_035582795.1. Classification (NCBI taxonomy): domain Eukaryota; kingdom Metazoa; phylum Chordata; class Aves; order Ciconiiformes; family Ciconiidae; genus Mycteria; species Mycteria americana. The sequence goes on from NC_134365.1 coordinate 198,888,677, forward strand.
ATTATCTCTGTCTTGTGGCATTGTACACTTCTTCCAACTCTTCCCTTGCTTTTGCCTCCCCTGTAATTCTGCCCAAGGTCATGCTGAGCTGGGCAGTAGCTGGGAAGAAAAAGGTATTAGAAATGTTTCCAAAGAGGTGTATACCAGGGATCAGAGGATCAAGATCTCTGCTGGCACATCTGAACACCGCCCAGGCTTTCAGAGCACAACATGGTGGGGAACATCATATTCAGATTGAACGACGGGGTCTTCATGATGGAAGAAAACGTCCCGTTATCTTCCACGGGACAAAAGCAAAGATTTTTCAGGCATTTACAAGGAGGAGGAAGATAAAAAAGTGATTCTCCTTCTTTGGCAATGACCTGTTAAACAACCTTTGTACAAGTCCCAGACTCCTTAGTCAGCCTTGCTGCAGGATAAAAAGACACACCTCAAAGAGTGCTGTTAGAGCTCTGTAGTACCAGGTCAAGATGTTGCTCATTTTGTGATACTTCTGTCTGAAAAAAAAGAGTCTTATTGGGGACTACAGTTAAAGGAAAGGAAAGAAAGTTCATACTTTACCTGAAGCATCAGGATGATAGAGGCTGGGAGCACTTGTTATTTCTCCTTGCTGATGGAGACAGCTACCTGAGGATCTTTGACTTGCAATGAGAATCCTGCTCTTTGCAGACGGTAATTTGGATACTGCACCCAGTCCTAACTGTGGCTTGAGTATCATGGCAGATCGATAAAAACTTGGTGGGACCTCATAGTGAGTATATGGTGGAGGGCAAAATTCATCTTTCCCAGGCCTTTCCCCAACCTACAGAAAAATCATTAACACAGATATTATGCAATAAATCAATAAATCCAGGAAATATGGAGCTCTAAATTGCTTATAAAGGCTAATTTTCCCTCCTTGTGAATCTGGGCTTCAGAGCACTGCAGACCGATCACCACTTTCAAAAAGTGATGGTCTTATATGAATCACTCTCCAAAAATACACACATTACAGTCTCAATACACAACTAAACCCCAATAAAGAATTGATCTCTTCCCCAAAAGAAAATAGACAAATGGAAGATCTTCAGTTACTGAAAATGTTACGTCCTGAAAGGTGATATTACTTACAGAGGTAGATACACCTCTTGGAGTATGTAAGTGGAATTTTATTAGAAGTTATTTAAAATATTCTTACTGAGATACAATTTTGGGAGAAGTCAGTTTTAACTTAGGTAATTAAAAATAAAGCTGAAGGTATTTTAAGTTCATTTTATCAGAGAAATGTTATTGTCAAATCGTTTGTGTGAGGAAAAAAAAAACTCTACATGTTCTTACTGCAAAATGTTCATTGTAATCTGTGTCCCTCAAGTTCCTGAAAAGAGACCTGGTTGTGGAGGTGGGCACATTTCTGCACATTTTCAGGGGACTGTTGAATATTCCAAATCGGAGCTATAAAACCCAGCTGCCCATTTGAATTGGAGAAAAAAAGCAAATTTGCAGATGTGAAACATTTACTGTTTCTCACAAAGAGTTGCTGCTTTGCTAAAATTGGTGACAAATCTCTCAGTATTTTAATGGGTGTGTACTGTGAGGACAGCACAGTAAGTCCCAAGCTGGAAGTATTTCCAGCAAACTGGCTGTTACCGGGGAACTTGCAGTCAGGGAATGACCTGGTTCCCCAATTCAGCCCTTGCATCTTTCTACACTCAAGGTGGGCTCTGACTCCCACCTTGCTGTGCTGCTTCCTGAGTCAGGACAAGGGCGCAGAGCAATGTCAGTAGTTTTCATCTCTCTCATTTGCAAAGAACCATTTGCTTTTCTGGGTAGAGTCCAACTTCTTTACCATTTTCTTATAAGATGCAAAATCACCATAATATAGAAAGGACCCATGAATATTTTTTCAGTGCATCCCATTTAGGCCACAGAAAAAAAAACAGCTTAGGAAATAGGAAATCTGAACTAAATTTGTTTAAAAATTAATCAAAAAGTGCCATAGGCTACCTAGGAAGAAATGTAACTGCTGATTAATTAAGTCTGCTGTAAGTTATGATGCATATAATATGCCAAATCAATTTCTCTTTAGCAATTATAAGCATTTAGAACACGCATTTCAACATTGGCTATAAAAGCTTTGATCCTAGCTGCTTCAAGAGCTTCAATCCTAATTTAGCAAATCTTTAATGTGCTAAAAGAGACAAGATTAGCCTTAAACTATTAAATATAGAATCTTTGGGGCATTTGCACAGGAACTAGGAGGGCAGATGTAAAAAACACTGAGCATTATATTTTTGCTCTATAGTTTTTCTTTGTTTGCAGTCCTATTTCCTGCCATTAAATCTTTTAGTTTCCTTTTTTATTCTACTCCTATGACCTATTTCTACAAGTTAGGATGCAGGTTTTTACTGTATAGATGATTCTCTAGGCTTGGACTGCAGGAGATGTTTAGCTTCTTATTTTCAACTTCTGGATAAGAGATTGCTTTCCTGGATAAGATGCAGTTATCTTTTCTACCCCTGATGAATTTATTTCAATCACATTTCACTATACACTTCCTATCATTTCATATTTAACTGGCAGTGAACATCCCAATGCCAAGCACTTCAGTATAAGGAATAGAGAAAATCTTTAAATATAGAAACCATGCATTTTTTATAAACTGGGTCAGCTTAGCCAAACCTTCAGTCACCTCATTTTTTTCTTTATTGACACTATGCTATGAATAACACAGAAGCCCAACAAACATGCACACAAAAACAATCAATCACAAGCATAAAACATCTTCTCAAGCTGAGAGAAGTGAGAAGGATTTACCCAACTCTCTCTTGAAGAGCCCAATTTTGGGGGACATAAACTTGCTATGAAGACACACTCTTTTTTTCTTTTCTATTTAATAGGGAATTCATTAAGTGTGTAATTCAACTTGTCTCAATAGATTTGTGTGCAATTATTGATTATAAGGCCATTTTAAAGCTCTTCAGAAAGATCTGGATTAATACGAGACCTGTTAGCATCCTGTACTAGATCTTTGTACAAGGGACTTCTAAAGAAAAGATCTGTTGCAGCCTGTCAACTAAAAAGAAGCTCAGCTCAGAGTTTTGTTGTGTGTGGCTGTCTGCTTATTCCCCACTCACCCCATTTAGTGAAATTGTTAGAAAGAGCTGGAAAGTCTGCAGCAAATGCTTGGAGCGTACAGGAATTTCCACAGGCCAGGTAATCCTGAGCAGAGCTGGCAGCACGGCCAGGAGGTAAGGACGCCCAACACTTTCCTTCGTGTTACTTTGTTTATAACATCATGAAACATTAATGCCTCAAGCAAGAATTTTCTTGTCCAGTGCCTGCCTCAGGCAACTATTTGGGAAAAGAGTTGGAGACATCGGTTCAGGTGGTTCAGATAATGAGACTGGGGGAAAAAATTGCTGGTTTGACTATGTATAAAACAACTCCCCTTACCCCTTTTTCCCCTGAATGCCTTTCATGTCAACAGGCTTTATTCCATGCTCTCTGGAGCAGAAAGATGTCTGTGCTGGGGAATGGACCCAAGGTGGTTGAATGGGGCAGGCGCAACCTTGAGGAGGCAGGCAGGAGAGCTGGTGATCAGCAGACCTCCTTACAGACCTCCACCAGAACCAGAACTCTCGGCAGCAGCCATAAAGTAGTGAATAAAGTGAGCCAAGGACCACTCTCTGGCAAGGCATGGACCATATCCATACGGGTAAACTCTCACCCTGCAGACCAGGCGGTCTCATCCATGCTGGTCCTTGCGAACAGCCTCTGGGTGAGCACGTACTGGCAGAGGTGGACACTGAGCTGGGTAGGGATCATGCTCCCAGTCTGGCAGCATGGACAACCTTGCATGAGCCTTGGAGGCTGTGCCCTCCCGCTGTTCAGTTCACTGGCACAGCAACAGCCTTTGGGTCCCACGGTTTGCTCTGTTACTTCCCACGGAGGTAACTGGGAACACAAAGTGGCCACAAATTCCCACTGACTAGAAAAGGCTGAGGTCCACGTTGAGACGGGGAGCCCATGTTGTGATGAAGCACGTGGACAGCAGCAATCTGCCCTGGACAATGACCAGGTTTTTTAAGCATTTCACTATGAGAGGTTTTCTACCTTTTTTTTTTTTTTGGATGAAGACAAACATGAAAGATCTATCTCCACACCATGTCAAGGTTCCAAAGAAAAGCACTTGAGGAGCTGCCAATGCCACAGCCAAGGCTGCCCGTTTAACCTTAACTCAATTCCATTATGGACAGCGGGACTGCCTTCACGCCTGAGCTAGGATTTTTGTCTGAGCTGCCTTATGTGGGCCTTAGCTCAGGCAGCTCAAGGAGCTCTGCAGGCTCCCCGCTGCACAGAGGTAGCCCTCGAGGCTTCCTCAGACAGCTCAGCGGGCCTTGCCTTGGAGTCTCCTGTCTGAGACAGCACCTTCCAATTTTTTCCAGCTCATGGCACCCAGGAGGGTATTTAATTGTTCCTGCCATTTAGCTAGCTGAAGGGTGCTTAGAGATTACAGGTCTGATTGATAGCAGCTATTAACACTCCCTATCATAGCTATGTAAAGAGCTATAAAATGCTAATCAAAGCCCTCCAAAGCCCAAATTGGATGTGTGAAATAGGGCAGACTGGGATTTTTTCCTTCACAAAGGTAATGCAGAGTACCCATCCTGCCCCAGCATCTCCTTGTCTCCAAAATCTCTGAGTCTTCAACACTGTCCCTTCACCAGGGTGATTTTGATCTATCACAACCCATCCTAATTCCTTTATTTCAGATTACACATCAGTCATCTGCTATGAACCCATACTTTGCACAGCTGCTCTTCTAAGCATCTGTCCACTTCCATGGATCAATCATTTTCCTTTCTCTTCATCCATACTGGAGCTAAATCAGTCCCCTTTGCATTCCCCCAGCTGGCAGGGGACTAAGGTACTTGCTTTTAGGGTGGCAGCCCAAGAGAGCAAATACCATCCCCTGCTGTCAGCTCCTGATTCCTGGGCTAATGCAAACTCAGAACACAAACTGCAGTTTGATTGACTTTTCCTTCCCAGCCTCTCCTCCAGGCAATCCAGCTTCTCTGAAGAAGCAGTTTGCTTGGGTTCAAACCTTCCCTCGTTGAAATACCCACGCAAAGTCACATTTCTTGGAGGAGCGTGGGAAGATGCTTTGGATCTTCTCCAGCCCCTAAGTGTCCTCCTTCTAACCCTGGTCTAGAGTAAATCGTGCTGCAGACTTGCCACAACCTGAGGCCTTCTCATTTTAAGAACAGTCCTCAACTGCGCACAGAAATTAGTCCTTTGCTCCCAGATGTGTCTGCTGATCCTACCTGATTATGTGAACCCCAACTGTATGGGCCATAGACACCCATGGTCTTCAGAGCGTCACGTCACCCTATAAACAGCCAAATAGCTGCACAGTCTGGGTTATTTTGGCTTTAATTTCCATAGCCATACATTAAACAGTAATAACCTAGTAATTTTCCCTCACCTTACAATGTGATTGTGAAGATATACTAATAATGGCATAGACAAGCTCACAATGACTTTAATAATTCCTCCTCTGGATGCAAAATATAAGGGACAGAGCTGGAAACTGAAGTTAGAGGGGAAAGCTCAGCGAGCACTGTCCTTTCTGTGTTTGGGATGAGATGATGCTCTATGAATAGAGCATATAATATATAACATATAATCCATGATCACTTCAGTAGGTTGCCTGTTAACATGACATAAGGGCCAATCTACACTCACACACGATATCTTAATTTGGGTATTTGCTGGCTTTTGACTGTCAACACTGTCACCAAATTTGTTATTTCAATGCTGTTCCTTGGGTAAATACTGTATGTAGAATGAGGCAGGCATTAAAATAGCCTCAATAACACCATGAGACACACAGCAAAAAAAAAAATTTTTTTTTTAAAAATACTGGTTCAAATGAAATACACTTGTGTGATCTTCAGTATTTCTATAAAAAGTTTGGTTGTTGAGCTACCACAGGTCCCAGGCAGTGGACGCAAGGGCACATCACAGACCCAAATGTAGCTCCCTCTTTCCTGTCCTTTCTCCACCTTCCAAGCAGCAGGACTTTCAGGGAACCAAGACTCCTGCCCAACTTATCAAAGTGGAAACACAATGAGATATCAGGAGCCAGAATTGGCAAGAGGGACTTCCATCACCTTTTGGCTGCTCAGGAAGGCTTTCCAGGGAAAGATTTCTTACTTAAGATGTAGGTCAATATAGCACATGGCTTTAAAATGAGTCAAAAGTAAATCTTTTCCTGCATGATATTATATTTGATATTATATAATCTAAGAAGAGCTCTGATAGTCCCTGAGTTTCAGTACAGCTAAACAGAAGGGAATTTGTTTAGACCTCTAGTGCTCTGTCTGCAAAAACCTGCCAACTTTCCCATTAAGGAGGAAAAGTCTCTGTGGGCAAATTACATTCATTTCCCAAAGCTATTCTTTGGGAAAAAAAAAAAAGAAATTCCATTTATGGATAAATTCAAACAGGATGTCTTTTCCTTTCTAACCATCCCTGTTTATACTATTAGCAGGTGACTGGTTTGCTGGGAAAAACTGGAGGAATACAGAGACAACTTCCATTCACAGATCAGACATCGCAACAGGGTCAGTGCCAGAAATGGTTAAGTAAGTTTAATTCTAATGATCACACATTGCCTTGATTTAGGATTTATTTCTTATTTGAGGTTTGAGAACTAACTTCTGGCAGCAACAAGTAAGCAAATGATCACCACCTGGCATACAAAAGAGGCTATCAAAGCTGCCTCCTTACCTCCTGCAGAAACTTCTCGCTCATTGGACCAAAGTGATGTCCCGGGGGCCTAATTCCTGACACCACCAGACCAGAACTGAAGAGTCTTGGCTTCTGGAGGTCAGGTTTAAATTTATCGTACAGGATGCTGGGGGGCTTTGCCTCCCCTCCATTGGACGCCTTCTGGTCTGTAGAGATGGGCATGCCACACGCAGGGCTACCAAAGGGCAGCCCCGCCGGCGCAAATGAAGGGTCAAGCTGCTCTATCGAACGAGGGTTTCTCCTAATGTATGTGATGATTTTAGGTCTCACAGGTTTGGGCCTGGGTATGGCAGGTTTCACCTCGATGCTTTCTTCCAGCTTTTCACTGCAGTCACTGTCCACATCCGCCTTATCTGCGAGGGAGCCCTTGGAGTGGACCAGGATAGGTTTTGGGATGGCACTGCTGCAAGCAGTCTTGATAGGCACTTTAGGGGATATGTTTAACAACTGCGTACTGTCAATGGGAGGTAGGACTGAGGAGGGTGACAGTTTGTCAACATGAAGTGCATAAAGGTCCTTCAAATTACTGTTTGATAGTGTGGGCTGACTATTAACATCCAGCGTCGCCACCGGGCGCACGGGAGTTGGGACACATAAAAAGGCATCAGCCTTTGCCGAAATGTTACAGCGCTCTGGTGCTTCCTCTGGAGGACGTTTCTGTGCATTAGCTGTCTTTTTACTTGGAACTGAAAAGCTTGAGGTTTCCGAATCACTGTTGTGGTTGTCAGCTTGTTGGTTTGACACTGTCTCTGTAGTGCACACTCCGTGCTGATCTGAGAGATCAGAAGCAGGCACGGCAGCATCCTCAGTGTTTCCTTTGACTAGCATCAGTTTACTCTCATTAACTTTCAAGGGTTTGCTGTCAGGTAGATTAATGTTATATGTAAGAGATATCTCTTCACCAACTGTTTCAGAGCAACCTGCATCAACTTCATGTAAATTCTCATTTTTTCTAGGTGTCACTTTGCCACTGGATTTACTATCACAGGTGAGTGGGAATATTGTTTCCACTTCTTTGTCAGTAAAATATTCCTCACCAACCTGGCTAGTTGCCCCGTTGTCACTGTCATTGCTTCCTCTCCCTTCCCCACCGCTGGTGACATTATCACTTAGCAATTTGTCATCAGGATAGGTTATCACCTGGCTTGACAATGGATCCTCTACTTTATTACAGGTGTCTTGAAAATGGGATGCTTGAAATTTTGATGCGTCAGACCCAGAGCCTTTCTGTTCCTGCATTGTTTTATTTGCATCTTCTTGACATCCCAGGAACTCTACCAGCATAATTCTCTCAATCTTTTGTTGACACGTATTTTTAGATTGTAGAGATGGTGCAGTCTTAAGCTCCAGTTTTTTACTTTTATCCCCCTGACCTAATTGTGCTTCTAATTTACTAGCAATCTCATTGGGCTTAACAGCTGAATGTTGCGAATGAGAAGTATGCAGTGTGCTTTCAACGTTAACATTTGGTACATTTTCTGGTTTACTTATTTTCTTGTTCCCTGAGGTAGATGGTTTGGAATAAAACACAATATTTTCCTCTGAGGTATTGTCAAGTGGATGAAACACCATCCCAAGAAAATGATCCGTGGACATTTTTTGTGATTTCTCTGTATTTCCTAGCAAATGGTGTGACCTGTTGATGGAGTCCAATGATGCAGAAAGCAGACGTTTACACGACACACGGCCAACACAGCCTTTTGCAAATGTTTCAGATTGAGGAGAAAATTTACTTGGTCTTCCCAAAGAAAGCCTTTTTATTCTCTCCATCTCCACAGTCTTGGGCATTTTACCCTTAGAAAAGTTCTGGGTGAAGTCAACATCACCTTTGGAAACAACCTCCAGGTTGGCATCATTTGTGCTGCTTTTTAAATTGGACAGACTCTGTCCTCGGCTAATCCTGATATGCCTTGATATATTCTTGGCTTCGCTGGTCCCCATTTCCCTGCTTGTGGTGGAGGGCAGCTTACTTTCCTGTACACCGGTGTGACAGGTCCGAGAGTCTTTGAAGGTCAGAAGTTTATTCTGCTCTGTATTCAGATGAGTAACTTCCTCTGATCCTCCAGAGTGTATATTCCCACTCTCATCTGTCAAAGCTCGTTTCTTAACATCCTCTTCAGTGGTTCTAACTTGTGTCACAATTTGGTTGGCATTGGTATCCCCCATACTCACTATGCTTTCATTATTATTTTTTATTTCACTGCGGTTGTCCTGAAGCTGGGCATAACACGACTTGTTTGGGATTAACGGAGCACTCATTTTGAAGCTTCAGGTGACTGCTTTTTTGGCAGTCCTAATTAATGAGAAAGCTTTTTTTTCCCTATACGATTAACTATTAGGCATGCTTCGGTTATACATTTAATTTATAAACTGATCAGTAGAAAATTCCTCGTCAGAAAGCTTGGAGTCTCTTGTTAGAGTCACATTTTTGTGCTGCTCAGTTGTCTTGCATGCAGCCTCTGGACCTAGCAAATCTTTATGACGTGCAGTAGAGAGGTTCAACGAAAGCAAAATAGATCTGTCGAGTTCCCTCTCAATGAGAGCCAGTTAATCCAGCCAACCTATGAGAAAAAAACCAAACAGACAACGTTACACTGATGTCAGGAATCATACTAACTAAACCAAAGTTAAAATCAACAGCACTCCCAGGTACATCCCCAGGATAGAGTGCTTTCAAACACTTTAGATGCTGTTTCAATCACAGCTTTGCTCCCAGCAAAGATTCTCAGTGTAGCACAGATCTCTGACTTGAGAGGTTACACAGTTAAAACTATCCTGGTTAAAGAGTGGTTGCTACTGTTTTTAAACCACAGAGGTTTACAACTGGAAATAGGCATAAATAGCTAGGTGAAGATGGGACCCCACTTTGAGGGTCTAAGCACTTTCATATTGCTATAACAATGTCTTTATTACACCAAGGGTGGCTACTGATGCATTTAAAGCACCACTATATAAACAAGCTGTGAGTAATAAAATTCCAGCTCCATTAGGACGTTTATGGGTTTCTCTCCTTGCCTTGTACAAATCACTGCCATACTTGTGCTGACACCCCATCCCCTTTGGCATTTCTTAGCCAGATCTATAGATGCCAAGAAAGCAAAAACTATGGCTGGAGGCCTGCAAAGAAAAACTGTGTTTTTCTGAGACAGCTGCATATGTGTATGTTCAAATATAGAGGATTATACACCCGTCCCAATACAGTGCAGCTCCTTTTGGCTCCCTCTCACCTGTGGCTTTGGGAGCCCAGATTTTGTCCTCTATCACCTCCAACAAGATGAAGGGGAAATTTCTGTCTGTGCCATGCCTAAATTCACTCTCTGAGATATTTCTTGTACCCTGTTATGTTCATACTTCATACACTTCATCATAAAGAAATATGGACACCGGAAATTGGAACATGCTCCACAGTTCCCAGAAGGTAGAATTCAGAGCACCTGCAATGTTCCCAGCTGTGCTGGGTTTCTAATCAGGGGCTCACAGGGGCACTAATTAGAAGTGCCGATTAAGTCCACTGCTCTGTCTAGAGCATCTGGGTGCAAGTCTGGACTTGTGTTTCTAATACCCACTACAAGCAGGTCCTCCCAGCCTTCACGTTCAGTTCAGCTCTGCTCACAACATCTGGCTCTGAGCTCAATCCAGTTTCTTTATACGGTGCACACACATGTTGGTTGTGCCTGGATTCAAGCTCCTGGCACAGTTCCAGCTCTTCAGCAAACAATAACTAATTAAATTAATTCATGAAATAGAACACAGTGTTAAGAATTTCAATTCAACACCACAGAAGTGTGTTATTATAGATCTCATTCACAAAGCATTGTAACGCAAGACTTTTAAACTACTTCTGTGCTCTGTCCTTATTCCCAGAGAGAAAAGAATTTAATACTTACTAAATTAAACACACGCATTGTGGAGTTTTTTGGTTCATTTCTCATTGTTCCTTTTTTCCCCAAAAAATGACAATACCAGAATTTACCTATTCAACCTGAAAGCTGAACTCTAAATGCTCTTCACTGGGCAAAGCATGTCTGTTGTCATGTTTGGTTAGCTAGGAAGGGGCATTGATGGGCTCCAGAGGGAGCTGAGTTCAGTCAGCTCATGCTTCTCCCTCAGTTGGCAAATGGCAACAGTCTGGGGTACCAAAAGTGAGGGCCATGAAAACGATCAGAGGGCTGGAACACCTCTCCTACGGAGAGAGGCTGAGAGAGTTGGGGTTGTTCAGCCTGAAGAAGGCGGCTCTGGGGAGATCCTATTGTGGCCTTTCAATACTTAAAGGGGGCTTATAAGAAACACGGACAAAGAGATTATTTCAGAGACCAGACCAAATAATTTGGTTTAATGTTGCTGGTACAAATTGATCAACATGTAGGTCAGGAAAGATGTGTCCCCTCTCAAATACAGGGCACTGCCCAACCTCAGTACACTGCCAGCTGAGATTAACCTCTTAAAGCAGCCAATGCTGGGCAGAGACACGGACTTTAAATGTATGTGTAATTACATTGCTTTTAAGAGAAGGGACAATAAAATACTGTCTAGGCAGAGATTAATCTCAGGCAGTGTTAGCATTGCTCCTGTGCTTCTGCCAGGGTCAGTGAGAAGGCACAGGCACCTCGGAAGGGTGGTTCATCTCGTGTTAACACCTTTCAGGACGGACCCTAGGCACTCGACCTTCCAAGTTCATCTCTTCTGGTGACATCCAGTCTCAGATTAAGGACGTCACAGACTTGAAGAACCCGTTACATCCTTACAATTAGCATCCATACAATTATCCAAAAAAATTTTCTTCTTCTCCAGAATACTGCCTGTTTAACTTTGTAATCTGTTTTACAGTTGCCATTGCAATGAATACAGAATAATGATTCTATGTTTGAAAATAATACAAGACTCCATTCTGCTATAGAACATACTGACAGCACAGGACTCCTGCTAAATTAATATAAAAATATAATCAAGCATCTATGTCAATTAATACCTTATTAATCCACTTTTCCCTGTTAAGGAATACAAGCTTTTGGTTTCGGTTCAATCAATGTGATAAAGACTTACATACTGTGATAGGCACATTTGGGAGTAAGATGGATGGTTTTGTGTTACATTTGGGACCTTAGAAGATTTGATCATTCTTCTGTAAATAGCTTCTATTTAAGAAGCTTTGGCTTGGATTTTCTGCAGGATAGTTTATTTTATGTGGCACTGTCCATGCTCAACTTCACTATGCTCTTTGGAGTCAGTGCGATGAAAAGACTCATCTGTGCCTGGGTTCTGCTGCCTCTTCCTCTATTTTTTATTTCTCACCTCTCTTGACTGATGTTGGCTGACATACACACATCTAAAGTCACTCCCTGCTGTGCAGGAATGCTCTGAGATGACAGACGTGAACCTCCTAACTCTTCAGATGCACAGGAGCAGGCGGTAAGAGGAGATTCGATCCCAGCAATGACACCTCCTCATCACTTCGCAGCATCTCACTCGGGACCCTGGGCAAGAAACATGACTGCAAGTCTTACAGACTGTACTTGGTATACGTAAACCTGGATATGGGTAAACATTTCTCGATACTGTATAGTGTAAAAACGTCCCCTCTGAGTTGCTGAGAGTGGAAAATGAAGTCTAGCTCTCCATGTCACAGCATCTTGGCAGGATGTAATAACTATATTTGTGAAAAAAAGTTTACAAAGTGACGTGAACATGATAGAACATGATAGAATAAAATGGTATCCACCAGACTATGGTTAGCTATGAATCCCACAGAGGGAGAAAAGTTCAAGGAGCCAGAAACATAATTAAATACTTTTGTTTAACTTCAGCAGTAGCAGTCTGCTTCTGAGATGTCCATCTCTTAAGAGCCTCTATCCTAAGCCTGAGCCTATGTAATGATGATCTCAGAAAGAAGTCTACAAGAGTTTCTTCCCGTCTGCTATTGCAGTTCCTCCCCTACGCTCTGCTGCATCCTAAGCTGCATTTACTCAGCAGGTCCCACCCCATCCTCTGGAGACACCACAGAGAAGGTGAAGCTGAGCTGGATAATGTCTGTCCCACAACACACAGCATGGACTGTAGCAGCAGAGCTCAAGTTCATAAAACGTAGCTGGCTGGAAAGGGAAAGCAGCAGCCTGCTTCTAAATAGTAACAGTAGCTTTTTTGGTTAAACAAGCAGCATAGGAGCATTGTTATCCTCAGTAGGCACCAAATAAAAGAGAAATGGTAAAGCATTACCATTTTATTGGCTGTCTGTTTTGTTTTCAATTTGCTACAAAAATAGAGCAGTAATAATTAGGCAATATGCAAAGGAATTATCAAAACACATGAAAAAATGAAAGTGGAGATAAAGAAATAAAACCTGAAATCTCTTGAGAAGTTTGGCTCCTGTATAAACATTTCCTAATGCAGGCTGTCACAGCTGTTTACCTATCCCGGTACTGAAAGTCGAAAACCAGAATATTTACAGCAAGATACGCTAAAAACATCTGATTGTACTGCTAACACTGTGCAAGGCTTGGGTTGATTGCTCTTTCAGTACAAAGTGTATGAGAAGCACCTGAATACCTTATTAATCATCGTCCACTGAACCAATGCCTCTTGCCGCTACCACAAAAAAAGCAATGGGTTTGTAAACGGCTGGGGCAGAGCCAGTAGCCTGCAAATGGTCAGCCATGGGGCCAGCATCCCCCCACCAGCCGCACGTTCCTGCAAGGTAAATGCTCTTGACCTGGTGGGGTAGTGGGTTGTTGTGCTGGTTTTGCCTGGGATAGAGTTAATTTTCTTTAGAGTAGCTAGTATGGGGCTATGGTTTGGATTTGTGCTGAAAACAGTGTTGATAACACAGGGGTGTTTTAGTTGTTGCTAAGTAATGTTTGCATTGGTCAAGGACTTTTCAGCTTCCCATGCTCTGCCAGGCGCACAAGAAGCTGGGAGGGGACACAGCCAAGATAGATAGTTGATCCAAACTGGCCAAAGGGCTATTCCATACCATGTGACATCACGCCCAGTATATAAAGCTGGGGAAGAAGAAGGAAGGGGGGGGACGTTTGGAGTGATGGCGTTTATTCCCAAGTAACCGTTACGTGTGATGGAGCCCTGCTTTCCTGGAGATGGCTGAACACCTGCCTGCCCATGGGAATGAGTGAATTAATTCCTTGTTTTGCTTTGCTTGCGTGCGTGGCTTTTGCTTTACCTATTAAACTGTCTTTATCTCAAACCATGAGTTTTCTCACTTTTACCCTTCCGATTCTCTCCCCCATCCCACCGGGGGGAGTGAGCGAGCGGCTGTGTGGGGCTTAGTTGCTGGCTGGGGCTAAACGACAACAGTTGTGCTGCCCAGGGATGAGGATCACACAGGCTTTCAGCTGCGTGTGGGAACCTGCTCACCAGCCCACTTTGTCATGACTCAGAAAGAACTCATGAGGTGTGATGGGGTGTTTATCCTCCTAGAAGGCAGCCACAACCACCTGATCACAACTCAGTTAGGACAGAAAAAGAATTTAGAATAGAATAGAATAGAATAGAATAGAATAGAATAGAATAGAATAGAATAGAATAGAATAGAATAGAATAGAACTGAATTGAATTTCAGTTGGAAGGGACCTACAACGACCACCTAGCCCAACTGCCTGACCAATTCAGGGCTGACCAAAAGTTAAAGCAAATTATTAAGGGCATTGTCCAAATGCCTCTTGAACACTGACAGGCTTGGGGCACCAACAACTTCTCTAGGAAGCCTGTTCCGGTGTTTGACCACCCTCGTGGTAAAGAAATGCTTCCTAATGACAAGTCTGAACCCCTCCATTGAAAGCATGAAGTGAGAAGCCTCCAGTCGTTACCCTCAAAGGCTATCCTGGTCATGAGCTATCCTGGTCACGTACACAAACCATGGTCACAAACATGTACACAAACCATGGTACACAAACCATGGTACACAAACATGTACACAAACCTGGTCATGTACACAAAAAAGGCTATCCTGGTCATGTACACAAACCCCTGCAGCATCCAGGACAAGGGCTGAGCAAAAAGGTCCAGCTCTGCTGCCCTCCCCACAAGCAGCACAAATCCGAACAGGATGAGCATCTTTGACTGCGTTACAGCAGCCACAGATAAACTCCTGCAGAAATGGACCCCAAGAAAGAAATCTCGGTGCAAAGGAAAGATGCTCCTATTTTCTGACCGATGCAGTGATGGAGGAAGACAGATGAAATTACATGAGGAATTTGTATGAGGCAGGAAACAAGCGGCTTTTACAGTTATCACAGAAAACTGGCATGAACAGCAGCCTCCTGATATGCACAGCTGTCCCAAGAAATGCCACTGGGGAGAACTGACAAACCAGCCACAGCCTAGCTGAGGACTTCTCTGGGAGAAGAGATACCACCTCATCCAATGCCAGGGATGCACACTGCCAAGAACTGAGCCCCACGGATGAAAAAATATAGTGCTGGAAGGGAAGGAGGCAGGAATATCTTCTTGAGAAGCCCAAATCATTACAAAGAATTTCTTCCAGTGGTGGTGGAAGTTGAAAGCTGATACTAGGACATTAAAAAAAAAAGCCAATAAACCTCTTGGAGTGGGTAACATACAATCGGAATTAATTAAAAGTGGGGGAGAAGTGCTCACCCAGGCATGTGATAATTTTGTTAATGTGATTTGGAAGGCTGAGAACTAAGATTTGGATACACTCCCCGACGGCCTCTATTCATAATGAAGCAGACCCAGCTGTTTGGGGAAATTACAGCATAATCTCATCATTGGCAGATCCTATGGAAATGTTGCTGTATATCACGAAGAAGACAGTACTTCGGATAGACAACTTGCTGCCTGATGAGCAATGAAAACAGGCAGAGAAGAGAAATGGTGGAGCATATGTTAGATTTTTACACACACTGGAAAATGACAGGAAGGCAGTTCTTATTCACTTGTAAAACTGAAATGATCTGAAAATATTAGAGGCTTTTGTAGAGTATGGTTCTGTAGCATTTCCAGAATGTCAGGTTTTTTGTGGTTTTAATGCCTTTACAGTCAATAAATTTTAACCTTTTCATTATTTACATGATTACCTATTTTATATCTATATAGATATGGATATAAAAATTGGATATAGAATAGCTAATGGTAAGGAATGAGAGATTTCATATGCCAAAGGAAAGTTTTTCAGTTATATTTTATTTTTATTGACCAGTAAAACAGGTTTTAGTTCACCAAAATTATTAATGAATTTATGCTGTTTTATCAAATTAATTTTATCAAAATGATTCTGAACAAAACAGATTTTAAACATTTGCCACATTTAGCTTCAAAATTTGCTAAATTAAACTTTTTCACTTTACAGTTGCAAATAACATTTCAAGATCAGATTTACTTCATGTTTACATGTTCAAAAGTTTTTTAAATGGCAAGTCAGGTGACACAGAAAGGTTATTTCCTCTACACAAATTAGTATTCTCTTTTCCCAAATGATGGGGTAATAACAAGCCCAGTGGAGGGCCCTGGTTCTTGCTTTCACTAGGCCTATGAAGAGATGTTTCTTTCTCACTTTTTCCTTGGGTCAGTATTTCCCCTTTACTTCCAGTTGCCATGTCACATAAAGGATATCGCACCCACCAAATGTGCCAGGTATGGCCACATACCCACATGGCCACTCACCAAGCTCCTGAGCTCCTGCAAACTGACCCCGAGATGAATGAGACAGCAACGTAGCCGGAGGAGGACTGCTGAAAAGGATTCAGCCCAGGTCCTGCCCATGACCAGAATCAACCAGAAAGCACCCAAATCAGAGTACAGTCTCATCCCCTAGGTCCTGCATGTTTGTACTCTTTGCTCTCTTTCCCCAGGGATTTTGGGGTCAAGGCTGCAGTAATATAATTTCCTTATATGACACCCCTGAGAGATCGCTGGGAAGCAGCACAACTCCCTCTTTACTGGAAATCACAGCCACGGGCATCACTACTGAAAGCACAGCCAAAGGTAAAGCTGCTAAAGCGAGGCTGTACCCTGATTTTCCCAGGGGAGGGGAGGTGGCAACATCTCTCTCCATGACCTGAAGCAATTAAGACTGAAAAGTCAGGTGCCCCCATGAAAAACCATCCCTGGAAATCGCTGTAGCTCCTGGCAGTATCACGACGTAAAACTGGATTGCAAGTGCAACTTTCCTTTCTGAATAAAACGAAAAAATGGAAAAGACGCTCCATGTTAGAAGCATTTATATATATCCTTAATTGCCTACGTATGGCAACTAGAGGACATCAACCCAGCAGGCAAAGCGAAGGGATTACACTGTTTTTCCTTTGGCTGAATACCCCTTTTCAGCACTGGAGCGTTTTATCTCACAGGCCCTGCTGTGGATGGGAAACAGCCACGACCACGTGCAACTGCTGTTGGCCAAAGCAACCTGCGGCTGCTTGGTCTCCCTGGGGAACAGACCCACAACTTTTCCTGCCATGGCAGTGGCAATGGCAATGCAAAGAGCAGAAATTTTTGTACAGTTCCTTAATTCACCTCCAGTTACACTGCGGGGATCAGTACGTCTTCAATGCAAACAGATCAAAATCCTTCCCAGATAATGTATATAAATTATTTCCTTTTCATAAGAAACGTGTAAATGTGTGGGGTTTGGGTTTTTTTTTGTCAAAACTGCATTTTGTAATACAAATCTGAAGAGCTATCCTAATAATTTATTACCTGTGAGGGCTGAATTCCCAAAGCACATTATGTGGAGAGGATCCTGCTTACTGCTATTTCAAAGGAGTACGGGATTTCGGATTAAAGATTCTCATTATCAAAACTGACAAATTATTTTAATTATTAACATCAATCAAGTCTCCACAAGGCATAAGCCTTAATAGTTGTTTCTCAAGACTTCTTTTTTAACATTTCCATTTGCTTTCAAATGTTCACTGTTGGATAAGACAACATACTCCGATATAAGCAATCCTATTAATCGGATCCCCCTCAAAAGGCAGAAGTCTCTGATCGTCTTAGCAACGGCAACCAGGAAGCTGATTTGATAACCACAGCAACTTATCTTGAACAAACATCTGGTTTTATTTTAATTCCAGATAAGTTCACCTGGTTAAAGATACAGGAACAGCTCATACTTTCTGAGGCACAATGCTTATTCAATTCAGGACTTGAAAGAAAAACAAACAGCAGAACCTCAGGGAAAGCCACTGTGAAGAGAGACAGTATTAGATGAGGGCATCCTGGCTGTTTAAGTAGTAAGAGCTGGTAAATCAAGCAAGGCAAGACCTCAGCCCAGAGCTCCAGTCCACATAGATCTGTAATGCCACAGCCACAAGCAAAACACAGGCAGCACGAGAAAATATTGAATCAAAGGGCCAAAGGAGAGAAGTTTATCACTGATCACACCAAAGCACCATAGAGCAAACGAAATGGCAAGAAAGAAAGCAGTAAAGAAGTTTTCCTGGAGGCAAGTATAGTCAAGGCAAAAACTGATTTCTCCAAACAAGTGGAAACAAACAGCAGAAGAAAAATGACACATCCAACGAAGTCCATGCTGCCATAGCTCAGCCCACTCGGTACATACGAACACGTTACCCCAGGGCTGAGCCCAAACACAAGGCACAGGGACAGCCCTCTGCACTCTTCCTTTTGCATGTGGATGCTAGCAGGGCCACCATGCATGCACTGCTTCACCACCTGGCACTCTGGGGCACAGCAAAGCACAAAGTCCTGCTAATGTAAATAGGAGATAGCAGCAAAGGTAGGAGATGCACCATTAGCTCCTGTTGTTCTCCTCTCTCAGAAGGGAGGGAGCAGCAAAGGGATCCTGCCCATCCTTTCGGAGCACCTTCACCCTGCAGAGTCCAGCCAGAAACTTACTATGTCCCTCTCTATCCAAAACCATGAACTGCAGTTTATCCTAAAATCTGCAACAGCTGGATGGTGGATGCGCTGGGCCCCAAAACACTGCTTAATTTATTTCTGTACAGCACAAAAACTTGACACAGAAAGGGGTTTGGGAAATGTTTCCAAAATGATCTTTTTTTTTTTTTTGCTAAGACTGCTAAATCTTTCCTGCCTTCCAAAAAACATCTGGGAGACAGAGAAAAATATATTTAGTTATAACACTCAAAGATGAAAAAAGTTCATAAATTTGCTTCCTATTGAGCAAAAAACAGAGACTCAGAAGCTTTGTCTACTCCAGCAAATTTACCCACTGCTGATAAAGCAGTTACAACTGGTGCTGAACTCAGTTTAACTTCAAGTGTAGCCAAGGGCAAACTGTCTTTCCACATCATTTTCTGAATTCTACTGAATTCAACGGCAGGTAAATGTGTCAGTTCTTAACTGAATACCTAACTATGAATTTAGGACCCTAGTTTTAGATTGCTAGGTTTGCACATTTCAGTTTGAACACCACCAGTTCTGTAATGCTGTCAAACTTCCAGAAACATTACTGCAGATATACAGAGGCAACCCATCAGTAAAATCCAAAGCAAATGTAAAGCGTTATCAGAAATTCTCATCATTTGCTTTAACTCCGGTAAAAACCATCTTCCATAATTTTATCTACATTTCCAAAATGCTTTTCCTTGTGACTTGAGACCTAAGGGGAAAAAACCACTGTCAATTTGTTTTAAAAAACAGTGGCAAGATGAAAACTGTGGTAAAATCCAGACTGGGCTCTGGACTAGAGGACCCCAGTTACATCAGTTACAACGACCAACTGAAGGGCATACAGCTCGGTCTGTTTTTATTCACAGTCGTACCTTCCTACCAGGCTCTGTAAAATACACGAAGTAGGTTTCCAGGTGTAATTCCAGCTGTTATGAAGGCAGAAGGAACATACATAATTATTCCACTCAAGCCGCTCTGACTGACCGAGAAGCTAGAAGTTCAGAAGCGGTAACGCCATGCTGCCCGCTGTGCGCCACGCGTCCGCGGTGGCTGGGGGCTCACCAAGGGTGAGCTGGCAAGGAAGCTCTCATTTAGCGGCACAGAAGGCAGAACGCAAAATCTTATTGTTCAGAAAGGTCAAGCACAACTAATGCATTACCTGCCTGCTGCTACTGATCCTGAAAGTGTACTACAAGGACTTCACAGCGACCGCTGCTCTGTAAACAATTTTATTTGTTCTGCTTAGAAAAATGTGTATATACTGCTCAAAAATATTTGCAGCAACTTGTCTGTCAAAAGATTGCATCCCCATTTTCATAAATTAGCAGAAATTTGATTCAGCTTTAGCACTCTATCACCTTTCTATTTACCATGCACTCTATCACTATGCACTCCTTACACGTATAAATAAAATGAGAAATACTTTCATTGTGAGCCTTGGGGATTTTATTCCTACTGTATTTTTCAACAGCAAATTTATATACAATAAAATGATAGGATTTAAGAGCTTTAAGCTCATACTTATTTTTTTATATTGTTGATTAGCATGCACAGCTGTGCATCAGGCATCTTTTGTATGTATCAGATACAGATTAACTGAATGAAAACCAGCAAGCGCTCACCCCCTCAGCCCAAGGAGAAAGGGATGTTTCTTTCAAGTATCATGCCTCAACTTACAGTAGTCCCATTCTCTACTTACACCAACTGTACAACTGTCGTCCCTTCTTCTGAAGCTGGGAAGAGGTTCAGGCTTTGCAGCATGTGCTGAAGACCAGTCGGGCTTTCGGGCAAAGCGCAGAAATTAGCTCCAAAGAATGAGGTACTGCAAAGGAAGCACCTGCAAGTTCCCGTCCTTCTTTCTCCAGTTTGACTGTGTCTGCAAACTGAAGGGAGAAGGATGTAGCCTCCCAAGGGACCGCTCAAGACTTTCAAGCTTTGCTGGTGGAGCTGGTTGGAGGACAAGTGCTTGTGGAGGACAAGCTGAACATGAGTCAGCAGTGTGTCGTTGCAGCAGTGAAGGCTAACCATGTACTAGGCTGCATTAGCAAGAGAGTAGCCAGCAGGTCAAGGAAGCGATCCTTCCCTCTGCTTGGCATGCATGAGGCATCTGGAGCACTGTGTCCAGCTGCGGGGCCTCAGTATGCTGATACGGGAGAGGATCCAGAGGAAGGCCACCAAGATGGTTACAGATCTGGAGCACATGATGTGCGAAGAGAGGCTGAGGGATCTGGCTTGGTTCAGCCTGGAATAGAGGAGCGTGGGGGGGACCTAATAGCTGTCCTCAACTACCTAAAAAGGGGAATAGTAGAGAAGATGGAGCCAGACTCATCTCATAAGTGCCCAGCTAAAGGAAAAGAAGCAAAAAGAAGAACAAGTTGCAATAAAGAACATTTTAACTAAACATAAGGGGAAAAAAAATCATAATGACAGGGGTGAAGCACTGGTACAGGTCACCCAGAGGAGTTACACGATCTCCATCCTTGGAGATTTTCAAAATTTGACTCAAAAAGGCCCCGAGCAACCTGACCTAATGGGGAAGTTGGTCCAGCTGTGAGCAGGGCTTGGACTAAGTGTCCCCCAGAAGGCCTTTCTCACCAAATTATTCCACGATTCTAATAGCAACAGCTTCACAGGAAGATGAACCAAAGGTAATTTCATGACACGCTGCTGGAAACACCACTGAGGAAGACACAGTGCAGGCCTGACAGCCTGAAATGACTATTGGTATCTCCAACACAGTGCATTTTGGCCAAAATAGCACCCAGAAACTGTAGCAGTCATCACTTGCTCAGCACTCCAGGAATGGAGCAATGACCACCCATAATGTAAAGATACTTTGCAGTTAAGAGCCCTGCTCTTGGGTTAGGAACAGTGATAATGCCACCAAGGATGTGGCAGAGACATGGTACCTAACATTCACCAGTGAGTTACGGTAGCTCAGGTAAAACTGGCAGGTACACGCCCTCAGCAAAGAGAAGGACACAGTCCTCCTTCATGCCACAGTATTTATTTTTAACTCTATTGAGTTTTAGGCTGTCTCTATCTGTCCTGGCCGGAGCATTTAATAGTGTGGCCATGGTTAGATTACATAAAGAAAGGACACGAAAGGAACAGGAACCCTATAGAAATCCACTTAGCACAGGTAAATTAGTGCCACACTGTTAGTGAGTGCATTTGCCAAAACTCAGAAGATCACTCAAAACACTCATCTCATTTATCTATATACTAAACTAAGTATTTATTGTAAAAGCACTTAGCAATGGCTAGCAGTCCCAGGATTCTGCTAACACGTGTGGGAAAAAAACTGAAGTTAAAAATGGCTCCTTACTCTAAATATCAGCCCTGCTGAACCTGGTATGTGAATAATACACTGAGATCTTTCTTCATCAAAAAGTGTCAGAAACGCAGGACATGAAATTCCCTCCATTTCACATCTGTGACATCTCACATTCCTGAGAGAAAATTACAGTGCCCATTACCTTTTATATGTTAAATTAAGCATTCTCCCAGTGACATACAGAGAAGAATAGACTCAATTGCTCACACTCACCTTTGCAAAGCAAGTAAATGTTTTAGGCAAAATTCCGTAAAAACTTCTTTTATTCTACCTGATTCAACAGCATATTTCTTTAGTTAAACCCTAGATTCTAATTCTATTAGAATCACAAATTCCATATAATAAGGGAAATTATATATGTTACTGAATGGGAAGTCTTTTCTGGGAGGAAAATAAGCAGAAACTCAAAAAGAACTGAAGAAAATAAAGCAGACAGTTTCAATCTGTAAGAAGGAGAAAAATTAATACTACAACAATGTCTACCACTTGCAGAATGTATTTCTTAATCTGAATAAATAGGTAATGATACAGCCGATAGCACAACAATGACTAATACTGCAAGAATGTATAGATGGAGATCGCCAAGCTTTGGTCTAACTTGCAGCAGGCAGCCACCCCATCTGCCCTTTCCCCCTTCACTTCTTTCAATACCGTTAGAACTACAGGACTGATCCTCAATACAAAGAACTTCCCACTGATACCAATATAAAGCCTACTTTCAGGAGCTCTGTGGGACTGCACCTTTTATTTTCCCAAGATAAAGTACTCTCGATGATCCAAAGTTGCAATGCTTTTTTTTTTCATTACTTCAGCAACTAGGAAAAAGAAAAAAAAGATCCACAAATAAAAAGTCTACTGTCAGTTGGCTTCCTTCAGCCTCATGATCCACAGTGCACCAGTAGCCAAGTAGTCAGTAATATTCACTCATCGTGTCCTTAATTGGAAAGATACTGTAGATGTTTAGAAACAGTCATAAAAAGAGACAGCACTGGAAAACAGCGGACATCAATTTACCTATGTGCTCTCAGAGAACTACAGAAGGAATGGATATGGACTATCTGATATGTTGTATTGACTGTATGTTTAAATACATTTTGAGTACTTCTAATATTCATAAAAGTTGTTTTGAGTGTTAGGCAGATTGTAATACAACTCTTGGAAGTAGAAATGTTACACTAACAGGAAAACTAAAGATTAGTTTTGCTTGGAACTGGAGAGAACTGCACCTCATGTACCGCTCTGAGCGTGCCAGTGTTTGGAAGCTCAGTAAGAAATTGAAGGACATAAAGAAAAAAGCAAGATAAATGCCTAATAGGATAGCAGTGTCCCACGATTAACCACTGCATACCAGTAAGGTAGTTAATCAAATATTGTACTTAGATTTCATAAGGAGACATGGAACTACCATTGGATGTTTTTAAGAACATTTTAGACAACTTCCTTTTAGAAATTATCCGATTCTAGATTATCTTGCCTTGAAGAAGAAGAATGGATCATGTGACCTCCCTCCTAGTCTTATTTTCTAACTCATCTATGAAACTTTGGGAAAAAAAACAATAAAAGAAACTAATATATGAAACATGGATAAATAATGACTATAGGAACTATAAGCTCCTGTCCAGCAAATGCTTCCATACATGCTGAACTTTATTATCTTAAGTCATCTTACAGATGTCAAGGGGATGACTCAGAACAGTAAAATTATGCACATGTTGAAGTGTTTGCACTACGAGTGCAGTAACTCTCACTTCTGTACAGCATGAGGAAAGACGACTGTTCACACTTCTACACTGCCTGTATGAGACCTTTCAAATCAGAATAATTAATGTCTGGAAACGTCTGGCTAGTGAAGAGCTTTGTTAGTTTGTACAAGAAACATTTGTAGGACCTTGGACATCGAAAAAGTGATGGGGCAATGAATCAGTAAGCATTGAATGCTTTTGTACATTCACTTGGAGTGTATGGAGATGAAATACTAAGTACGATTTAGTGAACTGACTGGTGAAGTCAGGATGTCTTGACACCAAATGTTTTAGGATACTGGCACATTCTTACCATGATCTCTAAAGAGACTTCAATGTTGTCAATCTTGAAGTGAAGTGAGGTTTCCTTGTTCAATATTACAGAATACATTTATATAGTTAACAAATGGATGAGTCAATGTGATGATTTGGGGGTATAAATCCAACTGTTTACAGACTTTTTGGGGGGTGTTTCCCAGAATGGGACCTCTGAGAGCTGTTATCTCTCTTGCCAAAGCAAAGATAGTACATGTGATGACAGAGTGCTAGGGATTTTGTTGGAATGCTTACACAAAAGGAGCGATAAAGACTGTTAAGTCACACCTGGTTTGTCTCTACCGGACTAATATGCATTATGTCAGACAACCACTTTAATAACTTTCACGTAACTGCTTAGAGGATTGAATCTGAAAAAGAAACAGCAGTTCAATTGGTCTAACGTACAATTCTCCTAAAGTAACGTTATTAGTGGTAACAGAATGAAAATGAGAAAAGGAAAATTAAAGTTAAATGAACATTTCTCTTGCTGTGACTCAGTTCTGCACCATGAGCGTTACTAGGGGCATTTTTACTGCCTTGAATGGCACAGGACCAAGCCTATTGCTTTAATCATTAAAAACTGATTAAAAGAGAGCACTGAAAAATAAACAGTGGGAAACTATTGCCCTCACACTACAGAATGGGTTAGGTATGGAAAAATTAGTGGCTTGTTCATTTAGTCTCATTGTTTACTTACAGTAACTTATATGAGGCAAGAAGGGAATATAAATATCTAAAAGCACAATGGAAGAAAGAAAATATCCCCTTGCCAGGAGTAACAGTCTAAAGAAGCAGGGTGCCTCTTGGGTATTCCACCCTTCTGAAAATGAGTTATCTTTCGAGAAAGTTTCCACTGGTTAACTGACAATGATGGCAGTAAATACAAAGCAAAAACTGCAAGCGTGCATTTTCAAGAACTCTGCGGTTTGTCTTCTTTTATTTGGCAAACTGTCTAAATACCATTGTGGCATTATATTAAAGTATCTCACAAGGACTCAATCAGCTAATGTATTATTGCTCGGCTTGAAAAAAACATAAAGAAGACCTATTTATAAACAGCTCCTCTTTGTTCAGAAAAACTTTTTTATTTTTCCACGGAAGGAAGGCTGTTGCCAAAAACTATATGCCAGTATCATTTGGCAAAGTTTTTGTAGCGTTATGAGATCTGCAGAGGCATTAAATCTGTACTGCAAATACATATTCGACAACTTATTAGAAGGTGGAATCTGTTGTCTGTTACACAAATATATATACAACATTCTATAACAGCCGTTGTGGAGATATTTCCCCATAATTCACTCAATGCCAGCAACATATATGCAGCTGACATCTTCCTAGTGAAAAATCTTGGAAAGCCTGCTGACAGAAATCACTGCACACAATCATTAGCCATGCTGCCATTTGGCAATACCTTTTTCCCCCTTTGCCTTCGTTGCACTCAAAAGCTGCATCTTACACTAACTATGGGCTACATTTTAAAAAGGAACTGCTTATGTAGGAATTTTAGCATGTGAATTGCTATACATCTGGCAATTTCAGAAGTAGGGAATAGCCATGTGAAAGGTTTTCTTCCCTTGTTTGCACATAATGTTACATTTAAATGGCTAAAATACATTTGCAGGAATGACACACTACATGGTAAATTTCAGCCTAGAGTTATTTTTTTTTATCAATTAATACAAACCATTTTCAGAAGGGTTTTTCAAAAGACAGATGGAGATAGACCCTTCACTGTACAATGGCAGTGGGCATTGCCATAATGCAAAAGCAGGATGTTACAAGCTGTGGGGACACTTCTGCAGATCTTAAATCCTTGCAAAACCTATCCAAAGCCTTAATTACTTCCTCTGTAATACTTGTATACCTAATCATGTCTCAACCTGCATCTTCTCTCCTTCCTCTCCCACAGTCTTCACATCTAATGTTCTGTTCAAAGCACAAGCAAGCAGATGATTCTTTTACCTTATCCTTGGAGAAAGTATAAAGCATCAACCAGAGGTAACAAAGTCCCTTCAGCATCTATCCTCTTTATTAACTGAGAAATACCATCCGGCTTCATATTTTGCAGGGGTGGGCAAAAATCTAGTGGTGTGAGTGCATAAGGAATCAGATGGTGTCTCTGATCTAATCTCTGCTACGTGATACGAAGCCCATGCCCCTATCATAGACATGAAAGCAAAGACTACACAACTGCACTAGCAGCAACTGAAATGCAATCAAAGTTTTCTGCACTATGGTTTACTATGGTTTTACTGTACATACCTATATTTTTAGGATGTTCTTTATGGTTATATGATTTAGCAAGAACTTCTTCTATTAAAACACAAGGCTCAGTTTAAATCAGCTTGCAAAAACAATGACAAACCACAAGGTACAGATTTCAGAATTGACAGGTTATGTGTGTTAGGGCATACTTGATTTGGATTCTGTGAATTGATTTTAAGGATAAAGGGAATATTAGATCACAGATTCCATAGTATTTGATCATACAATCAAATCGCATCTATACGAAGACGTTATGTGTTGACACCAAGAATGTGGATAAATTAAAGCATTTCAGTCCCTGAGAAACCAGGCAGACATGTGTGAGATTAAGGTATAAGAATGCCTGAGGTCCATGTACAGCAGGGAGTTGATGTGCTGCCTTCACAGGCAATGCCCCTGGCAGGCAATGGTGCTCCCTGACGCAGCGAGAAAACAATGAATTCTCTGGTCTTTGCTAATCTGGCTGTGCTAATTTCTTCCCAGTCCAAAATTTGGTCAGATTTGGAAGCTGAGCATCTAAACAAAGACTCACCAGCCAAGTAATTAAGAAATAAGATTGTTTGTACCTCTTGTCTCTGTTACTTGTGTCCCATCTCCACCAGTGTTTCATCCCTGATTGTTTAGAGAATGCAAAAAACCCACAAGTTAAAGCAAGCCTGCATTCCTCCCTCCCCACCCCCCATCAAATACAAATAAATCTAGAAAACATTTGGTAAATTGCATGTTAGAGTAAAAATACCACCAGATCAATGAAGTCTATTAGCAGAAGTCCTATACCATAATCACATCAAGGGATTTTAAATACTAAGCTATTGTACTCCTGTACTTGTGTATGACTTGGGAATGACTAGACATCTCAGTGCTCAGAGATCACTTGGCATTACCTAATTTTATCTTGCTCGTACTTTAAATAGTGCAGTGAGGATGGTGGGAGAAGA
The DNA here is from genome assembly GCF_035582795.1 of Mycteria americana. Lineage (NCBI taxonomy): Eukaryota > Metazoa > Chordata > Aves > Ciconiiformes > Ciconiidae > Mycteria > Mycteria americana. The sequence goes on from NC_134365.1 coordinate 198,915,916, forward strand.
CAAGTGTGAGCAGTCTCGACCTAAACACGGCAGCTAGAAACCCTGGGTAGGTAAGACAGGGCTCACATGAAGTTCAAATCTGCCTTGTTCAAACCCTGTGTACTGAAGAGAATTTAATGAGTAGTCCAGAAAGGATCTGTAGAAAAATGCATCCAAATCAAGCACTGAAATAATTTCAAGCGACAAATGAATTCATACAAAGCAAAGTCTCTTCAGAGGTACTTTGGGGAGAAAATGCCTACATTTATTAAGCAGATTAATTGTTAAACATAAACTGCCCTGCTTTAGCTGCAAGACTACGCTGCGTTCCTATGGGAAGCATACATGAGTTCTTCTGCACAATAGCTCTTATCACCAAAAAATTGTATCTTTGCATCAGGTTTTGCATATAAAAAGAAACTATCTGTGAAAATTATCCTATGTGAACTGTGTTACTTTGTTTACACAGAATGTCCCCTTTAATTTTTTTATAATGAATGGTATTTCAAATTCATCATGTCAGATAAAGATACGACAATTATACCTTTCAGTCGCAATTACTGCTATTTGTGCAAACATTTTCCACCCATGTGCTTTAGCTCTATTGTTTTATAAGTTATGTTGGCAAGAATTGTTCCAAACAACAAAAATGCCCCTTGCCACCTAACTTTTCATAAAATACAGTCATTTGTGTTCTCATAGCACAGCTCTCTTGGTGAAACTACATATTTCTAATCAAAAAGAATATTAAACCTTTAAAAAAAATAAATAGAAGAAAGTGGTATGGTAGCACTTCCAGCCTACACCTAGATTAACAAAATAAACATGGCTAGCAACGCTCCTGGGCACTGGGGCCAGCTAGCCTGGAATGGCCCATCTTTATCCTTCTAAACATTTTTATCCACCAGAAGAGGGTGGATACTTGCAACTGCACGCTTGAAAGTTCAAATTTTGGAGACAGTCTAAGGAAATGTTTGCGAGAGTGTCAACTATCACGGGCCAAAGATACACCAGCTGCCACTCTACTGGTTTAACCAGATGGAGATCAAGTTTGAGTGTTCTGGAAGGCTCCCTATTTAGTTTACCCGCATAGACGTGGCAAGGGGATATATAAGAAAATGTAGCCAATAAAATTGTAACTTTATGGAATCCTGTGGAAAACCTCACTGTACTCCTGGGCTCCCAATCCCAATGAAATAAGCCCAAAAGGCAGGAATCCGCCACTGAATAGTAATGGCTATTGTCTTCTTCAGAGCCTGCTCCTCCTGCAATCTGAAATGTTTCTTCCCTGTCTTCCAGCCTCTTCACTCTGGAAAACAGTTTGTGTAAGAAATACTCCAGTAAATACATTCACATTGTATTCAGGGCTTCAGATTTTAAAAAACATATATTGTCAGTGCAATTCCCCGAAATGCAGTTGTGTGTCTTCTGCCCCATCTCTCACATGGTACCAAAGCCGGAGCCAAACCCTGTGGGGAGGGGACGCAATGCCTGGAGCACCCCATTACCTTCTGGATCAAAATGCCTTTTTTGACCCAACTGCCTAGAGCACTAGGCAGCGCAGGCTTTCATCCTCCAGATGCACCTGAGCCTTGCATAAGTTCCTGGCAAGAAACGTTCACAGCAAAACATCTCCTGACTTTAAAAGAACAAGTTTTCACCCCTGTGGGGTTACTAAAGCAGGTTAATATTTTTGTCAAAATAATCCTGTCACCCCATTAAAATTCTATACATCTTTTGTAGGACAGTTTCCATCTTGTTTTGTCTAAGTAGAGAAGAGAAGAAGGAAGCAATGACAATGATAAATAAGTATATTTTGAAAAAAACTAATTCTGAAAAAGTACTTTCAAGAATAGATTAAAAAATTCTAAAGATCTTTTTTTTTACAATTTTCACTTAGTACAGTCAATATTTTTGACCCACTGTTTTTATTTGACATTTCAGGACAAAGGGGTCTGAACTTGGCATGAAGCCACACCATGACCTGCACAGAAAGTGCAAAGACTGCATTAATTAGCCTCATCCCACAACGGACATGAGGACAATATCAGAGTGCCGAAGAATATCTGCACAGACAGCAGAAGGAAAGCTAAGGGAAGGCAGGAAGGCAGGAAACAGTTAATCAGTCTTAATGGATAACAGGATTATAAAAAAATAAAAGAAAAAGTGTTGAGAAAACAGTTATTTGCAATGAAAGGGAAAATAAAATCAGTAGTAAAAGAACCTGGAATAGGCTGAAAAACAGGAAGACAGCAGAGAAGTATAATCATAGAAGAGGAGGAAATTGTACCTGCTTGCAAATAACAGCTCTGGCCTTTCTCAGACAGAACTGTCACTCCCAGGAAATCCTTTGGATTTTGGGAAAGTTGGAAAAACATGAGAGAAAAGCACAAGGTATGCAATCAAGAGTGAAGAAGTAAGTATGGAGTTAAGCTAAATAACTCCCCATTACATCTTGTTTCCTAATATTCTGCTAGAAAGGACACTTCGGTGCAACCATATCCCTTTCTCTTCTGAACTAGATACTGAGAAATTCCTCCTCTTCTTTGCTCTCTCACCGACTTCTCTTGCTTTAATTCACTTCCTTTGCAATGAGGCCCGGACTGTGCCCCTTGCACCTACCTGGAAACGTAAGGAGAGAGCGGCTCAGCTCAGGGAGGTCCTCTGGTGGGCTGAGGAGCCTCTGCCTGCCCTGCCACATAAATAAACAACCTTGGTGGTTCACTCCGCCAGCTCCCAGCCAGCCTGGCCTAGCCCTGACCTCTCTGGCAGGAGGAGTATTACGGTCAGCCAAGTCCTGGCTTAGCCCAAGCCCTTTTTGATCAGCGGAAGATTATGCTAAGAGCTTTCCTATCTGAACACAGCATGTGAGCATTCAGGCTGGCTTCTGCTTTCCTGTTGCAATTACTTGATAATCATCAGCAGCACACACACCTTCCACAGACACCTCCCGAGCAACGGGTCCAAAGCTCTCCTGTCATCAGCCTTTTCCATGTCCCTGGAAAAGGGATCGCTGGGTGAGAAATTGTGGCATGAAGCCATTATCCTTATCATATGCTGTGGGATATTTTTTGAGAAACACAAACGCAAGCAAAATGATTAGCCATGGTTGTGCCCTACAGAAATAATACTGCTTCCTTCTGATAAGCAAAGTAACTGTTTTGAATGTGACTTCACCTTATTCTGTGCTGTTACACAAATTGGGGATGTTATCTTGGAGACAAGGACAATAATAAAAATAATCTATTCCCATGACTTTCATGGTATCAATGTTATCTTGCTTAAAACCAGAAAGTTTTACAAGAAAAGTCTGATGTCACATCTGGCTCTGGTGGGATCAGGCCATGTCCAGGTCTGTCCTCATTCCAGCACTTGCTTTCTGTGGCAGTCAGTAAGCCAATAACATTTCTGTCTTGCCCTTGTGGATTAATAACAGAAGTAACAGCTAAAATCTGAGTGCTCATCAGCTGGAAATGCATCTTTTTGAATCCTAGAATCATAGAATCATTAAGGTTGGAAAAGACCTCTAGGATCATCTAGTCCAACCGTCAACCCAACACCTCCGTGCCTACTAAGGCCATGAACTAACTGATCATAGAACGACTGTGAGTTTCTGATGTGATGCAGCCAAAATGAAGGCAAATGCAATCTTATGGAGGCATTTCCAACACAGATTCACAAACACAAGTGTCTCTGTATAAAGTATTGGTGAGATATCAAGCAACCCAACTGGCAAGCCACATTCAATATAATACACAAGTAATGGCACCTAAGGGAGCTGAGGGAGATGAACACCTGTTTTGGGAGAGGAGAAAAGAAGAATGTGGCTTGTTTAGTCTAGTCAAACAAAAGCTGAGACAGACTGATATCTCTCTCTAGGGGAACATAAGGGGGTTAATCTAATAATATATACTATGAGAATGGTACCTGAGAAAAGGTATTTAAATTTGGGTCACAAAAGCAAGTAAGTACAACCTAGCAGTCAATATATCTAGGTAGAAAGTAGAAGACAATTCCTAGCCTTCACAGCAGAAAGCCTTTGCTATCCAGTTACTTCTAAAATGAGAGACGGGAAAATTCTGAAAGGATTATATGATGCGAAGCTTGTGGCAGGTGGGGCAGGACTCATGGACTAGAAAGTGCCCTCCAGTTAAAAAGTAAGTGTCACAGTGATGCTCCAGTCAGAAAAAGAACAGACAATTTGACCCTGCTATTGGGGGTCCTTTCCCCTCAGCAACCACCAACCTGCACACGCAGCTCCTGATGGGAGCAGGGCTCTTGGCACGGATGCATCCATTTGAGAACTCACCTTCTTGTACCGCCGGTACACAGCTTCCTTGAATAGTTAAACAAGGCTCAGATTTGGGTTCCCTGTCCATATAGAGTCAATCTGCAGCTAAGCAAACACACTGTTATGATCCTTCCCCACTATCAGAAACAATTATTTCCTGCAAGAAGTGACCCCATTTTCTTTTCTGTCCTGTTTAGACACACATTTATGCACACACAACCCGAATGAAATCAAAGCAGCCTACTTAAACACTGCAAATTTGGAAAGAAGAAGCTTCTTACTGGCGACAATGCTTTATAAGGGGCTAGATCACAAAGCCACGTGAAGAAGCACCTTATGCAAATGGGACTAGTCAAGAAATACGTATGGCTCAGTGTAAGCCTTTCAGAATGTAACATCTAGGACTTTTAGTAAAAGAGGGATTTTTTTTGTGTATTATTTGGAGTATGGAAGGCAACTGAATAGCATGCTTGGAAATATCCAGCATCAAAAAAAAGTCTCATCTCATTAATCTGAAGAGACCTCAGAGATCAGCTGTGACACAACCTATCCGGGACAGAAGAGTATCATGAAATACATTACAGATATTTCACTGAGAAGTATAGTCTAGTGCGAAGGTATTATTTGAAATGTTGCAATACAAAGCTAGGGTTTGGGGACACAGGGAGAGATTCACTTAATCTTTAATGATACTAGCCTTGCTCATTCTTGGCTCCACCTCAGTCTTTCTTAAAAAGGGTAACTTGAAGGTGTGCTAAGTAATTTATAAGACCAGATCCTTTATTGCTGTAGCACCTTCGAATTCAGTGTTGGGGTTTGACTCACGTAATACAGGTGTCTTTCACCTGCTTGGCTAGCATGGGCCACTGAAAGTCATCCAAGAAAAAGATGACCAAAGCATAAGATTAAATAAATAAAAAAAAACAGTGTAGACATATACTCTACCTCTTTTTGATTCATGGCAAGCTCCCCACAGACATTTCTTTCCTTTTTGACCCTTGCTTGCCCTGTGTGTTTAGCTTGTGTGCTTTTCTTTAGTCAAAGACTGTTCAAGACCCGCTAAAAGATGGTGGTCTGCGGTCAAAGGCTGGACGAAACTCCTCGTATGCTCCTTGTACTGCACACAGCAAGGTCCTGTTCCCAGCTGGATCCTCTATGAGGTAACATAATATAAATAGCAGCTGGAAAGTTAAGACAGGGCACTCAGACCTCACATCCAGCCTAGTCCCCTTGCACAGAGGTAGCTCAAGCACACAAGGCACCATCACACTGTGAGGGAGCAACAGACTTAAATCATCTGTGATGCTCAGGTTTATCCTGTCTAATGCTCTGTCATTCAGCTCTTCAGTGGGAAGACATTTCATACTACACAACTCAGATTTATTTCAGTTTTTCTACTCTTGCATGTTGCTTAAGCCAATCCAAGTTGCTGTGACAACAGGCTGGTCCTGAAAGGAAAGGGAAAAAAGCTTAGAGAGTCAGGGCCAAGGGACACATGGGAGAAAGGGTCCCAGTCCTGTAACCCAGAGAAGGGGAAGCAGGCAGATGTTTGTGTGAGAAAAGGGGTCTCCAGAGCACTGGGCAAGAAAAAGTGAGGTGATAAAAGAGACTGTTCAAAACAGTGTGGATGGGGATCTTAAATTTAAACAACCATTGGTACTAATGCTGTTTCTTATTAGTTCATGCCCTACCTGTAATAACACACAGCAACCTTTCCTTTGCTTTTTTATTGGTAAAAGTGACTAGAATCACTATTTAGGATTTGGTTTGCTGGTGACTCATCAGCCACAACAAACACACGGAAGCAGACTGCCCTAGTTGGGATTAGGACCGAAGTCCCAATTCGCAGTCTCCCAACCAGTCCAGTCTATTCCCTATACCAGTGCACAGATCCAACAGAAGCTGCAATTTGCTGCAATTTGCTGTTGATATTAAAAGCCAGCATTTGTAGAGTAAGGGCTACAATGAAAGGCTTGACTTATCTCACTTTTCTGCAAGCATCTACAGCTGAACTAGTCACCTCAAGTTCCTGTTACAACAATAGAGAAAATGAGGTATTTTCAGGGCATGATTCATCTGACTCATTCTATGTGCCTAGCTTACATTGAGATGAGATGATTTTCTCTGCTGACCTGAACGCTGCCTGAGGGGTGGTTCAGGTGTAGACACCTACAATGTAATATCTACATCTGGCCAGAGTCCGAGCCTTGGAGTCCTGAACTCTGGACTCTGGAATCCAGCCAATTTTAGTGGGGGGCAAATCACTTCATCTCTGCCAACTCTCACCAAACTTGAGCTGCCTAAGAGGTAAGCATTGAATTTAGGCAAGTCACGTAGGCGTACTCCACAACCTGCTGAGAGAAAGAGGCCCTTCTCGATGGAAATTCAAGTTAGACTTGTGGCCTGATCATCCTGACTCTTTTATATAGTTAAAGGCAGGTAAATCTTGGCTCCCTGCTTTGCAATAGTATTTCCTATAGTTAGAGTGGTGAATCCTATGGGCAGGGCTCTGGAAAAGCCTTTGAAAAACAGGTTTGACTCCTTCAAGGAAAACCACCACCTAGGCTTCTGGTAGCTGAAAGCAAAGTGCAATCATATAGCCTGTTTTGTAAAAACACTTGTCTCGCACTTCGTGCTGTTCAAGAGTTTGTCTTCTGTTGCAGTAGTGACTCAGCTTCTTTATGTTACCTACTCCAGAGTTAAAACTACATAAAGGAACACAGACTCACTGTGAAACACCACATTGGGAGCAGAGAGTTACTGCATAAGGAACAGAGCTACTTCTCTGGGTCATTACTAATAGTCATATTAGCGGCACTCTGGCTTTAAGCCACAGGTTCCCTCGCTGGAGTATAGAGCATCTCTTCAGCTAGAGTCAGGGTTAGGGCAGACACTGCATTAAGAGCAAACTCTTGAGTTATGCTGTGCTAGAGCTCTAAGAGGTTCATACAAATAAGGAAAACCTTTGTGAAATGCAAAGGTAACCAAACAGAAAGGACACAGGTTTTATTTGGGCATTCATAAGAGGTTTCTAGGTTGACTGCAGTAGTCCTCATGACAAGAAACAGAGTGTATCCCTGAAGCAGTTTAATAATCTTAAGATACTGAGTTGTGGAGTTTCATCCCACCTGTTCCTTTTTCAATAATCAGCGATGATTTTTTTTTTTTCCTGAAAAGTTCATGTACCTGCTTTGGAGTTGAGGGGGGTGGATACTTCTGAACACAGTTTGCAAAGCCCAGAGGTCTCTCCCAAGCAAGAACACCCTTTTCCCTGAGGACCGCATCCCTGCTCCATTAACAAGGTGGTTCTTGCTACTCCATCATAAATCTTGCCTTTTCCATTTTATCTCACCCCAACTGTCCATGCACAAATTCCACCACTTTCCTCTGTTTCCACTGTAAGAGTCTAAAATGCCTTTTATTTTTCCACAGTCATCCACCCCAAAAATATTTTTCTTTTATATAAACTCCCCAGTGCTCTATAAACTCTTTGATTCCTTCTTTTTCTCTCTGAAGGGATAACATGATGCTTCTTCCCTCCCTGAGGTTTCACCAGAGATTTTCTTTTTACTAATGAATATAGGTCAGTGAAATTAGACCATATGTGTTGCTCCACTGGGTGATTGTTCCATTTTACAGTAAATAAGGCAGGACATCTGTTTTAACAACAGAAAAACCTACAGGAGTTTGTCAGATCAGACTGGTTTTGTACACCTTAAGTGTTAAAAGACCTTGAAGCCACAGTAAGTAACACCGAAGGTCAAAAAGAACCTACAGGCATTTTAATCTTAAATTATTCTTAATAAGATGTCTATAGATAAATCAATGAAAAAGCAACAGTTCTTTGACTAGATGTGGAATTGCATCAGATTTCTGTGTTGGGAAGAAAATCATCATCAATCAGAATCCAGTGAAGCTGTGAAAGCAAAATCAGTTTAAACTTATTTAAAATATTTCTAGTATTTTGAAACCAGGAATATTTCTATCATTGTTTTAACATTTCTGATGGTTACATTGCTTATGTTGATATCTTTGATCAAATTATTGACATGTCTACATGTGTAGCATAAATATTTAATATGGATTGCCAATGTTGTACTTTTCATATTTACATTACAACCTAATTAAATGTTATACCTTAGTTACAAGGTACAAAACAGAAAAGATTTTTTAAAATATGAATATGTCAGAGTGACTTTTTTTGCAAAAAAACCATAGAGAAGTTAATCAATGCATAAGACTGTTAAACTTAGTTTAGAATGCCGTGTCTGAGAGCAGTTAGACTGAGAGTACATCCCACTGAGCATAGTTAGTGAGCAGATTTTGACAAGTTTTGAGAGGAAAATTGGGTTAAAAAGTTAGATTGTTTTAACGCCTTATATTAAAAATTACTTAATCTAGGCTCATAAATCTGAAAATGGAAAAATCTCCAGAAAGATCTGAAATAAATACTATGGTGTAGCCTGTGATATACACAGATGGTGATGTTGGGGCAGAACGCCAGCATACAGAATCGCAGTGTTCGGCAAATCACGGGCAAAATAATTAATGGCATTTCTAGTAGCATAACACCCTGCAAACATACACACTGCCTCATGGAGTACTTGTCAGCAATATTAATCTAGGAAATAATTAGTCCCTGTAAAGTTCTTTCACACTCTTTCACCAGATGGCCAGGCAAGATCGTCAGCTAAAATCCTGCAGTTTCAGCACTGGAGAAAATGCCAAGGAGTTATGCTTTATGCTGCCCTGTGCAAGGTCTGGGCATGCTGCACTGTGCTCATGGTTTCATTCTCCCAGGTACTGCATACTGGTACAGCATGCTTCAAAAATCACATCAGATCATTTTCCGAGCATCACCGCCAAGCGTGCTTCACACCCCAACATTTGCAAGCCACTCCACAGAAAGTTTTGCCATCTGCCAAAACATAGGACTTCTCCAAACGGAATGAGATCAGAATTCATATATTTAGAAGCAAAATGAACTCCAGAAGAGACAGCATACTTGCTTAAAAAGAGAAATATGTTAATAATAGCTCACAATTACAGTGGCTGTCCAGTCATGTAGCAGGCCCAGCTTCAAGTTCAACTAACCTTCACTTTATCTTCACATTGTTATCGAGCAAACATTCAAGGAATTTCCCAGTGACATATTGACTGTTCCCACAACTATCCAATATGAGTTTACTCTACGCATGCCATATGACCGCTTCTGATTTTAATGGAAGCCTGGTAAGACAGAAGCATACAGCTAGGGTAGGGTTATCCAGCAGGAGTGCATACACTGTCCTAGAAATAACATGCAAGCACTGGAATATGAAAACATACCTTCTATTTTGTTCGGGTTCCCTGTATCCTAGAGCTAGCTCCAAGGCTCTGGAAGTCAGAGAAGAATAGCCTTTTCTTAGAAACACAAGACCTGCTCAAACATGGAATACTGGATACGGCATTTGACAACATCTGTAAGACTCCTAAGCAGCAGCACAGGGAATTCTGGAAAGTTAACACTTCTCCTTTGAGCAAGGAGTGGTGAGCCTGATTTGGCTGACGATGGGAAAAAGAAAACAAAACCGGGCTCTGAGCTGCACTGCTGTGGCTGTAGCTGAGGCAGAATTTCCATTTCAAAGCCTGGTTTTCCATGGCCTACTTCTCCCTTATAAATACAAGCTGCAAGTTAAAACTTGGCCCAAAGAGTTCACCTGTCACGTTCAGGAATGAAAGATTGAATCAAGTTGCTAAAAAAAATTGGGAAAGGAAAAAAACATACTATTGTTAGTACAAATTCATATTCATATTTATGAAAAAATCTGCTGTACTTTTGGGGAGGCTGTGGGGAAAGAGAAAGCCTTGTCTGCTTGGCTTTTATCAGATGCCAGTAGCATGCCACAGCTGCAAACTCCTGCAAAGACAGTGATTATAAAGCCCAAGATGGCTCTTTCGACGTGTTGGTCTTCAGTAGAAGTCATCTCAGGTCTGAACATGAAAAAAGAACTTTGACTTTGCGGGTTCAGTGTTGACAGTCACCGAGTTCCTGGTACAGGAAAAAAATTGTTTTCAGCTGTACACTGGTCTAGTCTCAGTCAGCATTAGCTTCAGTGGTCCGATATGTTGCCAGAGTTTGGCCTGAAGGACACAGTCTGGTCAGTCAGTGACTGACTGACTGATGCATCCAGCCCTGCCTGGTAATGTCCAAATGCAGGATGGTTTTCTAGGGAAGAGTAAGTCCTCACAGAGGTTTCAGCTACCTAGCCCACAATACAAATACAGAAGGTATTGATTTGCCAGGGTGTTCTCTCAAAATCCTGCGCTGCTCAACACAGTACTTCGATCACTTAGGATTAGCCTGAACTGCAATGCTCCACCAGGAGCAGGGAACAAACCGGTCGAGATTTTCCATGCTACTGCCTCCAGTCTGTTTGAAGGTCAGAGATGCAGAAACTTTCAAGACCTAACACAACCATGCTATTTATCTGTGAAAACAGGGAAGAAAACAGAAAGGCACATGGTGCGGGATGAAAGCTAAGTGTTTACTCTCCTACGCAGCTCCTTGTGTTGGCTTACTCATAACAGCACCCAAGCACCAGCCAATAGCCCATTAAGTGATGTGGCTAACATCCGTCACGTACGGTTCATTCACTCCTCCATCCTGTTTGATTATCCTATCAATATGTGGCAAGTTTCCCACTGTATATGTAACCATGACCTTAGTTGTCTTTGGCACATTAATCACTACGCAGCTTGCATTTTTCAATGGTACAGAGCTTTTTCTGAGGATAATGAAAACTAGCAACGAGTACTCCCCACCACCTTACATTCACTTCTAAAATATAACACAGTAATCATTGGTGAGCTTTGGGGAGCACTGAGATTAGGTCATGGGAGTCATCCTTTGAAGAGTCTGCGCACTATGGCTGACATATACAATAACCATTAGGGAAATCCAGGGGTTCATTTTCTCTGCAAGAGCAATGAACAATTCAGGCAACAAAGCCATCAAAGAGAAGATAATTAAAGAAGACTTGTTGAATAATTTATTTTGTGAAAATGAAGTTTAGGGTTTGGAGTTTCTTATTTAAGGAAAATGTCAGCGCTTCAATGGAAGAAGTAGTTTTCTGAAGATACAGAGATGTGAGAAACACCAAAATATTGAGATGTGTATTAGAAAACAGTGATTACATTTTAGTGTTGTTAAAAAAGTCATTACAGCTCTGCTGTATTTTACACTCATTCTGCCCAAGACAAAAATTTCTTAGTACCTTAGTCTGACTTGCGTTGTCCTCTACAACATGCAGAAACTTTAACAGCCTAATTGTAAAATCAGAACTGATTTCTCTAGAAAGCTGCAATTCAGACACTGTTATTATTCTCCTGCCATACGTTCAGCGTTGCTCCCAGCAAAGATTTAGATTATATTTGACATTGGCTAAATTGTCAAACAACATCAAATTTTCCAATGATTAGTCACTAAGAAAGCAAAAGTAATACCCTGGTGATATTTTGCAATACTGCTATAAAGCTATACTGCACATCAGAAGCATGCGCTGGAGTCAGAGCACTCAGCAATTATCTGTGTTGATATGATGGTTAACAGGGCTATGATTTCCAAAGATCCTTTCAGAGCTGGCCGTGCTGTTCCAGTTCAAGCTGAAACAGAGGAGTATGTTGCAAGGTCTTTGAGCAAAGATATGCAAAGAACATTGTTAACAACCACCAACCCCCAATTATCTTCTGGAAATAATTTTGATTGTAAAAATTGATTAAAATAGTTCTGCTAGGTTCTGTTGCTCATGTTAACAGATGAGAATGGCCACAGAAATGAGATCCTGCCTGCTGATCAGCCAACCTGGGGCCATGAGGTGGTGTAAGGGTGCACACCAAGAGGTGTGAGGGTCTGAAGCAGACAGCAGTCCCCAGCAAAGTGTTTCTCCTCCCAGTTTAGCTCCATTTCCAGAGACAATGGCTGCTGGAGGAGCTGACATTTATCCACTTTACCTAAAGAGGGGAGATGGTAAAATGCGTCAGCAGAGGGATCAGTCTCACCTAACTTTCCATGCCTACACTGTATACACTATACCTAAACTTTTGGCTTTTAGGCATTTAAGATTAGCATTTACACTTCTTCACAGGCCATGGGCAGAAATTAATGTTGTAGAAGTCTAAAATAAGTCTCGTGAATCCCACCCTAGAAACACCTATTTCTGTGCACTGACTGAATGGAAATCTAAGCAACTACTTCCAACATGAACCTCAAAATGGGCCTGCAATTAAGCATGACAAATGCCAGCCAGGATGTGATGGGTTTTATTAACCAGCCTCCCCAGTAACAGATTTAATGCCTACTATAGGTGGAGCCCAGAAGACAAGAAGGGGACTACACACACATGTCACCCTGCCATGCCTAGTCATCAAGAACTGACATTTGTGCCAGTGTCAAACCTTGCTTATCTCCCCACCCCAGCAAAAGACCTGCGAAGACTGACCAAGCAATTAGCAGAACACCAAGTTGGTAACAGTAAGCCACTGACTGAAACGAAGCGGTTTTGGAGATTGAAGATAGGATAAGAAATGATTAGGGTAACATCAAAATAATCTCAGTTCCTCCCCAGCAGGCAGCAAAGTCAGCAAAAAAGGATGTCAGTGAGAGAGGCAAAGGGAGATGGAAAGAGAAAGTTTCAGCTCCACCAGACACAACTTCCCTGATTAAAGAAAGCCTTCCTAGGCCATCAGGCAAAACACAGTCTTTTGGCTACATGAGCTCCCTTAACATTCCCCATGACACTGGGGAGGCAGAAACCCTGTTCTCAGTATGGTGAGATCAGGACCACAGGACAAATCCTTCACTGCTCCTTTGGGCAGAGGACCAACAGAGACTAGTGCCATACATCAGTTTTCAAAATGAGATACCATACCTCTGTGGGAAAGGGAGAGCACCTTTTATAGCACAACAGCTGTAGATATGAACTTACATTGAATGATACTTTCAAGAACAAGGTGGGGGGAAAAAAGGCTAGTTGAAGATTATGAGCAGAAGATAAATACATTTTGTCAGATGATAAACTGATTTTTCCCCTTTATAACCATAAATATCATGCTAATAGGGAAGGAAATGTGAGGCCATGGAACAAGGCATCTCCCCATCATGTTTCATTATGCATTTCTAAAATAAAGCTTCCTAGGTTTTTTTAGCTGGGAGAATTATCACATGAATTATCATTGCTTTTCACTCTGAAAATAGGAACTTAACCAATTTCAATTGCAACTGACTATCAGAATGAAAATCTGATAAAACATGTGGTTCTTGTAAGGTACACTGATTCCTTCAGCTGAAGAGACTTCCTTTTTTCTGGAACATGTGATAGTAGTATCTGTATTTATTGTAGAATAAATTCAGAAATGAATGGCATAAAATGAACGGAAGAGGCTAGTCACAAAGCATTCAGTCACACGGTTTACTCATTTATACACTGTTTATCTTCTGGTATATGCCACAAGAAGTAACCATTTAAATGAACAACTTCTTTAGTAGGTAATAAAATGTTATTGAGTTTCCAGACTTACAACATGTGCTATGGCTATAAATCCACTTATTCTAAACTCGTACTGATTTGCAGCACTGGGAGGCATTTTAGAAATGCCACATTTGAAAGGGAGGCACTGGGGTTTTGTTTCTCTATAGTCTCTGTCTCTGTAGCAATCCTGAGAAGGGCTCGGGTGTTTGGAAACGTGCCCATGCCTTTTCAGCTACATCAGCTGCTATAATATGCAATATTATCTCTCCTGCAAACCTTGCCTAACTTTTACATTGCCCAAGCTTTTAAATGAGTATAAACCACTTTCAGATGTCAGTTATGGTTACTGCTGAAAGTGTTCTGCTGCAAATTACCAACCTCAGTGCACTGGGAAAATCTGCCAAGAGATGATACAAAAATGACTTTGATCAACATTGGCATCCCAGACACAGAAGAACAAAGTAATGAAAGAAGCATTTCTCATTGTCCTAACCTCCCCAGTTTTGAGATGCATTTGGGTTCCCAGCAACCCTTTAACTAGAGATGGTAGCCTAAAATTGGTCCTGCCACCCTCTGCTTCTGAGCTCCTTGAAGAAGAGAAGCTAGAAGCCACCCATCCCTTTTTACTAGTCCTTTTGACTAGGATCTTCTCTTCTGACAAAGATTATGGCATCTGTGAGGATGGTAGGGGTGTTCATGTCCCTGAATGACTAAGCTGGCCAGTGACTCCCTTTGGTAAATCTGTCTGCAGCTCACATCCTCAACCCCCCAGAGTCTCTGCTATCCCAGGAATGTGGGGAGGTCTGGATGCCCTGGGGGAGGGATTTCGCAGTACTCTAGGATACATGGAACCTTCGTGACAGCTCAGTGGATGCAGCAGGGTGATTAACGTTGCATGCTGTCACCTGAGAACGCCTGCAGAGAGCCGAGGAGATGCATCATCTGTCCCTCCCAGGCAAACAGCATTTAGGCCAGAAAGAGGTTAGCATGTTTTGGAGGACTCCTTATGTCTGGGTGGTCCCACACTGGTCCTATAAAGACCTCTCTAGAAAAAGCTTTGCATTAAAAACATATATTAACTTCCCTCCGACTCCAGCCCATAGCATGTATGAGAATCTTACATACCAGCAAGTGATGCAAGCAAGGAGGACATAGCTTACGTACCAGTTCAGAGTAAAGTTGGACAAAACAGTTACACAAAAAATTAACTTCTCAGATCTGTACTAGATGATGATCTGAAACTGATGATGAAAATCCTATTCATTTCCTCGTGTTTTTTGTACTGTATATTTGAAACAAGGCATAGCTACACAGTATTGTATTAAGTCCTAATTCTTTCTATGCAACACACACAGAATTTTAAAACTCTGTTTCAAAACCTGAAACAGCACCTGGATGTTCCCCAAAATATAAGGATTCCCGATTTCGGGATGAGACTGTACAGTCTGCTTTTAGCCCCACTTGGAACGAATGAGAGATGCTACTTGGAACCTGTTAATACACAGTACTAAACTTGCTGAGTCCTGGGCATCTCTGGCCAGGGGCTGCTGGCCTGCAAGCTTATGGTACTACCAGAAGGTTTGGGAAGGCATGGTTTGGAGGTACCTGTGCTGAGCTGTCCCTGTGCAAGCAAATTCATTCCAGTGTACCTGGGTTATACTCTCTTAGAGGTTCTTGGCAGAGATTTTTCCATTAATTTCTCAAGGTAAGACCTGGTGTGGAAGTGCCATGGTGTAACACACTACCTATTCCTGAACCCAACCTGACGCACCAGCGTGACACTGCACAGGGAAACATCCAGTCTGGGTCAGCATTTGCCAGAGGGATCTGAACAATGCACTATAGAACAGTTAGAACTTTTGTTTCAATGTAAGAAAGAAATGAAATAAGTGCTCAAAGTGATTAAGAGATAACAATGTTCTGCTTTCTACATTATGGGCCTCAGTCAAGTTCAGCAAAGACTGGATCAAAGACCTCTTGATGTAAAATCAGGGTTGCTCCAAGAAGAGGAACAACAGAGAACACAGAGCAAGAGTAAGAGACACAATTTCGGAAAGAAAGGCAAATGTATCAGGGAGATGAGACGAGTGAGTGAATGACATGTGCCAGATGTTGGCCACATGGCTCACACTCAGGTGCAGTGGTGGTGCCAGTAGAAGGTCTAGAGCAAAACAATCAAACATTAGCTCTATTAACCCAGATGGATCACCCAAGACTCTCCTGTGAGGCCACCAGTCTTTGGAAACTGTGCATACAGAAGCTGGAAAGAGAAAATGCCAACTGTAGACAAATAGGTCTCGCTGTCTTGAAGACTATGAGTACTGGTTTGGGCACCTTTAAAAGTTTTATCATAATCTGTGGGGAAATCCCTGTCATCTTCAACACAATTTAGATTAAAGCTTTAGTACCTGAGAAATTGCTTCTCCCTCTCAGACCAAGATTTTTTCTTAATGCCTTTTTATTGCTGTGATGCTGACACACAAACTTTGCTTTTTTAAATTCTCATTTCATGTTATAATCCTTCTTTACTATTGTATTATCTTACTACTACTTATCTATGTCATTATTATTACAGTAGAAAGTGAAAAACTGCATGAAGAAAATTACAGTAATTAAACTTGTAGATGAAATGGAAGACTCTTAACAATTCACTGCACTTCCATACAAAATCTGTTGCCACAGTATGTATGAGCAGGGAATGGGAGCAGGCATCTAATTCTTCTGAAAACATTAGCCATGAACTGCAAGCTACTAAAAGTTTTCAGAGGCCAGAAAGGGGAAGGCCATCTTTTCTCGTACCTTGCATCCATTTCTTGTAACTGAGGTTCAACTCTTTCAGGGACAGACTGTAACTTTTTTTCAGTCTAAGCAGAGTCTCATTTTTCAAGCAGTCCCATTACATTTATTTATGGAGTAATGTATTGTTGAATGCACCGTTGGCAGGATCTGGCTCTGCACAGATGAACAAGTTGCCCCATACATCTTCAAATGTCACCATCATACAAAGGAAAATATCCCAGGTTAGATAGATGTATTATGACCAACACATTCAGAACTTTTACTCCCCTTCTGCTGATTGATTGAAGAATTATATCCATGAAATGGGATGATTTATACAATTGCATTGCCTCTTGGCTAGAATAAGCTTTTGCCAGCCAGATGCTCCTGAAGACAGCTGCTTGCAGCATTAATCTGATGTAATTTGATACACAGCACGGCACACAATCAAGATGAAATGATCCTTAGATGATTCTTCCATGTGCAAATCATTTCAGGAAGACAATTTTAATACTGATATTTTCTTTTTTATTAAGTTCTTCGGACTGTTTTTTTCAGATAATAAGCAATTGCATCCAGGAGAAGTAGCTATTGTCAGGTTAATATTTTATTAATCTTTAACCTGCGGCAAATATCCTAAGAAACCAGAGGAGCTAGCTGTCACTGAAATACTCAATATTGAAGGCCTTTTCCAGACTTGACTTCCGCAATGCCTCCTCATTATTATAAATGCTTATCTCCCATTTTTAACAGTCCCAGCTTGGTTACACCAGTATTTTATTTGTTTGTTTCTCCCTTTTTCTTCCTCACCCATACCCTACATTTTTGCTTCCCTCTCAGACAACAGTAGTAAAGTGAAAGCTTAGGATTGCCAAGTATGAATATAAACATGTAACAGCATTTTTAAAATATGTGATTCTCTTCAGTCTCAGTCAAGACACTGTGCCTGCTCAGCATTAGAGAGAATCCCTGTCTAGGACTGAACTGATGAGCTATCAGTGGGACCTAACTTCACCCAGAGCAGCCACCATGTTCAGTTTCCCCACTAGTGATTAGAATGATGTGATTAGAAACAGTGCTGAGAAAATGCCTAGTCCCTGTGTTGTCAATGTATCAGGCTTCAAATGAGCACAACTTTTTGCTTCATGTCTAGACTTTTCATCTGAAGGAAAGGCAAGTTGATGCCAGTGTTGCCAAGAGTAAAAGCTTCCATGTAACATTCAGAAACTAGCCCCAGAACAATTTAATTTCATCTTATATGGCATGCTTCTCCCAAAAAGCTTTTCATGGAGGTGGGATTAGCGATAAAGAGATGTGGAGGGTGGAACACACACGTCCGTGAAAACTGGAATTAATGTGATTATGCTAAGCAGAACATATTCTGGGCATCAGTGGTTTGCAAAGATTTAATGAAATGTGCCCCAAGCTTAGAATTTTCTCTCTGGAAAATAAAGCATGATATTCAGAGAAGGTTGAGGATAAAGGGGTTTTTACAGGCAAGCAGAGGAAAATCAACTGTCACATTATATGAAACACCTTCCCTCTGTTGTGCTCTTTTAATTTCTACCATAATAAAGCAATCATCCTGAAGTACTGTTAGTGCCTCCTTCCCACATGCCACGTTTTTCTTCACGGGGAAAAAAAGGAAGGAAACAAAGTAAAAAAATACAACATAAGCAGATAATAAATTGATCAATGTGTGAGAATTATACTGGGGACAAATGTTAGCCGTCACTGCTCCTTCTAATACTCCACTATCGTGAAGAGACTGTGCCTTGGAGGATGTAAGAAATCCTAAAATATTATCCAAAGTCCATGAAATGCCATTGTTTTGATGTTACATTTTGACGGTTTCATGAAGCATGAACTTACCCAGAAGGACAGACTGTCTGTGATGTCAAAAATTCTGATTGCTTTGGAAAATGTGTACACCTAGGTCTGTGTGTGAGGGTTTCCCCAGTGCAACAAATCTGGTCTTTTTTATTACACACACGACCATGAAAGAATTTTAGGTTTTGCTTCTGTCTGTTGCTCACCTTATTCTCAACCACACCACATGTCCTACAACCACACCTTATATCGTATACAGCACAGTCGATCAATACATGTTATAGCAGTTTAGTGTTGCAGGACAATGGTGTGTTGTGACACATCAGCAGAGTGAAAAGCATGACAGGTCATTTGCAATGTAACATGGCTTTCTAGAAACCAAGCTGTTGCAAGTTTCTCACTTCATAGTTCCCCTAAATGGCATGGTCACCTTTCATGGCTTAGGCAAGCAAACCCACTCACAGTGCTCTGAGGCATTTCTGCACAGTGGGGAGTACTCCAAGCACAAAGTAAATGTTCAGTGATTCACAATGGTATTTCTTCAGAAAATAAACAAAACTATATCTATTCACCGTGGTCGCAGGATGACCAAGCAAACACCTGAGTGACCTGAATCTATTCATTTGGTTTTAGAGCCACAGTCAAAGCAACTACAAGATACAAGATATTCCGAGACAACAGAAATTTGCATCTAGGTAACTAACAGCAAACAGCTGCCTATTGAGTATGTATGTGAGTGTGCTTACTGTTGTTGTTTTCTTCCAGCATAGAATTTATAATATTCAAAACTGTGTTCCAGTCGCATTTGTTTCTGAGAAGTGGACACACACCATTCCTGTGCATAGCAGAACTTGCAGGACTATTGCTCAGTTATGCATAAGTTCTACGGGCTGAATCACAGGCATGCGACAGCAGAAATAACCTGCGCTATCTGCACTGGCAAGAGGTTGCCTTCAGAAAAAATACCCATGCCCAAGCATTTGTGCACAAAGCACAGCAGACAGGAAAACAGAATTTCTTCCAGGCTATCTGTGTACTCATATGAAAGTAAAACCAGACTGTGTATATATTTACAGGTGAAAAGATGAAAAACTTCTATTTCTGCTCTTTTCAACCACTCATGTTCCAAGTATCCTTATTCAGGGATATCATGGGATCTTTTTAACCAGCTTTTGAAGTTCATAAACTGATTAATAGTATTTTTTCAAACAGCTCATTTCATGAACTGAATTATATCAAGGTACTGAACTCAAAAACTGAGCTTGGTTCTGCCCTCTGGGAACAGTCTGATAGGAGAAGGTAGAAGTATTTCTCCATTCTTAATTTCCTTTTTTATTTTTACTAAAACTTCTGAAAAGATTCATTCTAGACTTTACTAATTGTTTTGAGTTGTACTGAAGAATACAATCAAAGGCAAATGTGAAACTTCATCTTCAAAAGCCAAAACTCTGAAAATTTTCCTCAGAATATCCTCAGAATAACCTCGCTAAGTATGGAATACCCCTCTTAAGTAATCAAAGCTAATAGATGTTCATAAGTGCTAAAAAAGAAAAAATCCCTAGAATTTACTAACACAGTAAATAACCTAACCATACCTTTGCACTTTTTATATAACTTTCAAGAACAGCTTATGGAGGGGAATGCAACTTGCTTCTACCCAGTATAAGAGCCAATATTTGTTACATACTTATTACTTCTATTTTCACAATGCTCACAAAAGCCAGAGTCCCAACTTAAAGCAATGAGCGAAATGCAAAGACAATGGCAAGGGACAGCAGTACAATAAAGCAAAGTATAGTTTTTACATCAGCTGTATAAATTTACTCTGTTGTTTCACTGGTACAGTATCTGGTATACTTCTGTCCTCATATAACGCTATATAGATGTTTGCAATCAAAGACTATTTATGCTAATTTAATTTAACTACAAGGTTTTTGTTCAGACCATGTACTTACTAGTGACTTGTTATTCTGTGTTGCATATTCAAAGCTCTTCCTTGACTGAAAATATTTGTCTTTCTTTTTTACACTGAGAATTACAAATATGGCTGTCCACTGGAGTTGTGGTACAATAGAGAACTCTGAATATTTTCTTTATTTAGCAGGTAAAATTAGACAATTAGACCAGACTATGCTAGCATAACTGAAAAGCTGAGTAATTTTCATAACGCAATTGATTTCTTACCACATGGTGCCATTTAAGGGATTATAACAACTCACCAGGGTAATATCAAACTTGATTAGAAGCCAGGGGGCCTGATTGTTATCTCCGTTAAGCCAGTGAAAATCCAGACAAAATGTAATTGACACCAGCAACTCTCAATTTGCACCAGTGTAACTAAAAGGAAAGTCAAGCACTGTATCTTTGATTGGGAAGTGGCTTTTCTTTTTTGCTTGGATAAGTCATTTCCATATCTTTGAGTGATTAACGGTGATTGTTTCAGCCCCCTTGAAGATATCAAAGACAGTGTATTTGGTGTTTTCACTGCTAGGTACATTGATATTACATGGATTTGAGGAAGTGCCCTCATACAAAGAACAATTCACCCAGCAAATCAAAGTAATTTCTTATGTAACCTCTGGTGGCAAGAAAACCTTTAACATGCTCAGCATGCCAAGCCCTTTGCCTCTCCATAAGTAAACATCCAAAGATAATGGGCTGGATTTTTACACAGATATTGAGGCATACAGGGGTGGAAGTAAGATCTGGGAAGCTTTTCAAAACTCCCAAGCTAGGTGTCACAAAACACAATCAACAGATATTTCAGGGCTGGATTCATCTGAACTCAGACATTTACAATGCAGGTAAATATGCACAAGGTAGTTGGCTAAACTCCCTCTGTCCACAATGGGTTAAAACAGTAACTTCAGTAACAGTAGGATTCATCTCATCCTAAATAAAATAGGTCATACATGAATGTGGTGCCAAAATTGCTTATTTCTCCTTATTGACTGTAGGGGACAGGGGACACAGTTCAGGGTGACCAGCTCTGACACACATGTCTATATTACACATAATTTTAGTTAATGGAAATAAATCCCATGTTTTGTACCCTCAACCCTGACTATGCAGATTAACTTCTGTTTTGCTTCTTTTTCGGCCCGCTCCAACAGTGACTCTTCCTCACTGGTTCGTTACTGGGAGCACCAGCGCTGCACACTGTGGATGAGGGACCATCGGCTCCCGAGACTTTGGTCCAAGGGAACAGCCCTTGGTGCTGTTTTATGCCATCCTACAAGTAACCCCTGAAGCTACATCTACACAGTGGTAAAATCACATCAGCATTTATATAAAAGTAAATTAAACATGCATGGGACCATTCTTTGGCATTGAAACCAGCTTCCCTGGCGTAACACCTGTCCATCTTACTGAACTCTCACCATTCAAAAGGGAAGAGGCTGATGTTATGTGATGCCATTCATAAGTGTTAGCAGTGTTTCTTTAATAAGGTTACCTTCCTCAAACATATAGCCATGTGCTGTCTTAATTACCTCTGGATACAGTTTAGCCCCTAACATCCCCTTTCTGCTGTGGGAAAAAGCTGCTGCACCGCCTGGCTGAACGCCTTATGTGGGGCCAGGGGTGCGCCAAGCAGATTCATATGTCCTGGCCACTTCAGGCACAAGCATCTCATTGGCTTTATGGCACCTCCTATCCACAGAGGAGAGGGGACTTCAACCAGTGACCCCAGAATTGTATTTAAATTTGAAAACAGAAGGAGCCAGAATCAATTGAAATGTGGATGAGGTATAATATACATTGAAGATGAGGCAATCCAGGGTTATCCACCCTTGCCAGTGAGCTGCTGCAAAGGATCCTCACAGCACAGGTGCTCCCTGCAGAAATAATGATTGTCCAGAAAAAAGCAAGCAGCATGTCCTCACTTGTCAGCCTGTCTTCCAGTTTTCTCTGCTCACCAATAATATACCTGCCAGCCTACCTTCTCCATCTTCTATTAATTTCTTTTTCTTTTTATTCTAGTTTATTTTTATCATCTACTGAGTATCATAAGTGACAGGTAGGTAACACATATTTATCTACCCATATGAACATACCTTCGTAACTCCAAACACTGACAGATGCTTCGGTTAGAAGATATCCTCTCATGGAAATCTTTGTCTAAATTTACACTCCCGAAGAGCAATACAAATGTTTATACAATTTTAATTATATCTGAGTCAGAGCTTTCTCTAAACAAATAAATGTGGTCCCTCAATGTTTATAATTCGCACCTTGAAGAGGTCTGATACCACTGGAGAGGGAGTAGCTGACTGTAAACAAAAGCAAAAATGATTAGCCAATTTTCCTTCTCCAAGCTGACTGAGCCCCCGAAAGGAAAACCACCTGCACAGCAAATTCAAAACGACTCGGTCCTTGTAATGGAAAGCCCTGTGAGAAACAGCTCTGCTGTGCCAGGTAGGTTAAAGCCAGAAGCATCCAAGGGCTCAGCTGAGGAAAGTCCCAGGGCCTCCCTTAGAGGTGAGGGGCTGCCAGCCTGGACCCCTTCCCCAAACACCAGGCAAGTGCCCCTCCAGCCACGCTGCGGGAATCATCCCTGTTGTCTGGGTGTGCACCCCATTGCACAACTGAACCCTCCAGCTTCGGTCCTGCCCTGAGTACATGCCTGGCCCCTTTGACTGCTGACGCTGAATTTCTCTGCAGTAGGTGCCTCCTTCAGACAGAATCTTTCTAGGAAATATTAACTGAAACAGGGTAAGCATTTCTAGGCATCAGCCTACGGAAAATGCACACTGAGATACCTGTGTGACACTTTCTATTACAAATTTTAGTGTCCTTGTCCTCTGCAGCTTACAGTTTGGCAGAGGGTGGCTTGTGTCTTGCATGTAGATTTTGTCCTTCTAGGGTCAAAATACGGCCAATTTATGAGCATCTTTAAAAAAAAAAATCACAGTTCAGTCAAGATATTAGCAGCTAAAAAAAGCTATTATAGCAGCTGGAAACTGTGAAGATTTAATCTTCTCTGACCATGCTCTGTCCCTCCACAACTCCTGCTGCTGATTAGACATCACAGGCACTATCTTTGCAGAATAACAGAAGAATGAAATCCTTCAGGAAAAAATATTGCTTCTCCTGTAAGAACAGACAGAAATTGTCTCCAGACCCATGGCTCCTAACTGGCTAATTACATCTCGCTAGAGAGGTGCAATAGCTGCCTTTTAGCTTGTTTTATCAGATCTGTCCTGGCCCAAGCTGGCTGTGTTGCATGCTCTGGGAGTGGGCAGCGGCGGGAAACAAGGAGCACAGATGCTCAGGAATGAATGAGCCATCCCAGCAAAATTTCCAACATGTGCTATGACAGCGAGCAAGCAATCTCCATGCTGGCAAGACCAGGAGCAAAGCTACTAATGGCAGAGACAAGGGGTGGCAGCCCAAACCCTAGGCCAGAGGGCCAGGACAAAGGCAAGCGGAGGCAGTGAGTTAGGAGATGCAAGACAAGGTGTGGGACACTGCGAGTGAAACTTGCCATGAAAAAGTCAGAAACTGCTTTAAAATAATTCTGCTGCCTGTGCACTTATACTGGGTCCCATCTTCATTTCTTTCTCTCCACTAAACAAGCACGTGACCTATTTCTCATAGAGATTTCTGTCTTCAAAAGAGGCAGCTTATGTCTCCGTTCTGCCAATTCTCTCAGGAATAATGTCCTGCTCTCTGCCTGTACTTGTGCTTCATTATTAGCAGAGCACTTTCGTACCACTAGATAACATTTTCTCAGTTGGTTTTCATTTCTGATGCCACACTGATGATTACATTTGGTACAAGCAGTGGTGCTTATGTTGTCACATGCTGCTGTCACTAGCATAGCATCCCACAATCAGTGTGAGGCTAGAAAAACTACTGAACTGCACATTTCAACAAAACAGCAGGTGCTTTGAACACCATCTATAACTTTAAGTGAACAATTTCAGTAATGGTTTTGTCAGTCCTTCCTAGAAGCGGTCCTAATGGGCAAGAAATAACAAAATGAGGTTCAGCTGGTGAAAGACAAGCAGGATAATACATTGAGGGAAGGGAAATGATTATCATAAACCATTTGTATAGCCATGTGAATTCTGCACTGCGCTGTACAGAACAGAGATCGCATCTCACCCCTGCCCTAAACTTCTCGTCGTTGCTAAGACAACCACATCAATGTAAGAGAAGCAATGCAGAGTCCAGTGGTGAGACCTCCTAAGGGGATGAATCGGCTACTAGGCTTTGCTAGAAGAGAGAAAGCGCGTTGGTGCAAAGGGCAGGATGGCTGCTCTGACTGTGGAAGGCTGCCTGACAGAGGCACTCAACTGAGCACAGAGGTGATGGTGATATAGTGGGAATATCCCAACAAATAGCAGGGACTGTCACTGCCACTGTTTTCTTGGCTGAGTCAGGCTCTAGGGAACATCACCGGTAGCTCCCAGGAGCACCATCAGGAGGTCCAACAACATCTGCTCCTCAGACCAGATACCCTTCTCACTTCTGCCTGGCTTATTACAGGAGTGTTGTACCTGTCTAAGCCTTGAGTTACTGAGCCTTTAGGGAAAGCTTCTCCCTCCAGCACTGGGCTTGAGGCCTTATCCCAGGGTAAGATGAAAATGACATGTAGCAAGCATATGTGGATGGAGGAGATCACAAAGTACTTCATAGTATCAGCTTATGAAGCCTATGTAGAAAACACTTAGCAGAAGCAAAATCCTATGCCATCAAAGCACCCACATCCCAGCTCCCCCCTATCAGTTTATTCTAGACGTTTCATACCATGTTTGCATAAGAGGATCGCCTTTGCTTGATCCTTCTTACACTATTTACAGACAATTGTCCACAGAATATCGCTTGGATTATCTGTCTAAATGTCAAACTGTGGATCCTGCAGTATATCGCAGGAAACCGCATCAGTGAGATTCATAATTTAATGTTTTCTGGAGCAGCATCATTATCCTTGAAGGAAGCACACAGAAGAGCATACCTGACAGAGCTCACTTAGACTCCCTTAAGAAGCTTCACTACTTAACATACCGCTGCTGACTAGCCTTTCCATTCCAAATTTCTGGGTTTAGATATAGGAGAAAAAGTGGATTCAAGACTGGCAAATAGAACATATTACAAGGCGGCAAGCCTCTATGACTTACCTTCTCAAGTGTTCAAGGTCTAAAGCATTAAGGAGTATTAGAACAGTGAACTGCAGGTACTAAATAGAGTGAAATCTGACAGTTTGTTTACATTATGGGGTTCATATGCTTCCACACTTTCGCATAAATAGTAAAACAATTCTGGCTCATAAGTTAATAAAAGAACTCTTCCCCAACAAAGAAATTGAAAACCAGCAATTGCATCTCTCTTTTCTGTCCCCACTTTGAAAGACACTCTGGAAAATAGGAAAGGTTTTTGTTTCCATTCCAAAGAAGCCTCTCTTGGTGCACCTTTATGGGAAGAGAAATCCAGCAGCAAACGCACCATCTAGCTCCTACCACTGGGCCGCCACGACCAGGGCTCAGTCGTGCTCGCTGAGATGACTGGTAGGTAGCTGGCGTGGTTGCCTGCATTACAACACCTCCCTCACAGCTCACAGTGCCAAATTATTCCTCCCTGGATTTCCGTCTATTTTACTACAGCTCCTCTAATACAGCATCAAAACCACTTGCACTAATACCAGGATGGGTCCATGACAGATGCATGTCCAGTTCATGTGTTCTGGGGCTTAAGAACTTCTAGTCTTCTCCCAGCTCACATATTTCACATGACTCAAGTTTAATTAAAAGGCAGAATGGGATACTGCCAAATGTTTATTTCTTCACTGAGAGACAGCCATTTAAAGAATGTTGTTACACTAGCCACATTTCACCACAAAGAACGAATACCTATAATTATAATATCTGTGATTATATAATGTCAAACATAGGAAAAATAAGCAGCCCCACGTTTTGAGGAATAAATTGTAACCTGTATTACCCACATTCAGGCTAAAAATGCTGGATCTTGTCCCAGCCTCAGAAATAAAATATACCCAGCAGTAATTGAAAAACAAATTAATCTGATTATAATCTTACCATACTCCAACTTTTGCATTCCTCAACTACGTAGCAAACAGATGGAAAAAATCACATTACATGCACCAGGAGACAAATTTTTAAGGTATCTCTGCAAGCATCAGTTATCTTTGCACTTAAATATTTCTGGCCTTGAAGTTTGGGTCGTATTGTGTTACATCTGTGAAATGTTTGGCTATTGGTTCATAACGTATTTCAACATTGGCAGTGGACCCACCGATCAAAAATATTGCTGGGTTTGCGGGTTTGCCTTCGCTTTCAGACTGTGGGCAGCAAACAACATGAAGACAATTAGAAGATGCCATATGATTTTGTAGCTTCTGAAGGTAGTGTCATTAAAGATTAATTTCAAATACTAGGCTTCCAGCATCACCGGAAAGACTCATACGTTGAGAGAGGCAAAGATTTTTTTTTCATTTCAATAAAGTGAAATTTATTGAGTTATTCCAGCGGGCGCTTTCAGGGCCCAGCAGAGGAGGCACGCCCCAGGCATCGACCAGGGGTTTCGGCACAGGACCCGGCCTCTGCTGCAGGGACGTCTCGGGGCCACCTCCCAGGCTGCGGCAGCAGCAGTCCTGGTTTCCATTTTACCTCAGCCCCGACATGTCATTTGTGAGGGCTCAAAAGCTCTTCCGTGAGGGGCTGAGCAGCCCCTGTTGAAGGCCTCAGTGGGAACACACACCCGGTGTGAGCCAGAGCCTGGTGGGAGGCCATATATGATGCCAAAATCCCCTCCGACACCTGAGAGGGGCCAGAGGCCCTCCTGCTCCATGGAGCGGCTGCTCTGAGGGACACTGGGCAGGAGGTGAGACACAGAAGCACAGGACAGGGAGGACCTGCTCATGTTGCCCAGACATTCCTGGGATGTACGAACGCGCTGTGGCAGGATGTGGAACACCGCGGCCACGGCCACGTGTTGGGGCCCGTGGGAGGAGAGGGACCACCAGGCCATGGCCACCCAACCTCTCATATGGGAGGCCGGGCTGTCCCCCTGCCTCAGGCTGCCTCCCCTGCCCTGCTACAGCCCTGTGATGGCGACTGGGGACAAGGGGAGGACATGGAGCTTCGTGGCACAGGGAAGCTCCACACCAGCAGGCCCCGGTGCCCCAGGCACACTTATTTCATTAGCAGCGCCATAGCCCGAGCTCACAGACTGAATGGGTCTTCCACAGACACCAGCCAACACCCCAGCAAGCAGAGGGGCTTGCGCTGCCAGCCCCCGGCAGGCTTCTCTCTCTGGGTTTTAAAGGTATAATAACAAGGGGTGAACCTCAACTGATTTTTTTTCTTGGGACCAGGGCGTTCCCCATGCCCTCTCTGCTCCGGATGCTGGTTACAATTCTGCTGCTGATGCCCCCCCTCCTTGGGGCTCAAGGAGCATAAATGGGGTCTCCTCCCTCTACCCATCTGGCTATTTCTGAAAGTTTTGTACAAAATAAAGTCCATAAGGCTCCTGGTGTTCTGCCAGGTTTGCTGAAGTTTGTTGAGCTCAGCCATTTGAGGGAGCACAGGACAGCATGGGTGCTAGACCCCGTTTTGGGAAGAAAACCCCACCACAGGCCCCGCCTTAGCTGCCAGCCTTGCCAGAGTGCACAGGCAGAACCACCGCAGCCGAGGGGACCCGGTCCCTGGGCCAGGCAATGCTGCTCCCATCAGCCTGTCCTCCCGCTGCCTCCTGTGGGGACTCACCCACTCACTGCTGGGTGTCTGCTTGGAAACCCACCACAGCTGTGATCTCTCATTATCACAGCATTTGCAATCTCCAACACACAACCCTCGCAATGCATAAGGCCTTTCTCTGGATACCTGCCATTCTAATGCTATAACTAAATGCCTATATATATGCATCTATAATGCAATCTTCCCACAACCTCTCCATGGGGTTCCCTCCTTCTCCTGCTAACAATCTGCAACCACACGGGAATGAAAGATGATATGACTCATTTCTCTGTGAGATGTCTTAAGGACTGCTTTATATGCTATAACAACAAGCACACAAGGCATAGGTAAGAAGCAATATACAAAAACATGGTTGCAGTTCTGTTATACACTTTGCAAACCATTGTCTTTGGCTGATAACATTTGGAAAATAGGTAAGAAGTAAGAAAACCTGCAACTTCAGTCCCAAAGTATCGTCTTTCTCTTCCTCAATAACCTGCATACAGTTAAACAGACATTTCCTGTTAAGAAGCTTTAGTGGATGAGGTCCAAAATGAACATTAAATAAACTTTCTATAAAACAAACTTCTTTTGCTGCTTATCCATCACAGAAAAGAGTACCTGAAATTCAACCCTGAACTGATGAAGTTTCATCTGGAAAAATGACACATTCTGTCAATATAATTTTTCCAGATGAAACCCTAGAAACTCAGTGGCTGTTATACAAACCAAATGAAATATTAGGATGTCCTTCCCTCCTGCAGGGAGAGAGGGACCTTACACAAAAATCAGCCTCCACTGAAAATATCTGCAAATTTCTATTGATTTCATCAGAAGTTCACACGTGTGTTCATATATAAAAAGACTGATTCTGCATATTCATTATGGCCTGAAAAATATAAGGGCCAACAACTTATAGGTGACAGTCCCTTATTTTCTCCAGAGCTTTCTCTTTCTTCTTGCAGCTTGTTGGGCTGTGGCTACCTTTGACGGGCAGGTGCGTAATGCAGGGTGTTAGAGAATCATACTATCATTTGCCCTCAGCTAGAAACCAGAGATTTCCCTTTCAGTGAATGACGTTCAACTCTGGCTATCAGCTCTTTCGTTTCAAGTTAGCAAGATGCCTTTACATTATTGCTTCTGCCTTGTATATAGCCTTATTGATTTTTTCAATACAGAAATGCTTTAAAAAAATCAATGTTTCAGCAAATAGAGTGGAGCAGAAGTATTGTAGAATCCCACTTGCCATTCCAGCATCAGAGATTGTTGTTAAGTTAAAGGAAATAACATGTACATGTGGGACAATGAATATAGATAAAAACTAAGGAAGACATAGAAAATGGGTGAGTAGAGAGGCATGAAATTAAAAACAAAATGGAAAAAGAGAAGCTGAAGATAAATGTAGTAGCTGTGAGTAGGACTTATGTCAGCTAATTTTAGCAATCTAAAATGTAGGTGTCTAGTCCAAGCTAATCGCCTTAGGTCTCTCCATATAGTGAATAGAGAGCAGAAGCCACCTCCACAGGGAATTCAACCAGTCCTAAGACAGGTCTCTAAGAGAGGGCAATGCATCACCCTTTCCCTCGACTATCCCGAAGCCTAGATGATGGGCTCAGAGGAGACTCATAACTTTTGGAAGGTTTAAAGTTACATGAGATGAATACATATCTGTAACAGTAAAAAAGGGCTTTCATTTCTACTGAAGGAAACCAAAACATGAACTTAAGAAGTGAAGTGGAAACACTTCAGGGACTAACGCTCAATTGCTTGGCACAGCTGTTGGGAATAAAGTCTGCCTCTGCTCTGTGAAACAGGAGCAGACCAGGGCATGGGCACAAGCACACAGCCCGACTGCCCATGATGCTTAATCATTAGCTCACTCTCTGGCAATGGTCGAATTGCTCCAACCAGCTCCATCTGAGACAAACATGTGGTTGAGAGGACATTGGTTTATCTGTGCCATTTGTTAGTAGAGCCACAGGTAGTCCTGGTACCTCTAGCAGTACAGTCACAAACAAACAACAGCATTTGCAATAGAATCGCATGGATCTGCTATGGATTTTAACATATTCTATGATCATAAACTGTTGGCTGGATATCTTTCAGAGGTTTATTCTGGAAAATCTGATATATCCAAGTTATTACAGCTACCTATATGCCCAGCTACCAATCAGAAAATTACTATTCATGCACTGAGTGTGAAACCGCTCCAGAACTATAGCCCCTCCAAAGTATGTTTTCAAAGGTTTTGTGCTATGCTCATATCATAACTTCCTGACATAGCTAAACAAAGGGTCACTGGTGGGCTGACATTAAAAATGTTATGGACAATAAAAGCCCAGTTTTCAGTGTGCTACTCCTAACTTCAATACACATCACTATGTCCACAACCACTCTCTAACATGGAGGACAACTGGCGTGGTACCAGTCCTCACCCGCACTTATACACTGAAAACTTCTGAAAGAGGGTATCCCTGGTCCAGATCAGCTCCTGAACTGTGCCCTAAAACAGCTGGCCTAGGCCAAATCAGCACAAGGACTGTTCCCAGCAGTGTGTCACCAGAGGTGACCGAGTTCCAGTGCCTGGGAATTTTCCCTGCTACTGTTCAATTTACTAGTATAATTCTGCACATTTCAATAATTAACGTCACTGCTGTAACTGTAAACAGGGTTCAGCAGTAATTCAGAGCGAAATACCTCTCCTGTGCACTCATGGAGATGTGATTTGGATATGATTAGCTGAAGACAGTGACATGAATGCTTTTGCAGATGTGAGGGTAAGTTCTGTATGTGTTTTGCTTGTGATACTCAAATTACCATCAATGAAAAGGATACAAATGACATATACAAAATTGGCTGATTTTAAAGCAGGATATCAGAGTCAGATTTCAACCTCCAGAATGTCATGTAAAATTCAAAAGTCAGAACCAACCTGCTATTTTTGTGCATAAAAACACAGATCAACAAGTTTCTCAACCCACAGAGCAATCTACTTGCCAAACAAGTTAAAATCTCACCTTAAAGATGAGCTTTTCATTGAGGCAATTCCCAAGAGAAGGAAAACACTACCACAGCCTTTTAGGCTGCACTGCCTTCTCCTCATACACAGCTCTGAGATCCAAATATTTTTGGTTTTATAAACTGAATTTATCCTGAAAGCATTTTTACTTGGGTAATTAAAGTGCGAAGGAATATCCAAAGAAAGTGTCAGAACAGAAAAGGTCTTAAAGACAATAACATGTAAAATATTTCTGTCCTGCTCTATGGTGTCACTCAAAAATTGATTTATGATCTTGATGTTTATAGTTTTTGGAACACAGACAGGAAAAGGCCTCTTAAAGCTTTTGTGTTTTAACAGCACTGGAGTTGATGTAGGATCATGCATCAATTTGGGTGTTGTACCTATTGAATAGACAGCCTTTCAGTTCAACATTTTGAGCTTTGAAGATCAGATTCATTTGGTTTTCTTGGCAATATCTGACATTTCTTGTGTCAGAGGAAAGATTTTCTTCTTGCTCATCAGCAAGTCCTTGCCTGAACATTTAAATAATTTACGAGCACAAAACCTATTTGTTGCATTTTATTAAAAATGGGCCAAACCTGCCACTAGTACAATTGCATGTAGTGCCATTCACTTCAAAGAAGCTACATATGCTTACACAGCAGGGAATTAGCCCAGATACTGTCAAAATGCTTCATTACTAGTCAGATCAATCAATAAATCAGATCTTCTGTTTGCAAAGTACTGCAATTTATGTCTAATGACTGGAAGAATTGGTATATAAAGTAATTATCAAAACTGGAAAGCAATCATCTCCTAAATGTGCAAAACCTTGTCTACAATTTGAATTTTACAAAAAAAAAAATATATAAAAAGATGGCAGGTGTAAAAAAGATCTTGCTTTCTTGCAGACATAAGCAAGCACTTCCTCCTTCCCTTTTCTGCAAGGATCCCAACTTCAGCATCTTTTTGGCCTATTTAAAGGCCCATTGTCATAGAATTATTGACCCTTTCAGGCTGGAGGGGACCTCGGGAAGTCTCTAGCCCAGAGTCAATGCTGAATTCAGGACCATGTTTCTAAGAGCTTTGTCCTGAAAACCTCCAAGGACAGAGAGACTGCACATGCTTCACTGTCCTCATGGGACAGTCTCCTGTTCTCCTTATATCCAGTCTGAACCTCTGTTGTTTCACCTTATGCCCACTGTCTCTTGTCCGCCTGCCATGGACCACCGTGAAGAGCCCAGCTCTGTCTCCGCAGTGACCCTGTAGGCACTGGGGACTGCTGTCAGGTCCCACCCAAAGCCATCTGTGCTCCAAGCTGAACAAAGCCATTTCCATCAGCCTCTCCTCACATGGGAAATGCTCTAGCCCTCACCATCTCAGGGGCCTCTGATAAACATCAAAAATGTGTTGATGTCTTTGCGGTATTGGAAGGCCCAAAACTGGACACAGTATAACTAGATGCAGTCTAACAAGACTGAGTAGAGGGGATAATCCTTTCCCTCCATCTGCTGGCTTTGCTCCTCATAATACAGCCCAGGATGCTGTTGCCCATCTTTGCTGCCAGGGCACACTACTGGCTCATACCCAATTCAGTGCCCACCAAACCTCATGCAGAGGATTAGCCCATCACCAGCGCTGGAGTTTGCATTTGTCCTCATTTAATTTCATGGGGTTCCTGTTGACCCATTCCTCCAGCCTGTCCAGGTCCCTCTGGATGGCAGCCCTGCCCTTCAGCATATCACCTGGTTCCCCCCAGCTTTGTGTCATCCACTGAGTTGATGGGAGGGACATCATGTCTCATTCTCCAGGTCACTGATAAAAGTATTAAACAGGATATGTCCCCACACAGACCCCTGGGGAATTCAGCTCATAACTGGCCTGCAGATAGAGTGCGACCCATTAATTACCAGTCTGTGGGCCCAACAAACCAGCCAGTTTTTCACCCTTGTAGTTGTCCACCCATCTAGAGTGTATCCCAAGTGGGATACAAGGATTATGCTGCATCAAGCTATACTAAACAGCTCTGCTGTATTATACCCACCCTCAAACTGAACTTCTGTACAGGCAGCTGAGCTACAGATGACAGACACTCGCAGTGCTTGCTGATAAGCCAGGCATCATCTCTTTACCCGTCTCCGTGTCGGCTCATGGCAGGAAACCAGCAGCTAGGCAGGAAAATTGAGAAGACAAGAGGCACCCCAGTAAACTACAACCCTTACTCCCATCAGGGAATAGGCTTCATGCCTACCATGTCCTTCTCGCCCATACTAGGACTTTTGACATATTTTACCAATTTTATCAATCAGTATTTTATGAATCATCCCTTTCCTATAAGAACCTGAACACTTCCAATACCTACCGACAATTCTGAAATTCCCCAGTGACTTTGTGAACTTTTAGTACACAGCCAGTTTGCCAAGTTACCACCCTTTTCGCATTGCTCAGAACACATATTGTCAAGAAGATTATAAATATGATAATACATACATCTTCTAATTAATACATGTGTTCTAAATAATTTGCATAAAATGTCAGTCACAAAGTAGGACAAACCTTTACAGTCAAGTTTCAAAAAAATCTAATTAATCCCTTCCCTTCTGCATTTTAGGTGATGAGTCTATTGCACATCTCTGCAAGTGACCTATTATTTCCCACAAAACATTCACAGCCCAAAGGAAGTCCCCAAAGACAGGTGAAGCAAAGCTCACGTGGAACGTCTAGTCCAGCTCTTTCAGAAGTAGAACAAAGACCCCAAACTGAGACTTTCTGACTATGAAATTAGGTGAACTTTCACAATTTTCCCCAAGTCTCTTTCCCTAACATTCCCAGAATGCCTTATTCACCACTAAGATTCAGCACGTGGACTTCCAGAAAGATTAGGCTTCACCGATGGGAAATTAGGGATTGGATTAGAAGTCAGTTTGTAACAGGCACCTAGCTTCAGTTTCAATACAGCTGCTTGTTTCTTATGAAATGACTAATACAAAGCATCTAAAACCAGGCTGACTGAAGGGGGAGAAGAACACTTGGATCAGCTGTTTAGAAAGTATTTTCATTTTGTGATCTCCTGTTCAGTTTGTACATCTGACAAAGAGTAGAGGACACAGAAAGCTAGCTGTGAAATATGGATTACTGGCCCACCACTGCAAGTCCAAGAACAGAGCATGGAGCTGTACATAAACTGGGTATCACAAGCTACTTTCCAGTTACAAGTGAGTGTAATTTCTGGAGGCATCTATTAGACTATGTGGAATCAAGTAGCTGTCTGCAAGGTGTACCTTGCTTGCCTACTGTAGTACTTACTATTTGGTTTCTGCTGAAGATGCTCCTTGGGGAAGGCTCTTGCTCTCTGTTCATCAGAAGCCTTGAAAAGATATCAAAATGGAAAAAAAATAACAATTCACTCTAGGCTAATAGAGAAGTTCTTCAAATTATAGAATATTTATTAAAATGTCAGTTCATTTTTTTCACACAAGCACCAGTCTAGATTACGTTTGAACTACCTTACCAAAGATTTTCTTTTCATTTTATTGCCTCAGTTGCTGCTTGCAATTCAGCACAAGCTTTGGGCCTGTGCAGTGCTATAAAAACTGAACACGCTGTGAGACACTTTCAAACATGGATGCAGCACTTTTTATGGCAGGATGAACTCCTGGGTCTTAGAAGTCATGGAAAATGAAGTTTTCAGCTCAGAGGGTTAGTGACTCCAAACCCCTAAAGGATGCAATCTTTGGGATAGTGACGTGTTGCCAGCTGAAGTGCTGTGTGCTGGAGAGAGTGTAAGTAAATAACACTTTCCTATTTCTCAGAATTGCTTTGATGAGAAATTTGCACGTACTTTGGAAATTCTAGTGGCCGTGGAAATTACTGTATAACCTCTCCTAGGGCAGTACTGAGAAAAATCAATGTTAGATTAATTACTCGCAAAATATTCAAAACCCACCCCTTACACCACTATGTTTTGTGTACACTACTCTTTACTCACTCATTTAGAGTACAAGCAGTGATGTAAATTGACTACTTCTTCAAGAGGGTGTTCTCCAAACTTAACAAATAGAAAGTCATATTTTAGTATGCAGGTAAAGTTTTTTCTCTCTTTGCTTTATCTTATTATTTGCAGTTGGATTCCTTTGCTACATACTGTTCCTGAATCTTCCTAGATAACTATTCATACTCCAGACATGGGTGAGAAGAGGCAAGTGTCTGACTGATATCCTGGAAGAATAAGATTTTGGCTGTGCAAATGAGAAATGTGTAATGTGATTAGACTGATCTCTCCCCATCCAGAAAAAAAAATGCATTTATAAATCAAAGTTACTATATAATTTGGTTACAGGTATTCAATGGACAAATGATCCTCTTTCTCAGTTATATATTTCCATTTATATTTAAAAAACTATTGATTCTGCAGGATGAGGAGAGTTTCTCTCTGTGGTTCATTATTCCAACTGACACATGATAAATTATACTTTTCTATGGACTTTCATATAGTTTCCTTCAGAGAAGACTCCTTTCTTTTCCTCAAGTCCTCAGCTGTTAATCCATTCTTTTACTGGAAGAGATACTACGGCAGAAGATGAAAAAAGTGCCTGTGAGCACGTTAATCACAGAGTGATTGATGCTGCCATTACAAGGAAAGGTTAGACAATATGCTCAGCAGTTTTTACTGCTATTTACAACACAGTGACAGTCATCCAAACCAAGGACTGATCAGTGCACAGGCTTCAGATTAATTCAATATGAGTTCTCTGAACCTAATGGCAAGTCTGATAACATTCATCTATTTTAATTTCCCCTCCCTCCTTCAGCGCATGGTTGAAGCCTGAAAACATCCGAAATTCATGAGACTTTCATGGTCTGACTATGAAAGCCAACTTGTTGCTCTGGCTCCCTGCGCACATCTCTTCTCATAGCGGGGTCAGCCCCTACAAAGCCCACCTATCTAACAAAACGGAAAAAAAGATAGTAGACAAAATAGCAAACTAGAAAAAAATCAAATGATCACCTCTAATTTATAATTTCTTCTGTGAAACAGAGTTTCACAGAATACTCTTGCACCCTACATTGTCAACATGACTTCATGTATTTTTATTGGAAAAGATGTGAATCCTGGAATGTAGGTACACTATGAATCCAAACAACATTGTGATGCAAGTCTGAAAAAGGCAAACTTTTTAAAACTTCTGTAAATGCACTTGTCTTCCTAAATTATTTGAAAGTAAATACATTTATTGAATTGAAGAGCAAGCTTCTATCAACACAGATAAGTTCCAGCTGTGCAATTAATGCAAGCAGAGAGAAAAGGCAATCTACAAAGCCCATGACCAAGTCCATATGATTGGTAAAATAGAAGAAAATTACTTCTCTATAGTACGCTTTCTTAAATACATGTTTTCATTTCTATGTATCTTCTTTTTTTTTGCAGCTGGCAGCAAGAATCACACCTGAATGTTCAGAAACAACCCAATTCAAGAAATTGTCATTCTAATAAAATAACCTCCAGTTGTAAATCCAAGAATGCATCACATTTCCTTTATGCTAATTTATTCAATAATTAGAAGGATCAGCATTAGCTTGTCAGCACTTTAATTCCTCTAAATTATTTAACTGATTTTACTAAGCACTGCTGCTTTTTATAAAAGTATAGCAAAACTATTTCACAGCAATGTAGATCTTATTTAAGTATACCTGGGCAGTAGATGTTCTCTTCCATCTCTGTTACTGATTTTATAAATATTAGTGTAATTGCTCTGAAGTAATAACCATAGCAATGACCAGAGTTTTACCTGTAACATTTGTTTCCAATATCGAACACACAATTTTCTAATAAGCTGAAGACAAACCTCCTTGTCCTCTAGCCTATCATTCCCAGGTTAGTCCAACTATTTTGCTGTGTAACACTTTTAAAACTAAACCAGTCAACCCGTTATCTGAACAGCCATCCTGTGTGGTCATTTAGATGTCCACAAGTGAGTATTATTTTGGTCTGAAAATGCTTTCCTTAGCTTTTCAGAAGTGTTGTGAGATGCTCTCCTAGCATTTGTTTATGGTAACAGAGTTATTGACATACTGCCTAGCTAAAGGCTTCCTGGAATTTCAAACTCATGAGGTGTTTTTCACTTGCAGTCTCAACCCTGCCAAGTGCACCTGCACATCATTACACATTTACTTGGTGTCCATATTTCAGTGGTGTCTGAAGTGGGTCACGGTCATGTCAAGCATTCAGAGACCACATAGGATGAAAAGCACTGAACATTGCAATTTATTTCCCTTTCACTTTATCATGGACAATGAGTCAACAACATAGCAAAGGACTGCAATGAAAGAGCTGCCAGATAGTTCTTAGTATCTCATATACAACACTAAAAGAGTAAATTCTCTTTTAGAGATCAGGTAAATTCTCAACAATAAGCAGCAACACACTCTTAATTCAGGTGCTTAATTTGGGTGACCAGAAGGACAGTATTTAAGCCATAACACAGCCCCCATGTGCTATGAAGTTTAAATGTTCCCTCAGACCACACTCCTCTCTTTAGGTATCAAGGTTTCCTGCCATCGCTCTTCCAGCAGATCCCAATGAGTTTAGACCAGCTATTCCCTTTGTAAGACCCATTCAACTAACACACACTGTTGATGCCTCTAATCTCTTCTAAGACAGAAGCAGATGCTTGCAAACCCTTCTGTCTACTATGTGGTTACGTGTGAGCAGACTTGCTCCTGTCTAGTGGTACGTTCCCTTGCAGAAATGCAGGACAGCCTTTCAAAATGAAAGGATTTACCCAAGAATTTTAGGGAAAAAAAGCCAAAGTAAAGCTTTCATGTGCATTCACAGCTACCAGTGTAAGTTGCCCCCAGTTTCGGGTCCTCCTGGGCAGCTTCTCTCTCTGGGTGACAGCTTCCCTAACACAGCCTGCTCTTCACTTTGAACTCTGAGCCAGGGGTTCCCCATCGTGTTCCTGGCACCTGAAGATAATGCTGGTCACTAGTCTTCCATTAAATAACCAAAGAAATTCCTCTCACAGTTCCCAGTAGTTCATTAGTTTCAGGCCAGAAACACTTACTATCCCTAAATCTTCACCTTTTCCATCTAACAGGAGAACTTAACTCCTCAGTCCACTGGGTCACAGCGCAGACAGAATGGGAAAAATATCTTCTAAACATATTTAGCAGAAGTAATCCTCACATTCTCCACCAGTTAATAGGAAGCTTTCTTAGGGAGAGACCTTGTTTGATTTTTGCACTACAGATTATGTCATCTTACATATAAAGTTTAAAGAAAAAAGTTTAAATGAGGGGGCTAAAATAAAGACAGTATACACTGCTGCCTCTTCTTTTTTGTATTTACTACTGCACACTATCCATTAAGTTGGAAACACTACTCCACTTGTCCTCTCTTTTGCAGCAGAAGACCGTACAAATCCCTTTATCAGACAGAATATAATAGGGCACTTCTTTGGGTTGCCAGTTCTCACTGCTCCTTGCAATAAATCCCACAACATACTGCAGCCTTTAAAAACCCTTCCACAACTCTTTTTCATGCATGAGGTGTAAGAATCACATGAAGAGAAGCCAAAGACATGCCTGTGCGTTAGGGCCTCCTCATCTGTATGCAGCAGACCAGATTCCCACCAGTTTGTACCTAAATGTCAGTCCTAATACATAGTTATCACAGTCAGATAGCCAAGGTGATTTATCTTAATCATGAAGGCAAAAAAGTACTGTTTCATAGGTAAAATAGCACATATTGACCCACTTCTTTTGTAACAGCTGAAACTATAAATATATATATATATTCAGCTCTTCTTTCATTTCAGCAAGTTATGTATTGCTGCTAGGGGCACCAGGGCTTGAAAAAAGGTTCTTTGGATACAGTCTCCTAGGAAAGCAGAAATTTTAAAACAGCAATTACTTGTTTGCTGTGAATCAAAAAATGCCCATAAATGGTTCATAAAATCCTTTTGAAATTGAGGGTTGCAAATTATGCTTATGGGCAGTGATAGACACCTCTTCTAGATCTCAAGTTTTTACTGAAGAGAGGACCAAACAAATCCATAGGATTCATTTGCTTATTTTACCATATCCCCATAAATAATGGTCTTATCAAAATGTGAGGTCGGTGGAAAGAGATCTCCTTGTCCTCTGTACTGACCCCCTTCCTGGGGCCAAGGGACATTAAATCACACCTCATGAAAATGTACCCCCAACTATTTAACTCAACCAATGTCCTCAAAACCCAAAGGATTATAATAAAAAACCCAAAGGAATAAAAAAGATAAAAGGCTTCTCTATCACCTACTAAAATTGAGAACAATAATGAAGGAAAGTAAGGAAAAAACTTAACTAGTCCTGCAATTAAAGAATTTGAATAACATTCCCCAGTTTCACAGGAGCTGTAGATAAATGCAGTATCCAGCAAGATATGTGTCCAAAATACGCGTAAAGTAAGTTTTAAATAATAAAGCTTTCATTTTTAAATACGTTTTAAAGAAAGATCATAGCTTGGCTGTTAGCAAGGGGCTTCCAACCCTCTGCCTCCTTCAACAGCATGGCTCCTAGCAGGCAGGAAAACTTCCCCAAGTGAAGACAGTTTGGTTGAATTGACCAGAGAGCTGCTGTGTCCACATACAAGCTTACTAATGATGGGAGAGGCAACCAGCACTTCTTGCCTCTCACTGCCATGAACTTCCTCAGTCCACTTCCTTTCTTAGAGCTAAAATTGTCCAGTTTGAGCCAAAGGACAGGGACGAAGATTCCAGTCATTTTATTCTTGTGGAGCATAAGCAACGCTGCTTCATTGTAACTAGAAAGGCTGTGATCACTACGCAGACTTTGGAATAGGTCTTGGTTACAGCCGTGCATTGCTCATACCTTTATTTTACCTTTATAAAAACAGCTCAACTGGGAACAAAGGCAATTCTTCTGGATCCAGTCTATAAGCTGTCCCCTTTGCCGCTGCCTATTGTTGAGCAGTCATTGTGCTTTTTACTTGCAATCTTACAAAAAAGCATTTGCACAGGATTTTTCATACTTAAACAGTAGTTCAGCCATTTAAATCCATGGTAAAAGAAATCAGTGTTCCAGACTCCCAAAGGCCACCATGATTCACATGCAAAGTATGTCTGCCTATTTCACTAGTATTTCCTAAGAATAGTTACTATCTGCCAATTTATACACAAATCCATCACCGAGGGGGGGTTCATATGCCAACAGTATATTTCTCCACTGTCTTTAATTTAGATTTGTAAAAGAATTTTTGCAGATAAACACAAGTTAGCAAAATACTGGTCATACTGCAAGGAGTTTCATTTTCCTTAGGGGGAAGTAGATGTCAAATTGTGATAGAACCCCAGGAGGCCACAAAGACTAAATTATAAGTCCCCAGATATTCTATGGTAAGTCTACTAAATAATTTTTTTCCCTGTCAAGGGGATTACAGCTGGATTGCTGCATCTGCAAAATTTGAAGTCCTTTGCCGCTACGAAATTATTTTCTATTTGGGTCCAAGCTTTATGGTAGTTGGCTTCCAACTCACGGAAAGCCATAAATTATTTACAAATCTTTGAGTATAAGCCTGTTATGAATACATTAACTGTTCTCTTACCTTCAGAACTCATTAGCAACAGGAGCAAGTCTTCTCATGCTATTTTCCACTATATATCCACTGCATATGCTGAACCTGCTGTGCCACTCAAAAGTGTTGTTATTTCCAACGTTAGCCTTATTTTAAAGAGTGAATTGAAAAAACCAAATTGAATATAGTGGAAAAAAAATCTTTAAAAGAAAAACCCGAACCATGTTGACCCAGTAGGTAGATGATCTAACCAGTCTTTGTGAACTCTGCCTAGACACAGGGATTTATTGTCAAAACACTGCAGACTTGTTTTTTAGCCTGACTTCTAAGGAAATTGAGGCTTACATGATCACATTGTATATACATTTGTCAGTCCTTCCTTAATAACCTTTGAACGTGTTGGCTAGTTTTAAGCAAATTTGACAGCTAGGGAAGAGGGAAGATAGAGATCTCAGAGACGGAAGTCCTGACAAGTTTTGTGAATATTAGAGGCTGGGTACAGAAGATAGAGAGGAGTATTTTGCCCGTCCTGGGAGGCAGCAGCCCACTGGCTGTCCCTGCAAACCTAACTCCAAATCAGCCGCAGCCTGGATTGATGTCTGCCCACCAGGCTGGGAACCCAGATCAAGCACAGCATGCTGTGGGAGCTGAGAGGGATTAGGGGATGGAGGACACAAATCCATATAAACCCAAGTTCTCCTATTGAGGCTGCTTGGTTTTTCATAACTCTTTGCACAGAGAACATCAGTGAGGACAAAACTTAATGTTTTAATTTGGAATGCAAAAATGCATATATTTATGAAATAGTATATACTGCTAGGCTGGTTATAAGAAATAGGCAGAGTCTTGTCATATGGGGCTAAATTACATAAACCAGAGTCATTGCACTGAATTCAGTAGAAATACAGCAGTCTGGTGCCACAGCTTTCCTGTAGTCCTTCTGTTTTGTTATAAAAAGGGTGGCTGTTGGTCTGTCCTGGAAGAGATCATAGTCCTCAGCCCTACAGAAACATCAGTGGGGAGATGAGGGGCAGGCACCCTCCTTCCCCCAACCCCTGGGTGCTGTCTGCCAGCATTTGGGGACTTCTGCAGGGCTCACAAACATCCCCCTGTGCACTGCCAAAACTCTCCCTATTTGCTGTGCATCTCATCAGCTGCTTATTCACGGGAAGCTCAGAAAAAACAGCTTCTGTGAAGGGCAGGTTGGCCTCTGGGAAGGTTAATGGGAAGTCCCAGGGAAGCCAAGAAGCGCAAGTGGGGAGTGAGACCAAGATGGGATAAGGGACTCCCTTCCCTGTAGATCCGAACCACACAACCCCATGGCCGACAGGCCTGTGAGCAAGTGGGATACCCTCCCTTCCTGGGCTCAGCAGTATCCCACACAAATCCCTCATCAGGGAGAGAGGCCATCGCTGTGTTAAATTGGAGCAATTTACATGAGGACTATATGGGTATTCTGAATTGCTGTACTTTGGCTCTGCCTTTGTGTTTTGCCAAGGATTGCACAGCTAGGCAAGCTTTTATATTTATAAATAAGTAAATTTTATATATATATACACATACATATATATATATATGCATCTATTCTCCTGAAAGGTAAAACCACTCTTATGTACTGAGAAAGCAGACTGCAGTTATTTGCTTTTAGCTAGTTAAGCAGTCTGAAGTGATCCAAAAAGAGAAATGAAGGAAAATGGAACATTATTTCACTCTCCAAACAGTGTGCTTAGTTACAAGACTCTCGCCAAATACAAATGTGATATCTCTGCTAAAATTAGGATATTAGTTCTAATTACTGGGCACACAAAAATCTCAACATTCTGGAGCTGAACTGATAATGTTGCTATGGAAATAAGCTTAATTACTACAGACCAGCTAACAAACTTCTCAATGCTGCTATCTTTACAAGCTATCTCTGCTCCCGAAAGTTTCTGGTTTTTTTCCTCCCTCAAATGGGGCTAAATATCTCTAGGGTTAACAGTAATTAAATTCAGACATTCCAAGCTTGAGGCTATTCTAAGAACAGCCTGACAGAGGCTAATGCAAGGGAAACATGAAGAGCGGTGCTTCAATGCAACCATTCCAAACAATTAAAACCACATTTTTATCAATATACTACTTCAAACACACCAGGCAATGCTAATTCCCTAAGTACATACTGATGATTCCATGCTCTTCCCACACTTTTTCTCCGCCTCACACAGGAGGAAAATGTATCAAAAGGAGAGCCATGCAGAAGAGGGTTTTCCTCCCCTCCCCAGACTTTGGTTACTGATTACTCCTTATGAATACATACGTGTACACAGGAATATATGCATATATATTAATATATGCACACAAGAAAAAGGCCATTCACAAGGAGACTCTTGTGTTTTGCTTTCCGATGGTGGGAACCCCCATGCTCGAGCTCAGGCGCTGAGGATGGGCAGGTCGTAGGGCAGAGGACAGGCGGCAGGGCTCATGCTCCAGCGCAACCATGACTCCATGTCCTGGATCCTGCAGGGTAAGGGCTCCGGAGGGGATAAGCTGGCTTTGCTGGGGATGGAGAGGACAGAGGACAGGTGGGAGGCCCTGGTTCAGTCCA
Source organism: Mycteria americana (assembly GCF_035582795.1). Classification (NCBI taxonomy): domain Eukaryota; kingdom Metazoa; phylum Chordata; class Aves; order Ciconiiformes; family Ciconiidae; genus Mycteria; species Mycteria americana. The sequence continues at coordinate 198,959,163 of NC_134365.1, forward strand.
GGAACCATCTGACTGCAGGGGCTGAGACAGAGCTGGCCCTACGGGTCTTGCATGCACTGACACGGAGGTCTCTACTCCCCGTCACTTCTTGAAGGGACTTCTATTTGCTGTATATGTATATTCATCCTGCTTGAAAGATGTCAGTGCCTCAGCCAAGCTGGGACAGTAACACATGATGACATGACCCACTGGCTACCAGCCCACAGGTAGAAAAATGCAGATAGTCAAAGTGAACTCCACAAACACCCAGGGGCTGAAAATACTTCATTTCCAGCATTCAGAGGCAGTCTGCAAATTTTTCACTGACAGAAAAAAGATTCAACTTTATCAGATAATTTATACACCATGAATAATTCAAGCAGTCCTAATAAACAGCTGAAACCAGAAAAGCCACAAGGAGTACATTTTACAAGGTTCCTTGTCGGTGGACTCCAATATAAACCTGCTTACATCCAATTTGACAAATGTCACTCTGTTGACTTTGATTTAATTACTCCTAATTTATACCAGTCTGAAAGCAAAATAATTTGTTTAATTTCCCAAAGGATAAAAATACTGCTCAGTTAGGAAACATTAGTTTTTTAATGGTTCTTCATCCATATTATTTTCCAAAGATTTTCTTAAATCTATTTAAATGACGCATACTTGCCAAATTGCACACAGTAATAATTCAGAGATAACTGATCTCAGAACAACTTTACCAAAAAAAAAAGAAAGTTAAGCAAAAACGCCTCTGAACTTCTGACACTCTGAAACTGCATTCTCGATTGTAGAAAACATTTTCAAATTGGTTCAGAGTTGAGGAACTGTGTGTCTGCTAGTTAGTACGCATTTTTTCCTTGATGAAACTGCAGAAGGTACATCAGTTCTTGGATTCACAGAACTTAAGCCCAGAGGAATGAACCAATTATCTGGTCTGACCTCTGCATATCATGAGTTATTAAATTTCATTCATTAGCCCCTTTATTGAGCTGTAGAAGTAGTGACTTACTTCCAGTTGGAATTTCAATGGTATTAGCTTTCAACTATTAGGCCTTGAAATCCTTTCTTCGCTAGTCCTTTACTGTCACTATCCCTTTATGGCCAAGTTTATACATGACATCAAGTCACCTCTCAGGCTTTCTTTGAGGTATTCAATGCTTGTCACTGTATTTTCTTCCCTTATTTCCATGGTTCCTTCCTGCACCTTCTTCAGTTTTTGATGTTATTTTTAAAACAAGGGTGTAAATTATTCAAAGGCAGGCAAAAAGAATCTGTTTTTCCTACCCTATGGTTTACACACCCAGAGACTGCTATCAACTTTTGGCTAGAGCCTCACTAGATGCTTCAGCTTTACACCAAATATTTGGAGGAAGCAAAAGTAGCATCACACAGAACTTGTTTCTGCAGCCAGGTGGATCGCTTCAGGCTACCTGGCCTCCTTGAAAGTAAGCAATGCCTCTTTCTCTAGCTAGGACTTCCTAAAGGAAACACAGAGTGTATCTGATGCAGAAGATAAGTTCCACTGGAGCTGCTGGTATTGAGTATCCCATACAGGCATAGGATCTGCATGATATGAAACAGATGCTGAAAAGATGCCTGCAGAGTCTAACTTCCTATAGTTTTTAGCAGTACAGTTGTTGGCATCATTAGAAAAAGCAGGTGCCGCTTAGAGTTCAACAGTGTTAGCAGCCACCTGCACCGGGGTGCTCCCCTGCAGCAAATGCCCTCATTTGGCCCAGAAAGGCAGCATGTACCCTGTGCAAAGGGAAGAAACAAAGCCGACGTGACCTGCATTACCCTAGCCGCTGCTCCTGGAGCAAGTTCTCGGGTCACACATGGCTCCCTGCAGCTTGCTGCCTAATGATAAATGGTCGGGAGAAAGACAGCTGGTGAACCGGCGCACCAAGTGTCAGAAGAGACAGAAGGCAGGTTTAAAACGCACGAAGTGTGATGCAGAGATCTTCAGGTTAACTGTTCATAAGCTACTTCTGGAATCTCCTGAGGGACTTAGTAGCTTATTACTTATTAGCTTATTCCTTATTAGTGCGGTGCCCTGCTAGTGCAGCTCTACCACCTGCGGGACTTGCTGTGGTGGGGACACACCAGCACATCCATGGCAGCAGCTAAAGAAAGGCCAAGCCCTCTCATAGGTCTCATGGGAAACAAGCGCCTCAGGTAAGCAAGTGGTGCGAAAACCTGTCCCTGAAGGAAGCAAATACCACCAGACCTCCAGGCCAGCTGGGGGAAAGTCTGCACCAAGCTCTCCAAAGGTTTCCACCCATGTGGCTGTAAGAAAAAGAGGAGCCAGACACTTTTCTCAGCAGTCACTAATACACTAAGCCCAACAGTAAGTCCTCTGCGCCAGCTTCTGAGACATATGTAGAGTAACCTTTATAGTCTGCAGAATAATCACGGTGTGCACAGGTATGTCTCTTGGCCCCGGCGCAGGACACGCACACCAGCTCCGGGACAGGGCAGAGGTGACGAGGCTGCGTCTGGTCAGGAAGAGACATGCTGGCCACGCTCCAACCACACCGGCACCCATCCTGGCCCGCACCGCAGCTCTTGTCCTCACACTTTCGCAGACTAAACTCTTCCGGCACCCAAAAGCACACCCCCAACCCACACATCAATTAATTTTGAGTAACCTCCCCCAGCAAAGCAGCGTATGCTGTGCCTTCCCAGCAATAAATCATTTTGGTTTGGTCCCTGCCGCTACATGTCTCCTTCTGTTTTGTTTCTGGTAACACTGCCAGCCCTCGACTGCCCATGCAGGTCTCCTCTCGGCCTCTGTTCCCACAAGACCAGCAGCCACCCGGGGTCTTCTCTCACACCGGCAGCCCTTGCCCTCTCTGGGAGGTGCAGCAGCTCCACCTGCTCCCTCCTCCTTAAAAACAACCGGGAGTGCTCAGCTCCCCACCGCCCCACTCCACATCCGTCCCCAGGGCAGTCCCCGTCTTGCACAACACCTACTCGCACGAGCAGCCTCTCTGCTTCCCCTGGGCACTCTCTTTCTCCAACCTAATTGTGCTTTCCCAGGAAAAAAAAAAGCACTGCAGTGAGGCAACTGCAAACTAACAGAATGAACACAGGGTGGGAAGGGAATGGGGTGAGTAAAACTGTGTCTTTAACCTTATTCTTGACGCATATTTGGCTTTGAGTGCTCTGCTATGCAACTTTAATAGAGTTTCCCTGCAGTGGGGTTACATGGATCCGTGCAAGCGCCTGCAGCGTCAGCAGGCTCGGGGTGGGGGACGGAGCATGCCTGCTTGGAGACTTTTCTACAGAAAGTATCTGGGGCTCTGACATCCCCACTGAGATGACGGGGCTCCAGTCTTCAAAGGCTCCTCTGAACTCCCTGTATGTAGCCAAGTTTATTTACTTTGAGGACATCGATCCCCTCCAGCCAAGAGGGCGCAGAAGGGCTCGTGCTGCTACAAGAAGGTCTGTTTGCCATGACCTTGCATTCCCTGAAACGCTTGGAAAGCTTTCTGAGACAGCTCAGAGTAGTGCACTGGATCAGGTGGCTAATTATAAAACTGACTGACTTTGCATGCATACCTGATTCATATGGAGATTGACAGCAGGGCTCATGAGGTTTGTGCTGTGTACAAACATCAGCTGGTTTTCCAATGATCATTAATATAACGTCCCTGAAATCTGCAGCACACCAAACCCCCTGCTGTGCAAGCATGATCAGGTTTAAAGTTTAATATGATCCCCGCCTTCCCAAGGAAGCATTTCAAAAATTACTCTAAATACAAACATTTCCTTTTCCACTTTCCTCTCTCTCAAAAATATTGTTAAGTGGATCTCTACAACTTGTAAAATCAGGTTGCCATCTTTGGACATAAGCCACGTTTGGGATATCTCACCCAGAAAGACAGATGTTTCACAAAGTTCTGGCCATCTAAATCCAGGAAACCGTGTAATGAAAACTATTTAGCAATCTTAGCTACAGTTGTTGCCTCCTATATCCTTTATAATACACATATTTATAATACATGGGAATGTATAATATATTAACCTAGATAGTAATCAGTCAGGCAAAAAAGAACCAGCACGGCATAAATCCACAGCAGATTTTAGCTTCTGCCTTTTCCACAGAATAATAGCCGGCTGACTGGCTCTGCAAGTGATGGATTACGCACGCATGCACACAAAACACGCAGACACCTGTGCAAAATAAGTGGTCTGATTCTCTAAGAAAATGTGGGCATCATCTCAGGCTAATTTTTCCCTCTATCTTTGCTAAAGGCAGTACTAAGCAGAATATGTGGTATTGGAAACTATTACACTCTGAATGACTGATGTGAATGCACTTGAATCTTACCACAACCTCTACGCATCCCCAAATCCAAGGCCAATTTCACTGAATGTGCAGCTAGTCCATTTCCCTGCAAAGATGCTTCCCAGATGAATTTGCAGGGCCTTTAATACGAGCACCGTTTGATGATTCCCTGGTTGCCGCCCAGTTCAGACTCATTACAGCACTTCCATTACTGCCCAGTCTAACAGCAGATAGTGTTTGCAAACATCATTAACGGCACTACAACACCCTACCTGAAGAAGAGACAAATATAATATGCCATAATTCATCCAAACCTGACAAATAATACCAGCCAACTACAGCAAAACTTACATGTCATCGAAGTGCAAAGTACTTTTTAAAATTTCTTTTCATATTAAGGCACACAGCACAGTGGTTCAGAAGTAGCAATCAGTGGTAAGGTCCTTACCAGCCCAAGCAGCTGGGTGAGTCGGATGAGTAAGTGGGCAGCTCAGGACTTGCCTGAGGAGCCTGGAGTAGCGGCACAGAGCACTGCTGCTCTGAGATGGAGGGGCTGCCGTGGGAAGGGAAGGGACACAGCTGAGATGGAGATGGAAGCATGACCTGCCTGGCCGGGGCTCACAGCCCCTGAAGACAGAGGAATTGGAGCAGGGAGAACGGGCATTTGATCAGTTTTGACTAACGGTGATACTCACAGAAGCTGAACTGATGGTTATGGGATGAAAGTAAGGTCTCCCCACAGCCACCCAGAAACCCAGGATGGGCATACAGGCACCTGTGCCCCGCAGCACGCGTGCAGCCACTCCGGAGAGCTGGGGTGGCAACAGCCTTTTGGAAACTGAGGCCACGTAAGACCAGCTGTGAGCGTTCAAGGTGTCCTGAACACCGAATCAGCAGACAACATGCGTGGGGAAATCAAAACACATGGAGTACTAGATGAAATCTAGTACTTAGATCTCTTTGTTTCTTTTTAATGTACAGAGAGGGCCTCAAAGAGTAGGCTGCCACATTTTCTTTAAATTCAGTCCTTGTCTGCCTTATTTACTTGAAAGACCCCCTTGATGAGTGGGGAACAAGGAGAACTATGACACCATGACAGTGACCTCTGCTTGAGGAAAAGAACTCATTTTGATCAAATGGGTAAAACTGTTTTTCCACAATGTTAAAATCTATTTTGTATGGACACCATATAAATAGCTGGAAGAAAAGATATGCTTATTAAGGATCAAAACTTTCCAGGCTTCAATTAAGGGAGAGAAAAAAAAAAAACCTAGCTATTCACATCTAAGTCCTCTGAGAGATCTCGAAGAGGAGAGAAAAGACAGGACATTTCCAATATTTTTTGGATAAAGAAATTGAGCACAAAACAAAAAATCTTTCAAGTGATCCTGAATAATCACACTGAAGCAAAAGCAAGTAAAAGTGTTATCTTCCAGCTCCTCTACCGATCACCTTGCTGTAGGAGCCAGCTTTTACAGGAGCGTGATGAGGACGCAGAGCCTCCAGCTCGTCCCAGGGCTGCCCCGCACGGGGTGAGGGACACGGCCCCTCTCCATGCACGTCCTCGCGTGCCTCCTCCCGCTCTCCTCCACCCCTTCCCTGCTCTCCCGTGCAGCAGGAGAGGAAACGCTCGACCAAGAGGTCTGACTTCCACTGACGCCCGAGGTGGCCCCGCCGGCAGGGCGGCTGCTGGGTCAGGGCCCTTCAGATCCAAGCGCAGCTCCCGCAGGAGGCCAGCGCCGCCGCGACACGCCCGCCTCAGCCAAGCGGCACGTCCAGGCTGGCGCTTGCCGCTGCCTCCCGTCCAACAGCGGCCAGCACGCTCGTTCCTGGAAGGCAAAAGCATTTTCTTTTCCTCACAGCTGTCGTCAAGGGGAAGTCACCTGCTTTACTCAAGTAAGGCTAGAAGGATTTCTATGTATAGCAGTTTAGCAGTAAGTTACTATGCACCTTACTATTTCTATTTTGCTGCTAGAGTTGCCTCAAAGAGTTGCCTACGTAGAGATCAGAAATGTAAATAAAGGAAGAAATGAAGAAGAAATCTAGAAAGTGTTGTAGCAAGTCTTGTCAATACCAGATCACTAACTGCATCACTAGATCACTGCTTCATTCCAGGAGCTCACAACCTTCAATTATTCAAATGATTCTGAGTGCTAAGTTGCTAGAAGACTGGTGTCCAAAGCACTTTTGATATTCTTTACAAATTCTTTTTCAAGGAGCTGCTCTGATACAGCAGATGCTAGACACCAGCACTGCAAGGGCTGAGATGTGCCTCCATTCCTCCTGTCTGTCTTGCAGGTGTCCTGGGACCCTCAGGGCAGGGGCACTGGACGCTGCGCTTTGCACAGACCCCTCCTTTGGACCCCTAGGTACCACCACGGCACGTGAGCACAACAACCACTGTCACCTCTTCAATTGCTGAGGATGAGACCTTTTACTTTCCGGGCTGCAAATCACCACCTGTCAAGTGGGCGTAATGACACCAGCTCTACATTAAGAAAAAGCACTATAGAAATGTTAATCAATTCTAATCAAGACCAGGTGCTGTGTCTGAAATGAGCCACTGGCGGCAAAATGGCAGCAGAAGAGCTGAGGTTCTCCAGCAAATACTGAGGATACAATGAGAAAACCACTGGCCCCAAAATATCCCTCGCATGTAAAAGCAAGCCGGCAGGACTGATGCTGAGGGGCTCTGGCATCACGGGAAGCCAACCTGAACCAGCTGGCGAAGAGGAAGGGTTTTGGTTTCCAATACTATCCACACAACCATTTCCATTAAACTGGATCCCATGTCAAGTTTTCCAACCTGTACTCGCAAGACTGCTCACAACTACCATGTCAGGACAGGTCTGCGTGTGCTCTCCCTGTACTGCCGGGACCCAGGACAGCATCTCCTCCTGCTCATCACACTGCCAAAACCATGGAAAAAAAGAAAATACACGGTACCTAGGTGGGTTTGAACCCTTGAAAAACACTAATGGTTGTTTCATTTCAAGGAGGGAAGAAAAGAGGCTGGGAAGGTTCATTATTCAGTGGAGGAAATGGGACATGGCCTAAAACTGAATGTCAGAAATGTATAGCCGATAAGATATGTATTTAAAAAATAAGCTACCACTAGCAGAGCAAGTCCAAGAATTATTCAGGGAAGGAACACACAGCAACCAGACACTCGCGATACACTCCACACAGTATATTTATGGACAATAAACCTGTCTTAACCAATACAACAAATTGGATGTGGCTCCCTGCATCTTTCATGGACCACCAGCTGCCATCTGTATGTTTCCATGTTCATCTATCATTATCACATACTTATTGTAATTGCCACAAGCTTCATGAGGCCACCCCTCACAGTGGTCCCAGTCTGTCTTCCACGTAAAAATCAATGGCAAAACTGGAGTCCCAATGGACTGAGTCTTTGTTATTTCTAATTCTGGGAACAGAACTTTTTTTTTCCATAGGTTAAGCAGCAAATGAATACGACCCTAAAATGTTCAGAAAAGAACAGTAATATCTGTAGTATTTGGGAGAATAAAATATTTTTAATAGCACCAAAATATTGTTTGATTTTGCCTTTTATTTTTAGTTTTGGTATCATAATTACTTTATTTTAAATCCCCCAAACTTATAAACAAAATCAGATTCTTTTATTTTGAAAATACAGGGGCATCCTGTTCCAGTTTCAAAATATTTTTGAACGTTCTATAAAATGAAAAATTCATCTAAACTTAACAGTTTTGAATTTGATCCATCAGCATTTTCTGAGAAAAAAAGGAAAAAAAAAAAAAACCCTATGCCAAAAAAATCTTGGTCAGCTCTTGTAAAGATGTGCTTTTAAAGATTCCCAGCTGGGCTGGCAAGAGGCATGAAATATTAAATGCTTTAAAAAGGAAATAAGCCTAACTACTCTTCTGTGCATTCATATAAAAAGACCCTCAATTTTTTGCCTTTCTTACCTCAAAAAACAGAGATATATAGACTGACAAATTGCAATTACTTACAAGTTAACACTGAAATCCCAGTTCGTCACTATGTAATGCAGTAGGATGCTCTAAAATCACAAATCTTTAACAAATCAGTATTATCTGTGAAGTGTTATTAATTCTGAATTCCTGATGGTTTGCCACTTTAAACCAGGTACTAGATGAGATTAGATGAAGGGTTGGGGTTTTTTTTCCTCTGTTTTCTCATTCTTGTCCATTTATGAAAGCAATTTTCTAGATCTCTAAAAGGTCCCAGGTAAAATACTTCAGAAATTGAACACACAAAATACTACAGTAAACAACAAAGAGACACAGTGTTATGTCCTCTGATAAACAGCGCTCTTACTTAATTGTGCATCCCAACCATGAATGAATGCAAATCAATTTTCTTCTATAAGATATGATTTCATCCACTCCAGTGACCTGAACCACAGAAAGGTTTGTCAATATTTTACCCTGACACCCAGACATCCATTACAGGATCCTGCCCCGACACTCTTCTCCCAAGCAAGGAGCTCAGTTCTCCTGAATCAATTAATCTGTGTTTACTTACGTGCTTCCCCATCTATAACAGCACTGATTTAGTAAATCCCTTTGGAAATTAAATCTCAGTATTAAACCCAGAACTTCAACACGTGAGCTGACAGAATTCATCAGTGGCATATGGATATTCCCCAGCTACAGGAAACAGGAATTTATTCAGCTCAGGTTTATTGCTGGAAGTGTTTCCCTAGCACACAGACTGCTTAGCCCCGCTGAAGTATGTGGCATGCACAGGACGTCTCAATAATAAAATGTACTCCTACAAACCAAAGTGTTTCAGTTCCTGGCTCTGCCCGGGAGCAATACACCCCACGTAGCTCGGTGGGGCTGGTCCGCTGCCTTCTGAAAGGAGCGTTTGCAGCTGACTGGAACAAAAAGCTCAAGACGTGCTCATTTGAAAACAACCTTTCCACCCTGTAGTTTGAGTATAGAAAATATTGAACTAACGAGAAGCAGTCTAACACAGAAATTAAACTATTTTTGTTGCCCCTATACAAGGGCAAAGGTACATATAGCCCAAATAAGGACTCAGCACTCTACTGACCTAAAGTAGGAGCGGGGGGCTCAGCAAACCCTGCTGATTTGCCGTGGCAAGTGTGGCTCACTAGCTTTGACAGAACACAAAGGGGATGGGCAAGACCAATTTTGCCAAAAAAATCCCTGAGGAGCAGCAACAAATTGCTGAATTTTATGTTAGTGTTTTTCTTAAAGGACTTGGCTCCAGGAGGTATGAGATTAAATAAGAATGAAAGCTTTCACTTAAAAGAAATGTTTCTAGCCTCCATGGCTGCAAAGAAAAGCTCCCCAGAGCTCTGAAGCCCTCTTGTTTCAGCATGTCACCATCCCATCAAAATTGCTACATCGCAGCCAGCTTAAAAATGAGATTTTACTAATTTTTAATACCACACTTTGGGCCAGGAGGTTTTTTTAACCACACTCTCTTTGGGTGTCTGTGAATCATATTTTCGATTTCTTCACCATGAGGACTAGACTTTTGGTTTCTGTCATCAGTGAAAGTTGGGACATTGGTACCTATGTCTGGCTGCAGGAGGGACCACACCAAACCCTGCAGGACTTGCAGAAAACTGCAAGATCTGCTCGAGTTACCACTGCCCAGGTGGAAGAAGGTGGCAGTTCGTAGCCATTCACTGACACAAGTGAGCTCTCAGCTGGCTTTTCTCATTTATTTATTTTAAGAAAGACGATTAGGTCAAAATTTGTGAAGGGCAAGAAATTGTGGACTGTTTCTTTAGCTCATCCAATGGGTACACCCATCCAAAATCTGAAAGCAAATGCTAAAATCTCACTACACGATGAGCCAGGTTTCCCTTTAGCTGGAATTTGTATTGTCCTGTTGAAATACACACACAGCACCTTGATTTGACACTACCCTGTTATGATCCCTAACTTCACACTAAAATACCTCCTCCGTAGCGCTTCAGAAAGCCAAATATATTGAGCCACTCCAATTACTTTTAATAAAATCTTTGTGCTTTATTTTGGCAAAAAAGTAATTTTTGTTCAAGTTTTCCACTCTGGCAAAAGAATCTGAAATATTGCAAGACATTAACAAGCTCCCTGTAATTTTATGGAGAAAGAAGAGACATTTTTAGAGCAGTTCACTTTGTTTAGAAACCCACGGTAAGACCTGGAGGAGCATGTACAGGCACCCAAGTGCTGTCTAAGTGGAATTAGCACCAGTATTCAAGAGGACAGTGATCCAAGAAGCCTGGGTACAGGCAACAGCACCCCATGCAACACACGGGTTTCTACTAAACATTGTCTTGAGTGCTCATAATCCTGTCCTCTTGAGCCCTGAGAAACTGGGCTGTCCATGTATATACCTACCTCCCACATAAGGCTAGTGGGGACACATAAACCTGGCAGCTCTGTAAGTCCTTTAGGGCCTCATTTAAGTTCTAAGGGCTTCATTTGCTACGTTTGTTCAGACCCTAACATCCTTAACTGTGCTCAAGGTGCAGCTTTAGGATTTGCTATGGTTTTAGGGATCTCTGCTGTGAGCAATCCCAGCACTAGACTCAAGCCCTGACGTTAAACTTCTGTTTTCCAAACTAAGAATCTCTTAAACTTAATTACAGCAGCTCTGAAAACCTTAGACCCTCCATGGAAAGGCAGGTACACCCTAATGTTCTCATGCAATCTGCTCTGCAGTCTGTCTGCCATGAAGCACATAGAGGAAAGGAGCAGGGCACCCTGCCCCTTGTCAAAGCATCGTCATGGGGCTCATCCGTCCCAGCCAGGTCACTGCTGAAGATCTCCTTCTTGTTCCTCCTTGCTTCCCTGCGAGGCAGGACATGTTGACAGCCACCCGGGAAAGTCAAACCTACACCCCATGCCTCACGGGCACCAAGGCCACCAGGAGTCTCTGCTGGCACAGGACCCACCCCTGCTCTGCCTGGGGAAACAAACATATGGGAGCACCTGGCTGTACACCCTGGAAAGCAAGCTCTGTGCCCAGTTTCTGCTGGGGCTGCTTCCATTTGCTGAACCCCTCCTGTGCAACTGGAATTTCCTAGAGAGGAAAGCACTGGAGCAGCCTGGGCAGGTCCGAGCTCTGCAGCAGCCTCTTCGGTCTATGGTGTTGAAGGATATAGTCCACATTCAACTTTTCCTTCTACTTTATCACAGGGGAGGTTTTGCTGCTTTAATATATTTTAGCCATCTCTCTTCAGCACAAACAGACAAAAAAAAAAAATCATTATTTGATACTTCTAATTCCTTAACTTACATTTCTTTATTAATGCTCTACTCTGTGTGCGGTAGACTGAAAAACACTGCTGCTGAAAATCCTCCTGGCAAACAATGCAGGATCAAAGAGAAGAACAGAATTCTGTGTGACTTGTTGTTCAGAAATGAATGGTGAGGCTAAACAACAGCTTAGGAAATTATGCAAAGAGTAAGTGTACATTCAAAACAACCCCCTATAAGCAATGCCCTGAATACTCCATACAACAGCCTTTAAGCAGGATATAATAACTGTTGTGCTATCCAATAGCCTTGATATAAGCTCACCAAAAAAAGTGAATATGATAAATCTTACCATTCTTTTCAACCCAAAATGGTCATAGAAAATAAATCTTAAGTGGCAATAATTTTAAACTATATACCAAAAACAAAAGGAAAAAAACCCCAAATTTTAAATACATCATGGAAGGCCCGAGATGGTTTTTGCTGCAGGTCTATAGCCAATTCCCATCTAACATTATTAGGACCAAACTCCTCATCACTAAAGAATACACACTAGAACCAAACCCAGCCTGCCCTTTGTTCACACCACACTAACACGGGACTCCTCTCTGGGATGTGATGCTTACCAGCTTCCAAGCAGGACTACACGTCTCCTTCAACAGCCTTCACATAAAAAAAGACTTTCTTTTGCAGCTGTGCGGGCTAGGAGAGAAAACTAAGCAGTGTTTTCTTCAAGCAGCAATAGTAGTAAAAGGCTGCTCGGTGCAGCCAGCGGTAACCACCACCAATCCCGCTCAGCTCAGCTGTTTAACAGCACCGAAATGCAGAGCGCACATGTGTCCTGTGAAGCCAGAAAACATTTCCTTGCTAATGAGCATCGGAGCCTCCTACCTGGGGAGGCACTAAACTGCACTGATCATGAAAAATTAAACATCACCAACTGACACAGAAGCATTTGCTCTTACTGTCAGGCTTTGGCACCATAACAGGAGATGAGAGACTCAATATCAAATAGTGATCGCGAGAAACGAGGAAGGCAAACTAGTCACAAACGCCAGCTTAGCATGCAGAGTATTACACTGGTGACAAGTCAAGGATTTTGTTCTCAGATCTGTTTGTTAGAAGCAGTTTTGTGCATTCAGCAAAGAAATCAGAAGGGAATAGCAATTACAGAGAGCTGCCGCAGCTGAGCTTTTCAGACCATCACGCCAGTGCACCCCATTTCCCAGCAGGATGCTCCTACTGGGAAAACCTGATATCTGCTCGACATTACCGTTCTTCCCACAGCAGTTCAAGCAGTAGGATGTTTCTGAGCAAAAATGTAATGATTCGATAGAGAAATGTTCCACCCGTAGAGGGACAAGACGTTACCTCACCAGAGCCAGCAGCTTCAGTGGATTTATTGCATATTATTCCACAGCGGTTATTTTTCCTCCCAGTTTTAATTTTGTAGCACATAGAGGTTCCTTGATACAAGAATAATTTGCATAACCAAGCAGAGACTCATTTTGAAGCACACTTACAATAGCATCCAAAGGCCATGCTGTAAAGCTCAACGGGACTGGGAATGGCACATCAGGTTTCAGTCTTGCTATTAAATCTTAATACTTCCTGAGGGCTGTGTAGTCTGAATTTTACCCTGTGTTTTTGCCACAGCACTGCACACAGCGTCATTTCAGTACAAAACAGATGAAAACCTGCACAGATTTATCTATCTATCTAAGTTTCTGAATCCTGTTTTTTCTGGAAACCTAGGAGGAGAAGATAAGGTGCAATACAGAGAAACAAAAGATTAAAACATATTGCTGTGGTTTTGTATTGTTACAAAAATTGAAACACCAGGGAAGGAGATAGAGTAAAACGCTTGCTGTTCTCCCAAAGACACAGAATGATGGCTCTTGGCAACTAACCCACAAATTTCAGTTTGCTTCCTCACAGCCCCTCAAAATGCACTGCCTTTTTTTCTTTTCCTTTGTTATTATTTAATTTCCCTGCGGAAATATGGTAGGACACCACTGCATGCTTTATCTGCATAGATGGCATTTTAAAAAATCATTTTAAGAGAACACGCTGTCCCACATTTATCCCATCTTGCAGTGGAAAGCAGGTTAATGATGCTATGTCAGCCTGTAACTCCACACCAAGTTTTGTAGGTAGAAGTACCAAACAAGCACTCGATGAGGGTATTGCAGCACTCATTTAAAAACACCACACATGATAATTGGGGATACAGCTTCTGGACTACGTTGGCTTTTATGTAGCTCTTCATTTATGTTTTCAACCCACGCTACGGTCTGCATGCTTTCTTGTATATACGGCTTCTGTGATGGTCTTCAATGATAGGTTTTCCTTGTGCTTTTCTTTCTTTTTAATTATTCAATGTTGGAATTAATAAACAGCTTAGAAAATGAAAATGTCACGGCTTAGTGCAGAATGCATCAATTAATGAAGTAGGATGCAGGACAATTTAAAGGTACAGTTCCCAGTGGCAGGAGAGCTGATCCTCTTCCAGCTGGAATCCAAAGCAAAAATATCCCATTGACTGCAACAAGAGCCAGCAGGCTTAAAAGATTCTCATGATTATAGAAATGAAGACAACCTATTTTTCATAAACAGTGACAGAACTTGGAGCCTAAGCATCATTTAAGAGCTATAAAGTGCACAATATGCTCAAATGGATTAAATTTACTTTAAAAAAGCAATTTGCAGATCTCACAAAACGTTGTAACAGTTTGATCCAAATATGCACGTGATCAAAACTACAAAAACTTGCTAATCTCTCCCCTGCATTCAACCTGTCCTATAATGAAATATCTTGTGGAAGGAAACAGGCCAGAGGAATTAATTTATAGATTTTTTTAACTCTTTGAAGTACTTGGTCTGGGCATAATCAGAAAGGTGGATGGGCACTTTGGAGATCTAAGGGTAGTTTGGGCTTTGCTTTATCAACTGGATTTGAGGAAATCACTGAGATCTGATTGAAGCAAGATACTGTTATCAACTGGCCTCTACCATAGTTTCACCCCACATGCAAGAATGCAGTAATAATGCTTACAGAAGCATCCACAGGGCTCTTAAAAAACTAGCACAATCCAACAAATCTTGATATGCCCTTTCCAGAGGCAGAGAGAAACAAAAGAAGTTAAAATTGTCACCATGGTCCCTCACAGCCTGTCCAGTCTGAACAGAGGTGGGCCTGTTTCCTTCCTGCAGTCCTCAAATCTCTGTCCTCTGTACCTGCTCCCAGCTGCCCATCAGAGAAGAGGGATGGAGGGAGATTTCCAGAAGAGGTGTCCAGGTCCCAGCTCGGGGACATGGACTTGCCGTAAGGGGCAAAGCCCAGACAACGCAGGTCCAAAACTACATTTCCTTCCCAGGGACATCTGAAGCAACACACACTGACTATGCATATTAGAAACCCACCATTTCTGAGGGATCAATGGGAAATTATGGATTATATTAACATGAAGAACTGCAGCTCAGCAACACAGGTATTTCTTAGCAACTGTATTCCACTCCAGCTGAATTCCTGCAGACTATGCCCAATGAATGCAGTAGCTATGCCCTGCTACTAGAAATGAAAGTTTCCTTCTAGAAATAGGCCAGGTATTTTAGGCCCAACTGAAAAAATTATTATTTCTCATCTCAACTAGTTATTATGTTTAACCCCTTGACACACGCATCTTCTAATTTTTTGTCATCCCCAAATATGCCCTCATTTTCAGTTGCTCACAGGCAGACAGTCAAGTGCCGTAGGCTTTATACAAACACACGGAAAGAAACAGACACCACCTCAAAGAGTTTATGGTAGGACAAGGTAAAACAAAGTGTGGGGAAAATCCGAAGTCGTGTGGAAGAAACAGAGCAGTGAAATGCTTCATCCCAGGTCACCGAACAGATAAATAACATAACGAGGGAAGCGCTGATGGCCTCCTGATGCTCAGTTTAGCGCTCTGTTTACTCTTACAAACTCTTCCTTTCTTTTAAGCACCCCGTTCTTCTACTATTAAAAAAGAAGTATCTTACGTGGTTGAAGAGAGAGTAGGCTGTATGTTCACTTTAAGAAATCCGGAATTTCAAACACAATGATGTGCTAAAATGTAATTCCCCAGGGCATCTATGAAAGCCCATGCTCTCTGCAGCTGGGAAAGGAGGGGGAGAATTCACACAAACACACACATTAGGTATGCGCAAAAGCATTTTCTGAGACAACAAAACGTATGTCATGTTTTAACTGAGCAAATGCAGAATCAAAGTTGAAGTAGAAATTATTATAAGCTACCCTGACTCTGATCCTAACCAGGGACAGATAAATTAAATACAGAAGTGTTAATCCTTGAAGGCATATAGATATTTGATTAGGCAAAGTGCATTGATCAGTAAAAATAAATTCCAACATCAAAACCTGTATTAACTGCTGTCCCTCTGCTTACCCAGTTTAACTAATGTGCCCCAAGAGACTTGTGTTTCAGTGAGGGTGGCTCTGTGGGGTGCTGTTCCCCTTTCCTCTTCTGCTGTTGCCTCCCCATCTATCGTAACAGGACCCCGTGGCGGTACCCTTCTGCTCACACCTCCGCTACGCACTGGCCTGTCTTTCCACTGCAACATCACGCAAAGAAAAAGATTGTTTAAAAAAAAAAAAAAAAAAGTTTTTTTGAAAAACAAGGAATGCAGTTGTCCACATCTTAAAACATGCCAGATGCCAGAAATAAGTTACACGCAGTGCACTGTGTTGAAGAAAATTCAGACCTTGTGAATGGCCACCAGAGACTCCAAGAGTCCCAGGCCACATGGTGAATTTGGCAGCTTCTTCCCTCTTCCCTATGGCACATACATATTAGAGTCAGCTTTAACCATCTAAAAGTTAAACACTGTTTTATCCGGTGATTTTAATTCCATAGCGGTCTCAAGTCTATGATCAGTGGAGAACTGCAGACATGCGCAGAGAGCAACTCAACCCACTGCCCCGGACAGCTAACGTAAAACAGGCTGGGACCCGTTTCGCAGGGGTGTACGTCTCTCTTCAGCTTCAGCCCCCACATACCATGGTTGCCCACCCACTCGGCTTATACTTCATTCCATTTTTATCTCCGTTGACCACCAGCAGGAGCTAAGACTGAACACAGGGATGGGTATAAGATACAGAACACGGTGAGTCGCTGCAGACGGAGGAACGCGTGGCAGCTCGCCGCGGTGACAGGCCAGCCGCTGCCCTTCACTGAGCCCTCGGTGCCGGCAGCGCTCCCGGGGCGCTCGTGCCAGGAGGGCAGCAAGGTTTTGGCTGCTCCCTTCACAAGTGTCTTGAATGAACAGTGCCGTTTGCCGGTGTCTGGCTCAGTCTGGCACAGTCAAGGAGTCAATACTTTTCCAGTATTAAGAGACACTGCACTACAGGTTTACAACTTGAACCTCCTCTCCTCTTTCCCAGCACTACTGTTTACATATTTTCAGATCATTTTCCATAGATCTGTCTGTTATTTGAGCCTTACAGATAGGAAATCTAGTATTTCTAGTTCCCCAGCTATAAAATTCTGTCTGTCCTCAGCAGAGCTGGCAATACCTCCCAGCCCAGTACTACCTTCAAATTCAATTGATTTTTGTATTCACAGATCATTAGTTACGACGAAACTTAATGCAAATTCCTGTGAGACCCCAATGGACACTACATCTCAGTTTGAAGTATGACCATCTATCATTACCATTCATGTCATGTTTGGTATGTCTGACATCACTGGGGCCCAAGAAAATTTATTTGGTGTGGTAGGCAAGACTAGGAGGCTATGAAATATATCAATACAAGGGAAAAATTAATAATACTGTACATGTGCAAATGTCACCTTTAAAAATCACTCTTATATTCTGCGATTTTCCTTTATTGAACCACACACGTACATTCCTTATGAGTCTGTTACCTTCAAGACAACTTACAATTTTTCCTCTTAAGAGAGTTTAACAATTACTTGACTATGGTCAGGATTTAATATTACCTAATGGTATATGCCAGAATAATTCTTTTAAATCATTGCAATATTGCCCTTCTCAAATTGAAGGTATTTCCAAAATTCCCATGACTGCTAAACAAATTTGTAATGATTTAGTAAAGGTGTATATAATTCCCTATTTCAGAGTCCTCGTCCCTCATACTTGCAGGTATATGCATCTCCGGGTGCCCCTTACTCTCTTGTCAGTGTACCTCTTTATTTAGCGTTTCATTTATCAGTTATCTGTGCATATCAGGTGATAGCTTGGTTGGGGTTTTTTCCAGCATAAAATGCATAGATGAAGAAGGAGGAGTGGGAGAGAGAAATCTGCTACAACAAAAGGGTCAAAAGGCAACATATTTTGAAGTCTTACTGCATTCATTTCTGGGCTACTCAGGATAAATGTGAATGACCTACACACTGCACGTATGCATGAACTTATCAATTGGGTTAGAAAGGTTACATCTACAGTGGCCCAGCTCCAAAGCAGTTTGAGAAGAGCACTTGGAATCAGAATCTCAGCCTTGCATTTCCATGTTAAAACAGAGCAATTTCTCTTTATAATCTGCAACTGCTCCAGAGTTCACAATTCTCATCTCTGTTGGCATTTGCTTCAGTGCTGGAGCCAACACTTGTTATTCAAGGAAGGAAGGATCTTCGTAGATATGAAATGCAAATGCCAAGCTTCACAATACTGGTTTTTGAACCAGCATTTACATTTTAATTTGTCTGCTTGGTTAATAAGTGGTTTAACTCCACTATGATAGCAACCCTGAAATCAGTCCATAAGCTTTCTACTGTCCGTAAGATTAGACTCATATTTCTTCTACTGGCCTTTGGTGTTGCACCAAAATAAAACAAGTCTGATGTTGCCACGACACTTACCCCAAGCACATACCACAAGACTCTTACCACTGTCATGCAAAGACTAAACGTGCAGCAACATAAGGCAGGGTGCACAATTACACAGCATGCTGCTTGCTGGCTGTGCAGATGTAACCCTGTGAGCAGAATTTGGCCTGATGATTTGGAACAGGATTCAAACAGATGCCCACATTTCTCAAATGGCTGAAACGTGGTTTAATGTTAAAGCATAATGTCAGTTAGATCCGTACCATCATGACTCTGTAATACATTTTGTCTAGGATGTGCAGTCATGAAAAATACTGCTCCAGTGTCAACTCCCTTTTATTTCCAACCTGCTTTTGTTGTTACCTCCGCTCCTGGGATCCGGCAGGGCCCTACAGAAACAGCAGGTGTGTGGCTCCCCAGACCAGAAGACACTTGGAGAATGCAGATACCAAGGGAAATACAGGATACCATACAGGGGTATCATGGGTTTTGGCACTGCCCAAAAAATCCAGAAAAGCGATTCAGGAATTGAAGTGCCTGCTTCTGCCTCGAATGCCAAAGATGCATCTCCAGCTCTTCTCCTGGCATCTAACACTGGGTTCTGCAGTATGGTACTGCAAGAGGCCAGAAGCCTAAAAATGAGCAAAAATTAGCACCCAGTTTTAAATAAGGCTTTTTGCCCCTTTACTGGATTTAGCTCTAGCTCTTCTAAAGCCCTCCCATCAAAAGCGGCTTTTGAAAACGGGACATGGCTACTTTGAAAATCTTAGACATTACTAAGGTCAGGGAGACTGCTCTGAGGGAGACAACAAACAGCTTTACAAGGAAACCACGGGAGCACTGGGGAAAAGCGCTTTAAAGACACAGCCCTGTTTTCAGTTACCAGCGCGAGCATCCTTTTGGCGAGAACAAGTAATCGCCTCTGCAAGAGCTGTCCCAAACAGCCCATGGCCGGCTCTAGCACTGACCCTCCGCAGGGCAAAGGGGACCTGCAGCACATCTCCATCTGGCTCAGAACCATCTCCTGCACCACTAATGAAGAGGGCTGTGCTTCACTGGGCAGCCGGACTAGGTGACCTCCAGCACTCCCTCCCACCCAATACTATGCCATGATCCTACAAGGAGCTGGGAATAAGCTTGTGCCTTCAGCTGTTGTGGCAAACACCACTGTCTCGTTCACTACGTGGGGAAGAAAGGGAGCTGGAGCCAAGCCTCCTTCAGTGTGTGTATATACACACAGACATGCACACACACACACACACACACATATATATATGTTCGACACTTACACCCACAACCTGCCACCCCATTGAGAGGGGAGGAGGGGGGAAGGGAGGACTGATCTCCATATCAGATCCTGGGATCCATTGGATCCCAGGATGTAGGAACCTGGGTAAGCTGGGTAGCACACTGTTGCCAGATAATGACGACAACCTTTTTAATGTATTAAAAATTCAGCCAGAAAGGTGAGAAAGGAGATTTTGGGGGGAAAGGAAAGATCAAAATAATAATAGTTTCAAAGCACTGTACTTATTTTAGACATTCTTACAGCATGTTTCCATAGGAACTGGAATGCAAAGGAGCACCCTGCAGCAGTGTTCACAAATGTTGTGCAGTTTAGTGGCTTGTAAAGGATCGGTTAAGGCCACCATGACCACTCTGACAGTGCCAGGCACCTGCTGCCTTTGCTGCACAAGAGGGTCTTAGCCATGAAGTTTTGCAAAATCTAGGGAAAGAACCATTTTTCCCTTGTTTTTTTCTCTCATCCTGCAGGCCTGGCTGGTTTCACATCCTCACATCGCCATGGTGCTAAGCACTGCCCACCCAGACCCACTGTGGGGCATGAAGGCACCAGTGTTTAACCCAAGCATTTCACAAACCACATGAGAATGAGGGAAGCACAAACAAAGCCGGGCTGTTCGGGTGCTGGGGAGGTGGTGTGTCCTAGGGAGTAACACACGGGCCTGGCTTTTGCATCCAGCTTTGGCACTCACCTGCTGAGTGACCTTGCGTGCAAGTCACACCTGGTGAGATCTGCTGTATCTGTCGGCTGCCTGAAATGCACCTAGTCCAGCTCAGCAGGTAAGCACTTCCCCGGCCAACAGAGACAGCGTCTACCCTGCCAAAGACACCCACCCCATGGACAGGTCTCTTGTTCCTAAAGCAGCCACCCCTCTCTGTACCCCTCTCTATACCCACCTGGTCGCATCCATACATTAAGTGCTTTGCCCACACCTCAAGGCGCCATGTGGCAATTGATTATTTTCTCCATTCAAAATTGTCTGATATAGTGTGAGGTCTGTGTTGTAGCTCACCAGAACAGCATTTAACTGCATGAAGGGTGTATTGCATGTCTTGGAGCAAGGCATGGGCATGTGGATGTTTTTTGGTAACCCTCCTGCTGGGACAGCACTGTGGGACGTGGGGAGCCAGACCTGCTGTCACCCTTATTTCTTCCAGTGTCAGCCCCCTCAGTAAGCTGTCATCAAAACTAACATGGGTTTTGTCTTAGAGGGGAATAATTAGTTATCTCCGAAAGACAAGCGTTTGAAGCAAAGAAACCCAGCCTATCTGATCTGGGGGACCAGGACCTGGGACTGAGCAGCAGAATTAAGCTATTTAACTGCGTAGACATCACATACTCAAAGGGAACGAAGCTCCTCCAGAGTCTGATGAGCTGTGCACCTCTCCCTTTGATGGGGTGGGAGCCTGAATTACCAGTTCAACTTTTAGATGGTAAAAATGAGAGAAAATGACTCCCACCTCCTGTGCTGTCATTCCTGAATGTGTGCAATGGTGCAGTAGCAGTGATCCCTGCTACTGCAGGTAAAGGGCTTTCGCATCAGTTCATGACAAGGGCTGCATAACAACTAGTTACATGTACTTATGCATTGAGAGAAAAATAGAACTTTGTTACTTACAGATTTAAAAAACCCTTAATATATGTATGTATTGAAACCTGCCTGACTCATCCCAAGTAAAGGTGGATAATTTCCAACAATCAGGTAAAACACGCTCTTCCTTGGACCTGCCAGGTTTAACTTCATAGTCCAGTAGGAAACTAAGTCAAAAAGCTGAGGATGCTTCTGGCCAGAAGCATCATCCAGACCATAGCTGACAGGGCAAAGCGATCTCAGCCCAAATGCTCCATCTGAGCAGGACCCAGCTACAAATATCCTTATACTGTCGTGGAAGTGCTAAAAGCTATTAATGTTTTAAAGTTAAATTTTGTAAATCAGTAGTTGCCTACAGCACAGAGCTATTTTACAAACACTGGAAGAAACAATATATTCATTTAGATATTTAGATACTCCACATACTGCAAAGTTTCTTGCTCACAAAACAACTTCCACTGTAGGTATTGCCATAAGAATCCGTATGTAAATTACAGATTTGACAAGCAGAAATATCAATATAGGATGTCTGAATCCAAGTCGTATTTCAAATGTTACAATGACAGTTGCAGTCAGTGGAAGGATAGAAGAAAATATCTGGGGAGCCCTGACAGCCTCACATTGAAATATAGTTTGGTTATTAAAAAAAATAAAAAACAAATTCTGTCTTTAGAACCTGATTATTTAAAAGAAGAAAATTCTGATTATTCAATCTCTTATCCCACCTCTCCAATAAAGTAATTGTGGGAAAGGTGCTTTGAAATTGTATCCCATTACACCTTATATTTTAAGGTTCAGAAGCAGTATGTTACAAATATACATTACCTATGCATCAGCGCCTCTGAAGTCATACACTGAAGTGGCAGAAGAAATGCTTTAATTCCAATTTTCCAATCTGAGTGAAATTTAGAGCTGTAACAGAGGCTCAAAAGCAGCGTGTAAGTTTTGCGCGTCTGCGTGTGTTTGCACGACTCCAGATGCAAACACTGAGATTCCCAGCTGGGAACAAAGTCACAAACCACGGTGAGCTGTACTAAATGCAGAGCGCAGTCTACTTCACAGCCCAGACAAACTAAATAGTACATATAACATACAGACAGCATATAATATATAGATGCTAGGATTTTTGATACTGTTATTTTTTACATTGAATAACCCAGTCTTTTAATAAAGAAGAGTACAGTGTCCTGCATTGGACAAACCAGCTGCTGTGAACTCACCAAAGCACTCAGCTTTCTGTTCTGGGTCCCCTCGCAAGCAAGTCGGATCCAGGTCTTCTCTCTCGCGTCCAAACTTTGGCTGTCATTACCCGAGACCACATCTCACTCCGTGAAACCATCGCTTTCAAAGAGAGCACCGATGCATGGGGCAGCAAGCGAGCCTGGCAAGGGCCAGGCTGCAGGACCTCCCTAGGGGCTAAGGACAAGCATGGATCCGCCGACCCAGCCACCCGCTCCTGAAAGCATTTCTCCAGCTTAGCTTTCCCACCGTAAATTCTTGATGCAGGAAAACATTTAAAAAAATCAATCCAGTCATTTATTCTCCAGGCTGGAGAGAAAGAAGGAGGCTGCCACAGCAGTGCCTGTTTTGAATGCTTGGCAGGTACACAGGCACAAGGGGAATGATGCTATAGATAAGCGCAGACAAAAATAGCTAGAAGGATGAGCTGGCTCAGGGTGCTGGTGGTGAAAGGCAGAAATCTCCCTTCTCCTGTGATTTCATCAAAAGCAGCAGCTGACCCGCAGACTTACCGAGCGAGCTGGCGGGAGAAGGTCCCCCCAAGCTCTGAACCTCACACTGGAAATATCCTTCTTGCACAGATCCCCTTCTCTGGCTCGGGTAGGTGCTTTGAGGACTGCATCTTCTCAGCCTCCTTCTGACTCAGAGCACAAAACCTGCTCGCTGCCTGTCATGGGTTTTGGTGCTGTTCCCAGAACCCTGCCAGGAAGCCGCTGCTCACAGATCCCCCTGCACCGGCAGGGAAATACAGCAATTATGGCTCAGAAAATATTGCTGAAGCGCCGACCCAACGTATCTGGGCAGCCACCTCGCCTCTCCCCCACGCGCAGCCCCGCGCGGTTTCCCTACTGCTCTTACCAGCCCACAAGGAGACAAGCAGAGAGCTGTCACCCCTCACTTATGCAACTTAGCTGCAAAAATACAAAATAGCTAAATGTGAGGGCTTTGCCCAGCTGCCACCAGTTAATAATCCTTTGTTTCCCCCTCCCCCTCTGTATGGCAACAAAGTCTAATTTTCTTCTAAAATTGGAAAAGAGTCTCACCTGACTGTACCTGCACTGGGAAACAAGGAGGATTAAAAATCTTGCTTTTTAAAGCTGCTTGAGCAGGAACGATTAGCCAGCACCTCCTCTACTCTGTACAGTATAGTCCCCAGGAACCAAGGTCTGTGGCTGCTGGTGTGATGGGGCAACCCTGAGGAACCCCATGGTTGGGACGGATTTGAGATGGGCAAGGACCCTCTGAGCTCAACTAGAGGTGGCAATCTGGGAAGGGAAGCAATCCTACAGGAATCTGAGAAAAAAGGGGGGGAGAGAAGAGATGGAGGGAAGTAAAGAAAGGGGAGAGGCACGCGAATCACTGCTGTGGTTTCACTGGGGGGAAGCAACGGTGGTGAGGGGATGACAAGGTGTGCTCTGGAGAGGAGACAGACCACAGGAAACCAAGACTGAGGCACAGGCAAGTGAAGTTAAGCAATAAAAGAGAAGCCATGAGAGAGGCAGGCAGCCAGGGGTGTGGGAACACAACAGAAGGAGGGAACAGGCATGGGAAGAAAGAGCCATCATGAGAAAAGGAAGGAGAAGAATGATCTGAGACACAAATGAAAAACTCAGTGCTCAGAAAAACACTGCAAAAAAAAAAAAAAGAGGAAAAGTAAAATCACAAAACCAACCCCAACCCATTTTAAATCATTTTATTAATATCCCAAGCCTGAAAATGTCACGTTCTGATATATGCCCCAATTCCCTCGCTGTTTGCTCCCTGGTAGCCGCTGCAGAGCCGCTCCTGTGGTACACTACTTCACCCACTGAGCCATGCTCACGTGCCCAGCATGAGGTGGGGGATGCTCCTGAGAGCAAGGGGACAAGGGGCCGCCGGCACAGCGCTGGCAGCGGGGCAGAGAGGAGCCACGCCACCGCACCGCTCTTCACCTCCCACATCACCGCTACGTTGACCTGGGGTAGAGGCACCCACAGACTTCGGATCACATACCGGTATTATAAGAGAGCTGCTGCCTTGAGCACCAGCCGCCAGCGCCGCTAGCTCAGGTCGCTGGAGGAAGCTTCATAGGCTACATCCATCCCATTAAACTAAACATGACCAGATAGCTTCCCAGGGATGAGGCCACCTTCCAAGATAGGACTGAAACAGGTGACTGCATGCAAACTGCCTAATGGGGACATCTCCCGACTCTGTCCCAAAACAGGCCAGGGAAGCCACCGGGAGAAAGCTGGCTGGCAGGGGCCAAATTCGGGCCAGGGACCGCTCCAGCAGTTCCCCCATGCAGGCAAACAGCCTCTCCCCAGGGCCTGGCAGTGCTCTTTGCTAACAGAGACAAACCTGTAGCTTACCATAATACTGTGGTTGTTCAGACAGAACCTACTATTTTCTCATCCCCCTTCATTTGTCTCAGCTACTCTGGAAAATCAGTAAAAATAGTTTGTTTGTCATGGTAGCAAAACTCAAGAACCTAAAAATACATGGCTTTTGAGATAGGGCCGAAAAAGAAAAACCTTAGGTTCAGAAAGACAAAATGTACTGAGTGATAGCAGAGAGAAAGGGAAACTTAAATTTGATGCAAAAAACTGCAACAGCAATGGCTAGCTTTAAACTATTTGTGCCCAGAAACAGTCTTCAGGCGCATTTATTTGCTGTTTTCCAGGAAGGAAAAAAATATTTTTGTAATAATTACTGCTCATTTTTCTGATTATGTTGTCTTGTTAGACAAGAACCAAGGTTGCATGACAGTGCTTGGGTGGTAGTACTAGAGCAGCTCACTGTAGTTTAAGTTAAAGCTTTTCAAACTCATTAAACAGAAAGTATATGTGGACCATTAAAATAAAAAAGTGTGTTTGACAAATTTAAAGGGTGTAAACTGTCCCTTTTTTAAATATTCATATCAGCTAAGGTTACCTCCTTTCAAACCAATGGAGAAGTAAGTTTGAAAAGCAGGTAAATGTGTGATCAGAAGCCAGGTGGGGAATTTTTTGGCAGTTCATTGAAAATAATTATTTTGCATAAAGCAGCTGATGATTTCAGACATGTATTTGTGTGTATGTTTTGCAATGCTTTCACAGTAAGGTGAACAGTTATCACATTTTCTTTGTCAAAGGGGAGACCAGTTGAAGTATTTATGGTTTGATGTTTACCATTTAAATGATGGGTAAGAAAACAAGAGCAGCAACAGATGGGCTTCTTTTAATTGAATTTAAGTTATAATGAGCTATTTATGGTTAAAAAACACCGAAAAGCAAACACAATATGCCTCCCTGCTACATAATACTTCATCTCAGATTTAACATCTATATTTGTTGAAATAAAAGTAAACTGGAGTCCAATTTTTAAGGTATATGTTCAATACAGTTTACTGTCCTATTTTTGCTTTGCAAAACTGTTCGATGAATTGTTTTATTTGCAAAGAGTCCTTAAATATCTGTTCTATCCTTTTACTAGGACTCGGTCACTGACTACTTTTAACAGCTAAAAACCTGCCTTGGACATCTGTGATCTTCCTCACCACACTCCAAGTTAAAAAAAACACTGTCTTAAGCTCTTTATTCTACCAGGAATAAACACTTTCGATAACTAACTGGGGATCTCCTCATAGACAACAATACACGTACAGCTTATTTCCCAGTATAGTTTTGATGCAAGGGATGCTCTTCCACCTGAACTATCATGAACTTCAGTCTTGCACAAAGACCACTGAGTCAGCAAAAGAGAGGACACCCAGTTGTCCTCTAGGAAATAAACTGGTGACAGATACCAGCACTCCTCATGAGTCAAGCCAGCAACAACAACAACTACAAACCCTGTTTATGTACAAACACTGTTTTAGCCAAAACCAAAAAGGGATATTCCCAAGAACCATTTAAGTATGAAATCAGACACAAGAGGAACACCATGAACCCAAGCAGCTCACAAGAACAGAGGCAGATGCACTAGAAATAAAAACCTAAAATTCTTTCTTCGTATAGCAAAAACTTGTGTGTCACCAATATAAAACTCTACATTTTAAAGGTTTGGCTGTTTTTTTAATCACAGCTTCTGGAAAATCATCACTGATTTGCTTCAGAAATAACCATATTTTACCTAAATAGACTTGCATATTTAACCATCTTTTGTCTAATGTGAAAGCATCCAAATAATACAGACTACACATGCAACAAGCTAAGATCACCATCAGAATCAGTTTTCCTCCTATATCAATATATGGAATTCCCAATACAAGAGAAATCCCAGTTGTCCATACTGTACTTTAGCATTGAATTGTAGAACAGTTTGGTAGGGGTTTGCTTTTTTTTTTTTAATTCTAAGTGATTTTGGTGTTTATAGGGTCTGCTATGTTGAAACCCTAGAGATGAAAGTCCTCCTTGAACTGGAAAATTGTCACAGAAGATGGCTTCAGCCATTGTGAGGTCCAGAAGAGCTCCTTGGTTACTCCAGACACATTCATTTCTGGCTTTTCTGAGGAAGCTGCTAACTAGGATTAGCTTAATGCCTGCCATTTACTGTATTCAGATGCTTATCACTGTGGTGTTTCATGCTTTGATCATCTTCTTATAAAGGAATTTGAAGGTATTTTATAGCCATTGCCCTCTCTGTTAAGAGGTGAAGCCCATCTGGCCTCTCGTCCCATCTCCAATAGCAGTATGAACCAAATACTTCAGAGGATGATGTAAGAGTAATGCAGAGAGTATGCAAGGAATAAACACTCACTCATCTCAGATCCAGCCATTAAAGACTGAATGAGTTATGTGTGAGGTTTTACTTTATATGTCCTAAACAACTATAGCTTATATGCATGCCCCATCTTCTTTTTAACTTCCTGGCCAGTTTCAAGCAACATTGAAGAAGAGTTGAGTTCCCACAAGTTTTCTGAAACTCAGTGACCAGGGAGAAGAGCGAGAGCTCTGTAAAGAAAGGCTGAGAAAAGGCTGTAAAGTGAGCTTTAACTTCATGTGACAACAGAAAGTCTTCATGAGAAAGTTTTTCCTTAATGATGGGAAAGCTGCAACTGAAATAAGTATTTTATGAGACACAAGGAATTCATCTCTTCATCAAGGTTTCTCTCCCATGGTGACTGTCTACTGCCTAATAAGGTGCAGCTGTGACTGATGTTTCCCCAGCAATTACAGCATCACTAAGGACTCTCCTGCTTGTGGCTTCTGATGCATAAGGGTTTAGTATAACTCAGTTAAAAAGTGAACTAATCATGAGACACAAACCCAATAGAAATGAAGTTTCATTAGTTCTTCTGCTAGTTTTGTGATCACTAGCATAGTTCTGAAGTCTTGAAACCCATAAAATTATCATTTTTTTTAATTCCACTAATTTTTGGTGTACATTGGTTCATGTATGTTACAGTTGATGAATGCTACAGTTCTGTTATGTGAAAGGGATTTACTTTTTCCCTGAATCAATTTGGATTTGCCAACTTTGAATTTTAGAGAATGTCCCATTGTTTTTGTGTTAGAACATAGGGAGAAGTGGAGCTCCCAGTGCTCATAAACAAGTTCTCTAAAACTGACTGAGCACAGTGGAAGCGTTCCAGTCAGTTCAGAAACAGCGTATTCTTCCCACCCTTATTTTTGCTGATACTCTTATTTGGACATGTTAGCACATGCTGTATGCAAGAAAAGCCTTACAAATACTGGCAACACTGCCTAAGTACTCTCATATTTACAAGCATGAGACTTTTTGTTCTAGCTCCAGCTATAAGGACCAATAATTCAAACACGGGGCACGTAGGGAAAGAGAAGCATAGGGATGTCCACCAACCTGGCAAAAGGTCATGAATCACACCAGTAACAGATCTCTGGTGAGAACCAAACACCGAGAGGGAGGCTTTAATTACTAATGTCCTTCTCTCTAGCTACCTTCCATTGCCAATTCTGTGGATGCTAAAAATCAAAACGTCCTTCAATAAAAACAACTTCAGTTCATTGATTGCTGTTGAAGATTAAAGTAGTCCCAGCAGCACACAGAGATTTTCTCCTGAAGGGTTGGTTTTCCCATTCTAATACTGATACGATCCACATACATGGCTACTAACCAAGTTACTTGTATTGAGGGGACTATTCTAGTACCTGGATTCAACCTCCAGTCATGTTTGGTATCAATTAAATATTTCCAGATGCCTGAGCAGAGCCAGTCTAAAAGACTACCCATGCAATTAATGAGTGCCATGCATTCTCTTCAGTGCACATGAAAATGGGTCAGCAACATTTTAAAGTGTGCACATGATCCTGCCCTGGGGAAGAGAAGTATAAAAGATGATGTCTCGAGATGCCTTCCAGCTTTCCTCTTCTGAGTCTACAACAGACGTCATTGAGATAAAGCCTGTGTTGAGCAGTATCTGTTTCTAACGCACTGCAGATCATTTCACCTTCCTCTTTGAAAGCTTTGGTTCCTGGATTTTACTTCCTTCTCATCCCTCCAAGTTTTATTTCTGCCTACCCATCCCTTAGTCTCCTTCCAATCTTCTCACCGAATTATTCTCCTTTGTCTGTTTTCTCTAACCTCAGTTTCATGCCTTCCCTTCCATATTTCCACTTAACTTTAAACCATGCTTGCGGTCACACTGTACTGATTATTTCATTAAATTATGTATGAAAACAAGTGATAAGTACTATTCTAAGACACAGTTAAAGCTAGCAAGGATGTTCTTGCACAATTAGGTTAAATTAGCTATGATAGACCTACAACATTGCTAACAGATTTCATTTTACTCACTACACCTACTGTGGTTTAACATCATGCCCAAAGACACTCTGATGCCAACAGTTAGCTAGTGCAAGTGCTTCAGTTCTGTGTTTTTCAGCCTTAGTGAGCCAGGTATTTTTAATGTTATTTCTACACAATTCCCAGCAGCCAGGGCCAGAGCCTGTGTAATGATGTGTGCCATTCAGAGCACCCTCCTGCAATCTGCAGAGCCCGGCCACACCGGCAGCCAGTCTGCTAAATGATCAGTTAGGAGCAAGAATAAAGAGTTGAAGCTGTGTAAATAAGAAGCATTCATGTAGCTGGGAAGGGAGGCATTAGTCACTATGCTAACAGAATATCCTGACTGCAAAAAGGACCATGGTATACACAGATCAAGGCTCTGCTTATCACCGATATCAAATAAGAGGATTACACACTGCATGTAATCAGAGATATTTTCATATTCACTCTTCTGCATGTCCCAAGCAATCTTCTCTGGCCTTTCAGAAGACAGCACTTGAGATGAACTCTTAGAATATAAAAGTTAATAAGCAGCAGAGATGGATGAGTTTTGCTACATCTGTGGGAAGCTGACTTCTCAGCAGGACAAAGATCTCTTCTGACCTCTAAAGATATTTCATAGAGCACATATTCTTATTACAGCAACAACATAAGGTTGCATAAACTCTTCCACCCTACTTTGATGATGAAGTGCATGCACTTAATGGCTCTCACAGAAGAAAGATGGGCTGTTCCATTATTGACTATGGGGTTGGAGAAAGGAAATGGTGTCTGGAAGAGAGCTTGCAGACTAATCAGCAAGGCCCAACTTTTGCACTAGGAATGGAGACTGACCACCTTCCCTAGTGAAGGGCAGCTATTCCGTTTTAAGCAATCAAAGGCAAAAAGGAAGCTCTGTCTTGCTCTGTCCTTTCATACGAACGTAGTCACTCTCCTGCCATAGAGGTGACATGTCAGCTCAGAAGGATGACTCTAGTGCACTTCAGGAGGTGCTCAGAAACGGATTCTCCTTGTAATGCCCTCAAATCATGTGTAAACGACCACACATTCTGCAAAGGGCAGCTCCAACTCCGACAGACATTTACACCTGGATCAGATTCCAGGAGTATCAATTCCACTAGGTACTGCAGAATTTTCTTCAGGACATTGTCCTACCAATGATTTACGGGTGCATTTTTTACAGAATTAGCACAATTAATTCTTCCCTTGGATCAAGTGGCGATGGCAGTTTTTGTAATTCCAGCAGCTAAAAAACCTCCACTCCAAGAACATGGCATAAGCCAGCTTGATTGTTACAACAGCAGCGCCCTTTATCTCAGTGCAGTTTGCAGTACTGTAAGCTAGCAACTTAAGACAAAATCCAAACTCCTTTAACAACGTTTACAAAAAGGAAATAAAATTTGGTGTATTATTAAATACAGTCCTGAGGTTTTTATAGTCCTGAGGGCACAGATTGCGTTCCCAATACAATAAACCAATGAAGACCCAAT
Source organism: Mycteria americana (assembly GCF_035582795.1). Taxonomy (NCBI): domain Eukaryota; kingdom Metazoa; phylum Chordata; class Aves; order Ciconiiformes; family Ciconiidae; genus Mycteria; species Mycteria americana. The sequence continues at coordinate 198,989,853 of NC_134365.1, forward strand.
AGTCTCAACCCTCTGAAATGAAATTTTAATGGAACTTGTAAATATGCAAAGACTGGATTCCAAATCAATTCACGCTGCCTTCTGAAGCCAAGAAGAAAAAGCAAAAGAAAAAAAGAGGAAAAAGAAATGTCTCTGAAGTAGTGACTGTAAGACCTGAAAAGCATTTCTGTTCTCTCTGAGGGAGACAGGATACCCATGACAACACTTTCAGAGGAAGGAAAAGGCTGGTTCTGGCAGGATGTCCAACAACAAACTCTAAGCATGTGAGAGAGATAGGGAGAGCCAGCAAACCCTGGCAGAACCAGAAGTGCGGTCAGATTCTTAGAAGTTGTTAGTGAAGCCAATGAGCCTCTTGAGAAGTCCCACTTCTCAGAGACTAATGTTGTTATTCATCATTATTTTGCATTTTAAAACCCTTCTTCAGCCAGCACACATTAAAACATACCATTTCAAAGTGTCAAATAAAAGACCCTGCCCTGGTAAATCAGGTGTCCATAACTGAACCCTGTATAACTCAGGTCTAACATCACAGTAAGTTGCTGGAGCTGCCTCAGTGCAAAGTGAGAGAAGACATTCAAGCCCCAAGTAGCTTTCTTGCTTATTCATGACCAATATTCTGTTGTTATATACTTAATCATGAAAGTCCAAAATGCTGAAGTCAATCCATAGAGTTCACTTAATAAATCGTTCATCTTAGATAACAGATTAGTTATTACCAGGAAAGGCTTGTGTCAAAGGGCAGAAAACTGAATTTTCTAACTTCATGCTAGTGATTTTCTGCAGAATTAGAAAAAACAAGATTAGAACTGACCCATCGCTATCGATCAAGCACAAAACTTATTACGCAGCAAAACTATTTTTACCAGCATCCCCATCCAGCTTCACCAGTTGACAATCTCTGGAGGTATAAGCAGTGAAGTGTAACAGAAACATAAATTCGCTGTGAGAGGCACAGACAAGTGGTTGATGAGCAAGGCATCAAACCAGCCAAGGATCAGGTAAAGATGTGAAGGGCTTTCAGGGATGAGGATAAGCACTTTCTACTGTCTTGGCCACGGAGGAAAGGCAGCAGAGGAGCTTGGCACAGAAGGTTGTGCAGCAGAGAAGACAAGCCAGGAGACTGGTGTACACGGCTGTGACGGGGAAGCAGTTGCATCAGAAGTGGGGCACTGAATATCTAAGGGATGTTACAGGAAAAGTGATGGGATTTGAAGTAGGATGAAGTGCAGGTAACTCCCTGCCGTGGAAGTGGGCAGCAAGTAGTCAACTGTGCCCTCTGCACAGAAAAATATGCAGAGAAAAGGAGGAGAATATCTATTTTAGCTACATGCCTTGAATGCTGATGAGCCATTCACAGAGGAACCAGAGACGGGCTAAGGTGCAGAATGGCATGGCAGGAGATCAGGCAGGTCAGGATTAAAAAGGTAGTCTTGGAAAGAGCTGACCAAGCAGTGATAACCGCAACTGTGAAAGGTGGTAAAACCAGGTCAGTCCCAGTAGGGAACTAAAAACAAAACCCCCACCCAGGTATGGACAGGAGAAGATATATTTATAAGCTATGGCTGGGCAAAAACATCAGCGTGTTTCCAAATAAAATGTTTTTCATGTGAAGTGCAGTGTCAACAGCAGGAACATAAATCCGAGAACATTTAATTTTTTCAAGCAAAAAAGCTGGAAAAAGTTGAGAAAGAAAATGTGGCAGGTATGGCAAAGTTTGAAGACACCCATCAATAGTGGTAAAAAACAGCAGAGTCCTTTTTCTGAAAGGTGTTTCCTTCTTCCTTTCTTCTTTCTTTATCAATCGATAAGCTTTCCCTCTTGCCTATATCCAGGCTTGCATGGCTATGATACCGCCTAACACAATTTCAGGTCAGTTGAGCAACACAAGAATTTCCTCGTAACTAAACCAAAACATTATTTTCAAGGCATCTCAGAATGAATCTATACATGGTCCATTATAGTTCATGTCCTGTTCTCTTCTAAGTAGGAGATGAGCCTTTTGGCAACATGACATTTCCTAACCCTCACCATAGTTTTCCCTTTTGCCCAGGTGAAGGAAGGTGGGGAATCAAAGAGATACAGACAGAAAGATTTTTACTGATAGTAAAATAACTGAGAAGGGTAAGTGAGTCAGGCCAGGAATTTATAGGAGAGGGTGAGGGAATGCGTAAATTAATTGAGGGAGACCAGGAGAGAGACTTATGAAAGAAAACCCTGGTTCCTGACTTTTGGGGTACAGAAGGTGGTGACAGTCAACACCTATTTTCGCTCATTATCACAGCAAGTTTATTCTGAATAATTTATATGACACGGGGAAAAAAATTATTTTGTGCAAAGAAATTCTTCATGTTTGGGGTCGAGTTTGGTACGGGAAGAGAGCTCAAGCTCCTTCACCTACTCCCCCAAACTTGCTTCTACCTCTTTGTCACCACTTGCAGTATGAGCAAAGCAATCCCTTTCATATCCTTCAAAGTTTCATCTTCACTGAACATTATCAGTAGTCCCCAGAGTTCTAATTTATATCCTATTACAGTACTATATGGGAATTAAATTAGCAGATGCCAAGCCAATTGCCCAGGAAATTTTAGCAAAGTAGTCTTTGAAATTTAGTATGAGTGGAACACGTATTCACAGCAAAAATAGGATAATGTAGGTTTCTTTAAAAACTGTGGCAGGTTCACAATTTCATATATACTAATCTAGAAGTTGCATAGACCCCTAAGTATATGAAATATTTCTATTACCCTTATGAGTGAAAACTGAGAAAAATATACATTCTAAAGCAAGCTATACAGCTATACTCAGGCTTCCTCTATTCAGAAAATTCCCAAGTACCAAATATCTAACAAATATATTCTTCAGGACGACTTAGGAGAAAGATTACCTTTTTTCTTTACTTTTAAAGAAAGGCTCTTGGTATACTCTTGATCTTTTCTCATATTGATAAGTGGAACAACTATTTACTTTTCTTCTTTCTATGGAACCAGCAGGCAAAGCATACTTTTGACTCCATAGAAACAGCATTTTAAATGTAAGTCAAATTAATAAACCCCTGAAATTTACAGGAACCAATTCTTAAGCAGCATCAGGGGCAGACAGAAAAAGAAGAATGCTCTTGCAAATCAGAAATGGAGGACAGACTCCAAGCTTCCTATAGTTATTTTTTGAATGGTTTATTATGTCAGTGAAGACCTCCTCTTCCTTTCTTAAGAGTTAAATTCACTTAAGCAAGAAGCAGCCTGAATCTTCCCTTTAGAGACATCTTTATATGCGATAACTGTTCACACCAGGAGTTACTTGGGTGGACAAATATGATTTACAATAAAGTTAAATCTGGCAAGTTTTTCTTTTTCAGACAGTCAAAATTAGTATGAAGGTTTGTATCCCTGTATTCAGTGACATAATATGAATGAAGACATTGCAGGGAAAAAAAAATTAAAACCCTTAAGAGAGGAAGAGGAGGATCATTGCTGAGGTTTTTTTCTGGGAAACTTCTTAGCTACTGTGGTGATGGATCCCAACAGAGGAACACAGGTAAATCCATAACTGCACCCCAAGTGTAAACAGATGAGATCTGAAAGGAATTATTTGAATGCTAGGGAAAAAAAAATGTAAATGCCAGGCTACAATCCCATTTACTTCCAGCAGGAAAAATAACTGAGCCTACATTTATTTACTTGTAAGAGTCATTAAAACAAATATGAGTAGAACAAATTTAACATTGAAAAACCCTGCAATTGAAAAATTATGAGTCATTCCTCCAAAACCTCATCATTAAAAATAAATTACAATACATTTACTTGTTAATTGTTAGTTCAGCCTTTGAGGGCAGTTGCATTACTTTTTCTAGCTTTTTTCCCCTCAGACTCTAGCGATTAGAAAAAGCTTATACACATATGTATAAATAACAGGTATGCAAAACAGGCATTAAAGAAAAAAAATCATGAAATACCAGGAGACCCACAAGGAAAATTAAGAGCACTGTGATGAACATCATTAAAATCTACTAGAAAAACAGAACTGAGGAAGACTTTCAAACTTGGTCCTTATAGCATGCACAAGCCATAGCAAGCTCTCCATGAACACAGACTAGATGAAAATGAGCTGGTTTGGGAAGAACTGAATCCCCAGGCCCACCACATCCCAACCCCAGCAGAGCAACACACCTCCTGGCTGCCCTGTCCCCACCTTTCTCACCTGGTAAAGAAATCCAGATGCAATGCCAGCACAGGACCCCAGTGGATCCCAAAGTCCCCGAACTGGATGAGGACAGGTCACCCTCCATCCTGCACCACATGCCCAGCTAAGCAGCCACAGGCACGGTAAGCAGAGAACAGGGATGCATGCAGAGAAAACCCCAAGAAAGTCTGCAGAGCCCTGCGGACTACAATGCTGGACTTTGAATAGCTGAAGTGCTACCGGCGTTCAGACCAGCTAACAGGCAGGATGCTCACGCCTTAGTGTAAGTAACTCACCTGTGGCAACTACAGATCTGAATGAGATACAGCATTGCCTTGAAAATGCACACCCTAGCACGTACCACTCAATTTATTCATTCTCCAAAACTATCACAAGTTCAAAGCCCTATGTGGAAATACATATATCAGCAAGATCAATAGTGCTGCCTTTTATATATCAGAACTCTCCAGCTCCATGGTTACTACTTTAGCATATATGAAAGATTAGCAGGATATAAAGGGATCAGGTTCAGCTCGACGAGTTAAGACACTAGAAAAATCAAACGGGCAGGTCTTTGACTCCAAATTACTTCAGAGATTAAGATAGAAACTGAACAAGTTACCTGCCATAACATCTTCTGAGCAGTATTAATATTTACTCTAAAGCATTAAATCATCCACCTTGTTTCTTAATAGTCTTAATGCCAAACACAAACCCAGCCTGCAACAGAGTTAACACTATCCCCTGTAGCAGTCACCTAGCAAAGGGCTGAAAGGTCTTCTCACTTTCTGGAGTGTCCTTGTCAAGTTACTCATCAGTTGAAGATTCTTCATTATCTAACGTTAAACTGGGATTTGTACTTATCAAAATATGTAAGCTTCAAAGGGGCAGGATACCGCTTTGGTAGAGACTGCCAGCCTACCTCTCGGCTGTCTAGCTGCCGCAGCCCCTTCACAAAGTGGTGGTTACCAGCTCTCCATCTGAAGAGAGGCTTTAGGATTTGAGAAAAGGAGGGCTACTTCCAGCTGGAAAATCTGGTATCTTTTTGCATCCAGCCTCTACCTTGTATTGAGGCTGTAAGTGGAATAATTCAAAAGTCAGTTCCCACTGAGAAATCACTTTCACTCCTAAAAAACATTTTCTCCTCAATCCACTTAAGCTTATTAAATGTGTAATTCCCACTCCAGTCTTCCAGAGCTGCACACTCTAGCACTACTAGACAAAGAAAGGACTGTCATTTAATTAAGGTAAGTCTTCTTTAAACAGTCTGGCAATACCCCAGTGTGGTCTGGGGGACCATTCACACCAGGGACCACTCTGGGTAGCAGCGTGGACAAGACCAAATCAGGTCTGGCTCCCCCACACCCACCAACACAGTTTCCCATCACTAGCCCAGCGAGTTTTAGCACTCCTAACACACCTTCCTGCTGACCCTCTGTGCCCACAACACATACCCCCAGTTTCACGCTATAAAAAGTGCTCTGGTGCTCACCATATTTCACAAGCTTTGAATGGAAGAAAATGAACACAGAGTAACAATTATGTTTTACAGGGCACTGTATGGGGCCCAGAAGAGATCCCCAGCTGAGTGCTGGGTAGTGCAGAACAACTCTCAGCATAGAGCAGGGTGAACCAAGCAGTGCAAGCAAGTGGCTCTCTGCCACATACCCAGCTCTCGTTCAGCAGCGTAGACAGTCTAATGAGATCTGATGAGCCTCCCCACATTTGCAGGTGGCAACATAGTTCTGAGACTTCACAAGATTTTGGTTCACTTCAAAACCCTTTGGGAGCCTATAGATGTGATGGTAAAAGAACAGAACTAGGATGATATTTAAAGTGAAACAGAGAAACTTCCCCATTGCAGCTTATGTTGGACAAGAATAGAATATAGGTAAGTCATGGAGGCATCAATGCGAATGCCACCTATTTCTCCTTGCCGCATTTGATTCACAATTTCATTAAATCCAGAAAGTCATTTTTTACCTTAGCAAGAATTCAGAAATTCTTCTCAAAAACTAAACTTGATAGGGCTCTCCAATACATTTCTCTATGGCTCAACTTCTAATCATAAGAAACTCAGGTGGCCACCTTCTAGATAGAGTCAAGAATCAACAGAAAAATGAGTGTTTCATTTTTGTGGTAGCTGCCTTTGGACTCCTTTGGGGCCACGGATGGCTCCAGTTGAGAATATCTACTCCAATGTGTAATTTTGTCTGGTAGGCATCCAATCTCAGAAGACCTGAAGTATTGCAGATGCCCTAGTACCTGTACATGTGCACAGACATTGTATGGATGGTGTCCTGGAGCACTTTACTTTTTCTGTGTATTTTTTTTCCTCTTTGAGACTGTAAGTTATACAAGAAGCAGTTCTGATGATTCAGGCAGGCAGCTAGAAAGAACAGACCTCAATTGCTTTCTTTTTAAAATGTGTACTTGTAAATTAAGAAGCATTTCAAGATTAGGCATCTGTCCAATTCTTTTTATCATTTAGTGTATTATGCTAATGAGTATGCTGTTTCTTTAATTATCATTTGCAGAAAAAATTGCATTCGGTCCCTTGATCTTCCTTAAAACCATCCCTATGCTTGATTCCCCCATAGGCTTTTAATCACACGGCTTCAGTGTGAAACTCTGTATTTCAGAAAAACTCTTCCCAAAACTGGATCACTGAGAAAGTTTAAATTGTTTTCTCTAATCCAAGCTATATCCCCTACCACTTGGCAGCTTAGGAGAAAGGGCTAAAAGACTCAAACTAATACTAGCTTATGCACTGAATGCAGCCTAATGCCAAAACCTATTATACTGCCTATGTAACAGATACTAAATGCCAAGACTTGTTAGATAGAGGTAGAGAGGCAACTGAAGTGAGCTATAAAATAATACTGTCCGGTGATACTTCACAGTAGAGTTCAGTAAATCCTGTTTTAAAAGCACTTAACACGCACATTATCAGCTGTTAACTACATTATGCAAAATTGCCCATCTATGAGGTTCATGGGCATTTGTTATTAGTCAAATGGCTCTACCCAGTTAGTTTCAGTGTGGCTTTCTGGTTGTCCTGTCAGAGGTTCCTGTAACCAAAGCCCTGGCTGGGTGGGAGCCCAAGCCTCACAGGGTGTACAAACCCAGCCCCGCTGGCAGTGCCTCTCCTGCACCTCTGAGCTTGCCCCACAGCATCCCCATAGCCTTGCGCTCCCAAAACAGGACAAAGCCTGCCTGGACGGGCACCAGGTCAGGAGCCCTCTGTCTCCATCTGCCTACCCTGGAAATGGCTCCACTGGGGGGACTTGCCATGGTACCCCCCTCACCTCTCCCTGGGGTGAGGGTGGGAGGCTGCACTAACCCCAAACCCCACCGCACGCCTAACTGCAGTGCCAAACATGGGCCGTCATCAATGCATGTACTCTCCTTTGGAGATGCAAACAGAGTTGTGTAAGCTTGTCTTCTTCTGAAGGGAGGAAAAGCCCAGTTTCTGAGTCATCTCTGGAAAAGCACTGGCTTCAACCTCCAAGGCAGGCTCAGGACCCCCTTGACATTCAGAGGAGAGGTTATTGGCATTTCTTGTTTTGAGCAGCAGCTACTTTTGAATGAACCTTTTGATATTTGCTTCACTGAAGCCCTCAAACTGTTGATGCTTACCAAGTTAGCGTCTCATGCAAGCTGAGCTGCACAAGTGTGATTGAGCATCCCTCTGCTGGGGACGAGCAGCACTCCCCTAGGCCACTACACAAAGGAAAAAGGAAGATTTTTTGTATGTTTTAGCACACACACTGCAATAACTGAACGAAATGTATACTCCACTTATGGTACATCCATTTAGAGTTTAACTGCAGTATATTTCATGTTATGCTTTCATCCTACAGTAAACTGAAAGAAATACTGGATTTCTTTACAGCTGAGACACAAATTGCACTAACATCTTGAAGCAAAGTATTTACAAACAAATATTCTGACATCTCATTTATCTGTTTTGCCATAAAATTGGCTTATACATGATTAATTATGAAAAATAAGCACAGCGTGCTTTCATGCACTTTTACTTTGAAATCAAGGTCACACTTTGTTTTGAAATTCAGAAAAACAGTATGAATAATATAATTAACATATCAGAAGATTCTTTGCAAGTAACTTTATTTAAGCAGGCTAAACCAGGAGCTTATGAAGTTGTTGCTATTCTGTCATTGCAGACAGATCATTTCTTAGCCCTTGTTTATATCCTTCATTTTGACTAATCCTTTGTATTGAAAGGATGCTTGGAGTAGCATCCCTCATTCTAAGCCACACAATGCCGAATGAAAAGTGTTCTTGTCCCAAAGCATTTACAAGCTGATTCCTGCTCTGCGAAGTCGATTCCAGCCAGGATGCTGCTCCTTAGAAACAATCCAGTAATGGTGTGGTTATACATGGGAAACTAGTAAGTTAGAGTTATAGAATCATAGAAACATTTAGGTTGGAAAAGACCTTAAAGATCATTGAGTCTAACCGTTAACCTAACACTGCCAAGTCCACCACTAAACCATGTCCCTAAGCACCTCATCCAAACGTCCTTTAAATACCTCCAGGGATGGCGACTCAACCACTTCCCTGGGCAGCCTGTTCCAATGCTTGATAACCCTTTCAGTGAAGAAATTTTTCCTAACATCCAGTCTAAACCTCTCCTGGCACAACATGAGGCCATTTCCTCTTGTCCCATCGCTTGTTACCTGGGAGAAGAGACCGACCCCCACCTCTCTACAACCTCCTTTCAGGTAGTTGTAGAGAGCGATAAGGTCTCCCCTCAGCCTCCTTTTCTCCAGGCTAAACAACCCCAGCTCCCTCAGCCGCTCCTCACAAGACTTGTGCTCCAGACCCTTCACCAGCTTCGTTGCCCTTCTCTGCACACGCTCCAGCACCTCAATGTCTCTCTTGTAGTGGGGGGCCCAAAACTGAACACAGGATTCGAGGTGCGGCCTCACCAGTGCCGAGTACAACTTCCATAATCTACCTGAATACATCCAGTAAGTCATTCTGCAGGTTCTCTACTCAGGATACTCAGCTGCCTATGTACTGTTGTGCTAAGCACAGTATTATACTGGGAGATGCAGGTCTCAGACACCTGGATGTGACCATCTCATGCAAACCATCTTCTGCCCATACAGCTCCTCACAAGCCCTCATCAAGACTAGATGTGCGAGTCAGTTCTGGTGACAGAGCAAGACCACATGTTGACAAGTCACCTGCTTCAAGCAGTGAGAAGTTCATTTCTACATGCACGCGGTTTTAACCAGATAAATTTTGTTAGTGATGTAAGTAACAGCCATTTGTTAAGACTGTACTTCTAAGACTTTCACAAAGCATAAGAAGGGAAAATATATCAACTTTTGACCTCAGCTACTGTCCTTTCCCTCTGCCTCAGCTGCGGTCCAGAGCCAGCCCCAAAGCCAACCGCAGCATGATCTCCACCTCATGAAGTTCACCTTGTCTGCACAGCAACCTAGCAGCAACCGCAGGCTTGCAAAAGGCCATATGGACTGGGAGCTGCCGACCGTAGAGGTCTGTCTGACAAATAAGAGCCTCCCCGTGTCAACATGAATTGTCAAAGAACTTCTGATTTGTGTATTGCAGAGCTAGAAATAGAAAGCAATGCTTTCACCATACTGCTGATATTTGAATAACTTATTTTTTTAAAAGGGCAAACAATTTGTTCCACTGAAAGCTTGCTTACAACTGCAGTGACTAGGCTCAATTTCAATAGAAATTAGAATTGCCTTTTTCAAAAGGAAGCTCAGTTCTATTAAAGGTTAAGAAGGTAACAGACAAAAACACATGATAAAAATCAACACTAAAAAGCACTGTACTTATTTAAGAGAAACAGGGTGTGCAGAAGAAAAAGCCATGGACACCGTGTGTGCAAAAAGAAAAGCAGAATCTGGAGTATTGGCAAATCACAAGCTGAGATAGAGGCTGAGGTCTGCTAGAAATCCATCAAATGAGGTAAGGGAACAGAATGAGGCACTCCTCAAGCATATATCCTTGAAGTTATGAAAAATATTGTCACATTGAATTTTATTCTAGCAGAGAATCTGTTCTGAAAGAACCACTTTACTAGTAAGACTTTGGGAAAGTCTGCAAGTTCTAGTTCATTTCTTAATACAAAAAGTGGTGAAGTCAACTCTAGCTAATGTTATATTGGACTCGGATGGGATGCAAGTGAACCATTTAACTAGAAAATGATGATTCACTGCCAGTAAAGGGCAATGCTCTAATTTTTTTTGCAATTGGAAAACAATGTGTAATCTTAACCAATATCTAATTTACTTGTTTGGATATTTTAGACAATTTCTCAAACCTAAAAACAATCATGAACAAAACTGAGCAGGGGGAAATAGTCACACACAAAAATATAAAAAGGACCTGCTAAGGAATGCTTTATTACATGCCAAAAAAAAAGAAAATCACTGTGCTACAGCCATGAAAGGAAGCTTTTTTGGTTGAAGAATCCTGGCTAAGGAGAGTGACAGCAGCAGCAGAGAAACCTGTAAAACAAACCCACAGTACATAACAGATGGGGAAAAAAAAAAAGACACTGATAGCAATGAATACAAATTAACATTGCAGAAATGCAAGCAAATGATAGAAGAAAAAAAAACCACTTCAAAAAGATATGGTGAGTTTTATGACAATAGGAGCTCCTCCCTAAATGGAACAAGAAAAGTGAATGCCAAGCAATGACTTCAATAATTGGTCATTCCAGATAAAAATTACCAAACAATTCAGAAAAAGACAAATGTATTTGCTAACTACTTCTACTCTGTGTTCAGAAAGATGCAAGATGCTATATTCACATCTTGCAGTGATAATGACATACCTCCCATGCCATCAGTAACTGGAGAGAGCTTTAAATAGCCCCTCAGTTAAAACCCTGCATTCAAGAGTAGAGGGCAGATGTACCAATAAGCTTTGATTCAATGACTGCTTTTAACAAACATAGGAACACCAGAAGTTCCTGGTGACTGGAAAGAGTTAATATCAAAGCAGTTTAAAAGGGTTAAGTGGGATAACCTAAGCACCTATCGAACAGTTAGGCTGACATCAGTAGGAAGCAACAGCAGGGAAAGGTTACCATGGGACACAATCAATAAGGCATTGAAAGACAGTAGCATAATTAACACCAATCAACACAGCTGAATGGAAGATAGGCCTGGTCATGTAAATCTGATCATTTGTATGCAGTTACATCATCATTTGATAATGGTAGTGTGCTGACAGGACATATTTCTAGTCCTAATTTCACACTACACAGTGATTTAAAATCATGCTATACATAAAATCCTGAATTAAAAGATTCACCATATTACAGCAACACAGCTCATAGTAAATGAATTTTGGAAGTAGCTAACTAAATGGAGAACCAACATCCAGATAACAGATTCCTTGTCAGTCCAGCAGGAAAAAAAATGAGGTATAACATTTGGAAGCTGAAAATAGCTACGGACTGCCTCAAAAGGCAAGGTTCATTATTTACTGGAACAATTTACTACTGTCATCCTTTAAATCAAGACCTTGATCTCTTTCAGGAAGATATGCTAAATAAAAAAAAATAAGGGACCACTGCTGATATATCCTGCATTTCTGACCTGCACTGAGCAGGCAGTAAGAATAGATATTCATGTGGTCCCCTCTGATCTTTAAATTTATAAGCCTAGGAAACAATGACCCAGACATTATTAATCCCTCTCAAATTTAATGCAATAAGTGATTCATGCTTAATCCATCTGATACAGTATAAAGTGTCTTGAGTATTTCTATGGGATTTCAACTGTAATCCAGTGTTAAACTACTGGATGACTTAAAATATTATCAAGTCACCTCCCTGAATTTCTGATATTTAGCTAAAAGCAGCAAAAATCTATCCCTCTTTGAAGCATTTCACTGGCTGTTTGCATAAATACAGAGGCATGGTATCAAACTCTTGATCCACAAATTCCCATGTAGACCACTTTGACCTATTCCTTAGGTAATTTTTTTTAAAGTAATGCTATCAGAACAGTATTTCTGTGGCGTGTCAGAATGCCTCCCATTAGGTACAGCCATGGCTTTAACGCACTGTAACTTCACACAAATCTCTGAAACAGGGTTATGCCCTTGTATACTCATCATCTTCCCACGCAGAGCTCTAAGATCAGTATAGGAGAGGTGAAAGTCACATTATCTCTGCCAAACACACATTATTTGGTCCTGTCTATTTGAAACAAAACACAGCAGTTTGAAAATGACGCTCTTGCAGACAACTCTGCAACGGGCCAGGAAAATTTATTCTCTCAGGTTTGCAGCAAGCTCTCAAATTGCAAAATAGCCTCCTACGTTTCTTGCTCTACTCGACATCTAATTCTGGCACAATTTTCCCCTTCAGAAGCTGAACATCTCTAACACTCATCACAGGGCAAATTAATTTCAAAGACTCCCAAAGCTTTTTTCCAGCTGATGGCCTTTAATTTTCAGTCCTTCTAGCCATAAGGAATCAAAAACTTCAAGCTGCTTCTCACAGGCCTTACTTTGAATACCATTGACATGTCAGCTCAAAAAGGAAAAGGACATGTTAGTGAAACAAGTATTCAATACCTGTTAACAGTGAAACAACATACCTTATGGAAGGGAATGCTTTAATGTGACCTTTTGGAGAAAACTTAAGAAATTACTTCCTCTGCTTTTTTTGGTGCACGTGCCACCCAGAAGACAGTAACACACCAGTTCAATCACCTATTTCACGGCCAAAACCACATCATCTGTGACTTAGCATGACTGCTGCCAGAGAAACAGCTTTTGACTTGGGTAAGGGATGGGATGGTCCTCCCCAAGCTCCTGTGACCATACAGTTCCCACCACACAGCACTGTCCCCAAAGGCATCTGTATGTATGAAGAGTCCCTTGAAAGCCAGGGATCATGCCATGATGATTTCTGCTTCACCCTTCTGAGCCCTGCCAGTCTCTATTGGCCCTGCAGCCTGGGTTGGAGAGGGAGACAGACATGGTATAGGATCTCCTACCCTGAGCATTGGGATGGTGGAAATGTCCTTGTACATGACCCGAGTTTGTTTTCTCTTTGCTCCCATCTGATTTCTGCCCTCAGTCTGATTACCACAGAAAGGTCACCCCTTGGGTGCCTCCTCACCATGTACAGTGCTGCATGCTAAAGCCATGCCCCCAGGCTTTGCTGGGGTCCTGACCTTCTCCCATTGCTGGCTGCTCTTGCCAGACCTTTCTGACTCCAGGCCAGACCAGGTCCAAACGTCCCTAAAGGAAAGAGCAACGCTTATGCCAGGTTGCCATCAGAACTTCTCCAGCTAGGCTGTGTTTTATCACTTGAGGGACAGGATCAGACCTGGCCCCAGGAGATGCAGATTCAGGGAGGCATACGCTGGGCTACATGGGCAGTTGTTCTTGTTGTTCCTCCCCATGGGCTCAGCCAGCAGGACACAGCAGGCTGTCACACCCTACTGATGCACAGGGAAAGTCATCTGTGAGCCTGCTGTAAAACTGGGGACAGTATAAGACCACAAAAGAAGACTTTGTCCCATCATGACCTGATCATCACAGAAAAAGCAATCTCAGAGCTCTGGTTTTATTTGGTCTGTCCAGGGTTTTGTAGTGCTCCATAGAGTCAGCCTCCCTCCAGAGCCTACACTGTCCTATCTCCATTTTCTTGAGTCATTTGAGGCTTTGGGACCATTGTCAGCCTGTTACTCACAGGCAATCAAAGAGCCAATGCCCCCAGCCAGGTGGCAAATACTGCCTTGCAACTTGCCAGCATAGCTGTCATTTTTTTTCCAGGTAAAACATCATTGCTGACCTCCCAGAGGCTTCACCAAGCATTGTTATTGCTCACAACTGAATACAACCTCATGCCACTACAACACAACTTTACCAGGTTCCATGTCACGGTCATCTCCCAGCCCACAAAGTTATGCCTTCCCAAGCATGAAAGACTATCTTCAAATGTTGTCATATTATCTCAAAAAGTAGCTGGATTTAGTTTAGGTATGTAGTACATTGGTTTAGATATTCATATTTTCAATATACACTACACCTAGCAGACAGAAATCTAAAACATTAGGAAAGCAAAGGTCTATTTTTGTTTGATAATTCCCCTCAGTAAAAGTGTCTCATGGTCTGCTGTGAAGTCACCTTTATCCCCGTTTGTACAATTGTTAGAGGGAGTTTTCTTTTCATTGGATAGACTAGCACTAATACAAAAATCAAAGACAACTTGCAAAAGTGTTCTTTGGTGGCAAATACATTTAAAAGATCAAATCAGACATTAATAATACGGAAGACAAACTTACCCAGAATGCTGGAAAAACAAATTTTACTTCCATTGGTGATAGTTTGCCCTAGAAGACAGTCCCAGGGTGGAAACCTTTAAAAAACAAATAAAAGACTCATTAGAATTAGAGTAGGTAACAAAAGCATACATCATCAAATCTTTTGTAATCACAGTGCTCAAGATTAAACATCCTGCTCTTCTGATTATGATCCTGTCCAAGTTTCCTGGCATTTACTCACAGATAAGCTGGTCCTTGTTAAGAGTGAGTGAAATGAAGCAATGCACCTACTCGCAAAAGGGGAAGAGGATACAAAAACTTTGTGAAACAAAAACTCCACATTTTCTGTTCCTCTTCCTCTGGAGTATCTTTAGAGTAAGTCACTCTCAAGTCAAATTTAGGCACACAAGCTGAAGGGGAAGCACAAGTTAAACCTAGTCAGGTTTTAATGTATTTACAGAGATCGTTGTTTTTAAGGGACTCTCTGACATTTGACGCCTTGTCCCTATGCTACATTTTGATGGGATCAGGGTGATGTATTGCTATTCAGGGAGATTTACCCGAATTTGCTTGTGATGAGATCACCCAGAAAAAGTATGGAAGGAAAGAGGAGAAACAAGAAAGGGTGAGGAAGATCATCCAGAAAACACACAGAAGGAGCTTCTCTCAGAAGTCAAGAAAAGATTGAAATAACAAGAAATAAACATCATTAATCAGAGAACATGAGTTATGATATCAAAATACAACAGGTCGAGGCAGGGAAGGAAAGCAAGCCAGTCCTGAGAGTTGATAAGAGATCATGAGATGTGGTTTTACCAGTGGCAAAAAGGGCCAAAGTCAAACTGACAAGAGTCAATGATGAAACGAGAAGATCTCCCAAGCAGGACTGTGACCAGATCATAAGATGACAAAAAGGCTGGAAAAGGTTTTGTGTTTTTTGTTTTTTTTTTAATATTATGTCAGTGATGTGTATTTGTATTACGATGGGAAAGAGGCAGGAGTTAGAGTGAAGAGTTAAGAGGTATGACTGCAAGGAAGACCAAGAAGAGGTATGTGACTGTGGGACAAGCAGAGCAGGTGGAGATCAGAAGAGACCTGAGAGTATGACAGAGGAAGAGGCAGTCTGAGAAAGAAGGGAGAAGGACAGCTGAAGGAAAAGGGGGAAGTTATATGACACTCCATTTTTCCCTTGTGGTAAAGATCAAGTGGAGAAAAGTTGGATACAAAGCTTAGAAGATGGAAGATATAAATGGGATTTTAGGTAAGATATTTAATCAAATAGTCTTAAAATGTTTTATTCACATGCAACTGATGGTCACCGTTTATGATAAATTCCACATAAATGTGGTAAAATCCCAAATCCAAAGTAACTCACAGCAAAACATGCACTGATTACAATGAAATTTACATTTTAGTACGAAATTCCAGGTATGTTCTATTTTTTCCCCCCACCTTCCATTCCCCAACAAGGCAGGTTGCTTCTTTTCAAATAACTCAGTTAAATTAAGTTGTATGTTCAGCCTCATTAGCCACTATCTCCATTCCCCTGCGGTTTTAATTAGCTAGGTCTCTTTGTGCACAGCTACCTCAATCCTTCTCCCCACAACAATCCCACAACATTTCTTTTTTTAGGTTATCATTCTTCAAATGCTCCTAATTACACCGGAGGCAGCCGAGGCGATCAGGGCAGAGCAGCGCTCTCCCTTGGAGAAGGCAGGGCAGGATCTGCAGCCAGCAAGGCACATGCACCCCTTGGGCAGGGCTAAGGGTTTAGATGCTCTTCCATGCTGTTTTACCCACTTTAATCAAGATAATCCACCAGCACGACAGGCTCGAGAGAAGGGTCAGACCCATTGCATAGACACCAAGCCCCAGCACATGGAGCTGACTTCTCCCAGCAGCCTCCTTCCGGCTCCACGAGCCCACGTGTTGGTTCACCATCTCCACACCCAGCACATGAAATCACAGGGCAGGAACAAGGCCCCGACACCCCACTGAAGCCGGGGGACCCTGAATTCAGGATGATACCTGGCTGCAGCTCTTCCCCCAAAGCACCCACCCTGGCAAGCCCAGCACATCCCCCCAGACATCAGGCCACGGCACTGTCCCAAAATACAGAAGAAAGGTTCAGGAGGACCTGCTCCAAGGGTATGACCTGGCCTTTAGTCCATTTTTTTAAACAAGCACAGGAGCAAAGGTACCAAGATCATGAGATTACACCCATTTCCAGCTCGTCAAGGCTGATGTTTCAGAAAAAAAAAAAAGGAAGTGGGGAGGATCACTCTGCCCATAAGGAGCAAAACAGGACTTTAAGGACAGGATTTCCGCTTCAGCCCCTATTTCATAGAATCACAGAATCGTATAGGTTGGAAAAGACCTTTAAGATCATCGAGTCCATCCCTAAACCTAACGCTACCAAGTCCACCACTACACCATGTCCCTAAGCACCTCATCCAAACGTCTTTTAAATACCTCCAGGGATGGCAACTCAATCACTTCCCTGGGCAGCCTGTTCCAATGCTTGATAACCCTTTCAGTGAAGTAAAATTTCCTAACATCCAGTCTAAACCTCCCCTGGCGCAACTGGAGGCCATTTCCTCTTGTCCTATCGCTTGTTACTTGGGAGAAGAGACCAACCCCCACCTCTCTACAACCTCCTGTCAGGTAGTTGTAGAGAGTGATAAGGTCTCCCCTCAGCCTCCTTTTCTCCAGACTAAACAACCCCAGCTCCCTCAGCCGCTCCTCATAAGACTTGTGCTCCAGACCCTTCACCAGCTTCGTTGCCCTTCTCTGGACACGCTCCAGCACCTCAAGGTCTCTCTTGTAGTGGGGGGCCCAAAACTGAACACAGGATTCGAGGTGCGGCCTCACCAGTGCCGAGTACAGGGGCACCATCACTTCCCTGGTCCTGCTGGCCACACTATTCCTGATACAAGCCAGGATGCCATTGGCTTTCTTGGCCACATGGGCACACTGCTGGTTCATATTCAGCTGGCTGTCAACCAACACCCCCTGGTCTTTCTCAGCTGGGCAGCTTTCCAGATGCTCTTCCCCAAGCCTGTAGCATTGCATGCATTTCCACTCTATTAGCAGAAAAAGACTGCAAATCCAGCAAGCATGGCTGGCAGAAGACCCCTCAGAGCAAAGGGCCTCTGCTGCACGGCTGCCCTGCAGCCCAGAGGAGAGCCCGGGGAGCTCAGCACCGCTCCAGGCTATTCCTGGCTGCCCAGGGTCAGCGGCAGCACAGCAGGGATTAGAGCAACTTGGATTTGTTACGTAAGGGACACGTTGCTCGTGGCTTCTCTCAAATCCCAGAGACATTGCTATTATGTAATAGGAACAATCAAACAGGGCAGCTTTTCCATGATTTGATTTTTTAAAAGTGCTGAGCAGCTAAAAATGATTGTTCTGGGTCTGTCAGACTGTTATGTTTTCCACTCTAATCAGTTTAACCTTAAAGCTGCTGTAGCTTATAGGGACAGTGACTCAGCTCTCACTTTGCCTGAGGCCTCGAGATCCAGGAAGGTGAAATAAAGCAACCTTTGTCCACCTTCCCACCGGGTCCTCAGTGGAGGGCAAAGCTTGGATCTTCTGAACTGAGCCTGAGGGCTTTCATTTCTTTAGCATCAGTATCTTGCTGGCTCTACTGACATTAAAGGACTACTCACATGAATAAAGGCTGTGGACCTGGCCTGGAACTTTGCTGTGTGGATTGGATGGTGGCTGTGAGCCCCTCTGCCACTTGGGCTTTCATCAATGAAAAATGCAACCTCCTTTGGCAGAGTTTCCGGAGTTCCTTGTCTTCTTAAATTATTACTGTAAATAATTCTGATGGTAATGCACACAATTTCACGATAGACCTATGCACACACACATTATTTAAGAAGATATGCACATTAACAACAAAATCCATTGTTTCTGTAAGCCACTTAACTCATATATTTGGGGTATGCTCCAGCAATATCACAGATGGGTAGATGCAGATGTTTCAGGAAGCCCTGGTTGGTAGTTTGATCAAGCTGCTGTCATATCAAGATTAGCACTTTGCCCAGTCTGGTTTTGTTTTAGAAACTTAGTCATTTCTTTCCAGCTTGCAAACTACGTTTAAAGAAAGTTTTCCGTTCTTTTCAAATGTTCTTTTAAGGTTTTTTAGTTCAAGATCTGAAAAAGGAGGGATAAGCACTCTTTTCTTGTAGATCTCTGATCTCCTATCTGTTCTGGCCTTTCAACCTTTTAATACATTGAAGAAACAGCCCAATTTCAGTGCCCATGCTGAATACTTGTCTTAGCATCAAACTCCAAACCCCTTAGCATTAAACCCCAAATAATGTACCCAGATTGTGACCATGATACAGTAACCCTGTCTTAAGCACTTGCTCCTGATCTCCATGATGTTTCTAGTCTTGTGCATGCAGCCGTTTCAGTTCACCAAGGCTCATACAGATTGTTTCCAGAGATTGTTTTACTATTGTCCCCATTTTAAAGCCTCGCTATTATCTTGCATCAACAGCTAAACAGCTTCTCATCATAACAGCAAGAGAAGAACCTCAGATCCTGATGGTCTGGTAGACCAGAAGGAATGCGTTCATTCTGAGAGCACGGCTCTACTGAGCACACTCAAGTGCAATTTACTTCTGAATGTCTTATCTGTGCCCAGCATCCTGCCAGCTTTCCCTGTGCATAGCACATGATGATTCCTCCCAGCATTCTGGCATGAAGAAATTACATTGAGCTTGGAAATGCCTAATACAAAGCTTTATTTTTCCCCCGTCACAATCTAATTCTTGTTCAGTAACACTAACGTACCCTGTAGCACAGAAATACATTACTTGGGAGCCATCCAGTCCCTCTGAATTTTTCTGGCAGTATAAACTTGAGAATTATTATGAGGACTGCCTTGGACTGAAAAAAATCTCAGGTGGCTTAAAGGGTTGTTGTTCCACATGCCCCATGCAAAACTTGGCAGAGACAACACACGCCAGAGGGCAAAAGCACTATTGGAGCATCTCTGTTCAAGCTATCCTTGCCTGCCAGACTGGCTCTTTGGCAGCCTTAGCATTTTGCCATAACTTAGAGCACCCTGTGGGGATAATAAACACAGAAGCCAACTCATTCAGGATAAGCTATCAAATAGTTAAAATTCAAAAAGTAAAACTTAATAGAGAAACTAATTAGCCCAGCATGTGTTTTAGATGCTTGTTTACTTTTTAACTATGATTTCAAAGGGAAGTCATTCTCCTGTAAGTGTTTGGTGATTATGCCCATGAAGTGAAACTCACAGCTGTGCAAAGAACAAGAAGTTACGTCTTTCCTCCAGCTCTGCATCTCATGCAATAGCTGTTTCAAAGAAGTTTATCTCTGGGCAGAATAGCCCTCAGGCTCATATAAGGAGCAGCAACCTGTATTACACCATCATCTAAATTAAGAGTCATGACTGCAGGCTGGGAGGGGAATCCAAGGAATTTTTTCAGCTGATGCTTTTGCTAGTTTTGAGGATTGCATAAAATCACCGATCTGTAAGCGATGTCACTAACAGCAAAAGCCTGGGAACTGCTGCTACACCAGATGCTTCTGAGGATTAAGTCATTTGCAGAGACTTTTGACGTGGATGCCTCTGCTGGAACAAAATGGACTTCTCCATCCACAGTCCCCAAATGCCCTGCAAGAGTGGGCCAGCATACTCCTCCCAGTTTTTGGAGAGGAAGCTAAGGCAGTGTCTTAAACCAACTTTACTACAATTATACAACAACGTAACCTGGATGTCCTTACCTCCCAGCCAGTGCACCACTGAAGCCCCTTCCCGCACAGCACTATGTGCTGTGCCACACTACGCCACAAAAGCAACAATAACTCTTCCTTGAGCAGAAAAGAGTTCCTGCCCTGAAATGTGAAGATTCACTATCCCAGAAGCTTTGAACCTGTCTGCCTGACTGCCAGCTTTGTAGCCACTTAATTGAAAAAGAAAATAGAATTCTTTAAAGAAATTACTAAGGTGACTGCTTAAATAAAGTCTTCCAGACAGCCCTTTCTTGTTTTTCAGATGTTTTGAATGTTTTACAGTTATGTAAAACCCCTTTTGGCTGCAGAATACCAACCTGGTTCTGTGTCATAACAGAGTAATATGGGACAGAGCTTTAATTGGTATAAATCACTTGGTTGTGAAGCTATGGCAATTTATATCAGCTAATCATTTCCCCTCTTGCTACAAACCCTCACTAAGTAGGTCTTTCTCATTAAACCAATGGCAGGGGACAGGCGGGTGGTTACAGCATTTGGCTGTACTCTGGAGATCTTTTTGGTGACCTTGGGTGAAGTGTTGGACCTTAGCCTCTTCCCAGTTCCCCACTGGAAAACTGAGAATAGCAAGATGTTACCATGTAATGGCAATGGACAGAATAAAAAAAACAAGGTTTTCGGAAAGCAAAGCATCAAATGCATACCCAGCAACAGAAAGTGGCAGTGTTCCCAGGCTCATGAGGATGCTATTTATATTAGGATAGTGCCAGAATAAGTAATACAAAAATCTATCAGGATTATTTTCCTGAAGAAAGACTGTTTCAACAGATTTAAGTTTGCAATAGCAAGCTCAGGTACAAAACAGACTATCATGCACCAAAGTTTTGATGCTCTTTGCTACTTTTTCCCACCCACTTTCAGCTACTTAGGACTTCCTCAACAAAACTGACTGCAGAGCATTCAGTAAAAGTTGCATTTAAACAAGGCCAGTATAATTATAAACAACCTATGATAAAATGCAATACTTGTGTAGGGAAAGCATTTGCTAAATCAGTTGTGCCTCAGTAGTCATTTTAGCAAACCTCAGCATCCAGCCAGGGGTGGAGGGGAAGAAATCCTCTTGCACTGCTTGTTGCTGGCGTTTTGGCAAATATCTTTACCGAGATGTCCATTATTATGCCTGGATCTTCTCTCCTCCAGAGTGTTCAATCAAATATTGAACCGACCACTGTGTATGAGTCTCTACTGTATTGTGCTTCACTTCATCTACCACTGTATGACTCTTTGGAGGCAGCACATTTCACTGGATCCCGCAATTATGGCTGCAATTCTCTGTCTTACACTGATTTCTGGTGCTTCCTCCATGAACTTAGGAAATAGAGAATGCAGACTGGAAGCTGAAAGTCTTGTTTTTCCTAACTTATTATGAGGGAGGACTATTTCTCACTGGTTACTGAGTTCCCTGCATAGCCTCTGATGTGCTGTTGTGCTTTACAGATGTGGAGAACTACACTTCTACAGTAGATGTGCTGCTAGCTCTCCTCTCCCCACTATCTTCCTAAATATCTAGCATTGCTTACTATATCATAAATGTATTTTGCATAGAAATACACACTCCAGAAATTTAGGCCAGGAGTTTCAAGCTGCTTTCTTGTTTATTACAGTCACTATCACTAACACAACAGACAACACCCTAGAAAACTTTACCATAGAAGAAGCTTTGCTGTAAAGAAATTAAAAACTACTTATCTGACCCAAACCTACACCTGGCATTTGCTACATCAGTAGCCAAATACCTACCTCCGTCCTTAAAGAGATGAACATAAGGAAAGACATGGTACCATATCAACAGCTACTTCAAATAAACCACATAGACACAGCCTTGCAAAGATTTTCTAACACACCCCCCCCATCTCAGGTAGTGACTTCCAAACTCACAGTGCCTTGCTCAAAGGATCACTTACAGAATCCCCCTTTTTTACCTTAAAATAGGACTTTATTCTGCAGAAATTAAGGTGGTGATAAATAAAGCAGAATGAGAAGTTAAGCCTCGTTTGCATACATGTAGCTCACTGCTACCACTCTCCTGCAGCACAGGCTGTACTGCTCTCCACAACAGATTGCAGAGATAGGAGACAAGTAGCCGGGTATATTTAATTGCATTGGAAAAGGGCAGACTGGTAAAGAGTTTATGCAGCAGGAGATATGGAAAAGCCCACATCCCTGCCTGAAATTGGGGATGAGAAACAATAAAACCCACAAATACAACCCTGAATGTAGAGAGCATAAAACAATTCCTGTATGAAATCACACAAACCAAAACAAGGCATTTATGCATCACATTATATCCAGCTCAATTGCTGCCAAGTGCCTCCTTAACGCAGTCATCCATTGCAAAGTTAACCTGTGTGCAAACACTTGATATTTAATTATTTTGCTACCGATGCCTTAATATCAGTAAATATTTCTAATGCTTGACCCGCTGAGAAATATTTATTAATTTTTTGATCTTTGACGTTTTTAATGCAATGATAAGTGTCAAGGCTCCTGCTGGCTTGCTCTTTTCATGCTTAGAGTGATCGGGGATCACTGGCTCCCTAACAGACGTGCCCGTAGGGAGCACAGGCTGGTGCGAAGGCTGAGGCACCGCGCACAAGCCCCCTCTGCGCTGCTGGTACCTTCGGGAGCCAGTGACAGGGACCAGGGAGAAAGAACCAGAGGCGAAGGTACCAAGGGCGGTGAAGCGAGGAGGAGGAAAAGGTACTCTGACTCACCTAAGCAGAGTTGGAAACAACCGACCTAGACGAACAGCTCTTCAAGCAGAGGCGTTTTTTCTGAGTAGGGAGACCTGGACATGCTGCCCTATCTTCCACGGATTTATCTTTCCCTTCCTAGCAAAACACTACCGTATAATTCACAGCAGCTGCTTTATCTTTCATCATTCTTAAGAAAAATCATCAGATGCATTTAACTCCATGGAAGAGCAGGAGAGTAATTGCAGTTTCAGCACCGTGAGCCGGCGGGCTGCTGTAACTCGGCACTTGCCCCGAACTCTCCACTCGCCCGGGCTGAGCGCCCGGCCCTGGCCGGAGGTCCCCAGCGCGCTCCGGGACGCTGCTCCCGTGGCACTGTCACGCCGTTAACGCGCTACTGGCATAAAGCAGGCAATTTCGATCTTTGCCCAGACGCTGCACAGAGAGCAATGCCCACTTGAGCCAGTCCACTTATTAGCATCCTCAAAACTTTTGGCTGAATAGATTGGATAATACACGTTATCCATCTTAATAAGCCGCGCTCGCTTCGCTATCTCACCAGCCAAGCGTGTGCCTTCACCACGGGTAGCGGAGAGGAGCAGCCCACAGACCTGCCGCCTTCCCGGCATCCGCGTTTCCCCCGCGCAGGAGCCATGTCCCATCTCGGAGCGCTTTTTGCCCGTGTCCCGTCCCCCGGCCACGGCGCTCCGGCGGCGCAGCCGGGACCCCGCGGACCGCCCGGGCAGGGGGAGCGGAGAGCGGCCCCCCGGGACACCCGCCAGCCCCGGAGGGGCGGCGCTGCGGCCGTCAAGTCGCAGCGGCGATGCGGGGCAGGGAGGGGGCAGCCCCACGCACCCCCCCCCCCACCCCGCGGAGGAGCGGAGCCCGCGCTGCCCACGCCGGGACAGGGGATGCGCGGGCGGCGGGGATGCGCGGGCGGCGGGGATGCGCGGGCGGCGGGGATGCGCGGCGCTCACCTGCCTCCGCGCCGGTACTGCTGCCGCCTCCTCCCGCCGGCAGGACGGAGCGGCGGCGGGGCGCGGGCCGTGTTTATATAGCGGCGGGGCGCAGCCGCCCAGCAGCGCCCGCCGCCCGCGCCCGCCGCCGCCGCCGCCGCCGCCCCGAGCCGCGCCGCAGCGCCCCCTGCGGGACCGCGCCGCGCCCTGCGCCGCCGCCCGGGCGGGGCAGCCGCCCCCCGCCCGGTCCCCGCGGGACCGCGAGCATCCACAGCCCCGTGCCCCCAAAGGGACCTGCCAGGGAAGGCGCAGGCATCTCGATAGAGGTGGCGATATAGATAAGTCACCGTGATTGCGTTTGTGGGACGCTTCCATCTCTGCCCGTTTTTCCCGGGAATTGCCGTGATTAGGCGTGCAAATTAACAGCCGGTAAGCAAACAGGTGGTTTGTAGTGGATTATGGAATGGCGATTTTCCTGGGAATATAGGCACAGGTCAGCGTCTGCCGGAGAAGGCGTGGCGGTGCCTCAAATGACATCAGCCACCGTGGCAAGGCTTCCCGTTCCTTGGCTGGCCGCTCTCCCGTTCTCCCTCGCTCCAAGTTCATTTCTCTTTCACTTTACAACGAGCAAGAAAATAAATAAATAAATAAATAAATAAATAAATAAGCAGACACAGAAATTTGCTTTTCAGCAAAACCTGCAACTCAAACGGTAATCTCCATCACTCTTGCTATGCTTAAACTCTTGCCCAGGGGTTTTACTCCCGTTAGGGAAGCAAGTGTTGTGATATAGGCAGAAGCTCTTATTGTACATTTAAAGCCTTATCTACACGTACAGCCCGTGTTACAGCTATCTCTGTCAGTAGTGTTATATTTCCAACGAGCCAGCGCTCATTGTTTCAATCAGCTGTTAAAATCAGCAGCAGGCACGAGATCAGATGGGAGTTTTATGATCTGTGTCTAATGCTGGGCAACTCAATTAATTTTTACAAAGTCCTCTGGGCAAATGCATGAAGGTTTGTTCGGGAGGCGGCAGTGAAGGGGTTCCCGGTTTGCGAGGCCGGCCCGATGCCACACGGCATCCTTCTGCCTGGGAGCCCCCGCAACGGTGCCCGGAGGCACCAGGAGAAGAGCCAGGAGCTCAGGACCTACACACAGAGGCATGAGACAGCAAGCGTCTGGGAGTCTGGGGAGACCGGGGCAGAAATGCCCGTGGTCTGCATCCCAGCTCCAGCCTGGCTCTTTGGCAGCTGGGATCCAGTATAGCATCCTGGAAAGACTTCCCTTACCCAGTTCCCGTCTGATCAGGCTGATGTTACAGCCTCATACGGCAGGACACTGGCACAGGATATATCCTTATTTCCCAGGCACGCAATAACTTCCTTATTTCTGCCTGTGCTCAAACACACTGTGCTCGCATCTGTCTGCAGTCTGAAGTGCCAAGTACCATCCCTGTGGCACCATAAGTGAGTCTCTTATCCTTAAAGGACCTTCCTTTAAGGTTTGTCTTCCCTGCTATAAAAAGCTGTGTTCCCAACCCCCAGCCCCACCACGCTGGACTAAATGCTACGCTTGAGTTACAAAGACAATGAAGATAAAGCATCTTAGCCGGTTAAGTCAATGAGAGCATCCCTTCGGCTGGCACAAAGGAGGACCCTGATGAGACAGGCGCTGGCAGGTTTAGCTGTGGTGGTTTACGGCATGAAACACCCCCGCCAGCTCTGCCGGAGCTTTCCAGCCCCCAGCAGAGCAGGCAGGACAGGAGATGTGGCCGCATCTCAGTTCACAATTCATAATATTATTTATGTTCAAACCCTGAGTTTATCTATGGTCAAAATAAGGGGAGGGGGTCCTGAGGAAGTGAACAAAACCATCCAGCACCTCAGCCATTAATTTTCAGAAAGTAGCAGTGCCATTTGTCATGTCCAAAGGCATCAGCACAAAAGCGTTGATGACAGGGACTTAGAGAGGAGGCAGGTTTTCACTGCCCTCTTTTTACGTTAGTACTTGAAAGGACCCACTGGCTGTATTAAAACAGGGACGATAACTGAGAAAGCCCAAATTCATGCAAAGTATTAATCAGACTGCCAAGACCTATTATATGCAAAAACCAAATACATGCTGGCATTGAGTTTCTTCCCTCAACAGAACATTTTTGCAAACAATTATCACTCCCAGCACTTGACTTCTGATCGCGGAGCTATTGCACTCTGAAAGATAATTCATGCTATTATCACACCTAATTAAAAGCTACTTAGCTGTAGAATGTGGGCTCCGCTTTATTTTTAGATTCTGTGCAGAAGTGAAATTATCTGCTGTAGATAATTCACATAAACTTCTTTTTCTTCAACATTTGGAAGAGAGATTTGTAGCCCATACAAATGTACAATGAAAGATTTCTTATGCGACTCCAACAAACAGAAGGGATAAGAAAAATTGTTGCTTAGCATACAAAGAGTAAAAGACGATGATGAAGTAGTTAGATGGCTTTTATAAATGTAGGCAGAGCAGTTTCAAGCACAGTTTCAAGCTGAAAGCACTTTGTTGATGTGTTTAGGAACAAGCTGCTGCAGCTACAGAGAGGTGGCAGAATAGCCTCACATATAGACCTGGAAACGTAAGGCAGTGGAACCCGTGGCCCAGAGCAGGGACAGCCTGCCTGTGAACACGCTGCACTGGATACGGCCCTGATGGGACTGGGGAATGGAGCAACCACATGCCATGGCTGTGGCTGACCCAGCAAGGCCCCCAAGTCTTCCTTCCCCGTCACAAGGACATGGGTGGTTGGCACAGTGGAGGCATCTCTTGCTGTGCATCCAGGCTTCATCCCTTGTGTTTAAACAAGCACCAGGACATCTCCGTGGCTGTGTTTGCACTGAGGGACATGGTGGGACCAGGGACCAAGCTGGATTGCTGGGCATCCACACTGCTCAGTTGTTAGCGTGCAGTGCCTGGGCACAGCCTGGGGGTGGTACGCGGGAGGGATCGTTCCCAGCAAGCAGCAGAGATGGGGCTGCACTGCTTCCCATTTCCTTCACCCTACAGGGTCTTCCAGCTCTGTCTCGGGAGGCTTTGCAGCCACAAACTCCCCTCCTGCCCCACCCCAATTCATGCAACACAAACCCTGTTTCATGCGATAAAACACCATTCTTGTGGGCAGCAGCACAGCTATTACATTAGTTCAGACACCATAAATTAAAAAAAAAAAAAAAAAAAGAAGGGAAACGTCTACACATTAATACCAATGTCTTAGGGTCACAGGGGCACCAGATGGGAGACCAGGATCAAGCACTATGCAGCATGGATATAGCCAGTCTGTGTCACTTGGCCTCGGGATCAGGGAGCAGCTCCTGGCTCTGTTTACTTAGTGGTAAATACAGAGCTGGTGATGCCAGAAGGCGGCACAAGGCTTATTTCTCTGCAGAAATAAGCACAACTGGTGCTAAGCTTTGCAGATTACTTGGGAACAATGAAAGTCTGGGGGAAAAAAAAAAACCCAGCCCCCCACCCCCCATGCTTACATCAAGCTGCAACATCACATTAAGGCTATTAGCTCCGGAAGATTTTTAAAAGGTTTTTGTGTCAGGGAAGACGCAGCTCCGATCTGCACAGGGAAGGTCCACAGAGCAGCTCCTGGGCTGCATTGCCGGGGGTGTGAGCACTGCTGAGGGCACGCGTACAGAAAAGCTGCGGGCTGCCTGGCTGCCCCTGCTAAGTCAGTGGGTAGGTGACAGGCAGGGCCTGCTGCAGGCAGGGAGAAGGGCTGCTGCCAGGCCGCTGCCTGCAAGCACAGACATGCAGATGCCCGGCGCTGGCAGCCTGCCTGCAGCCCAGTGCCCAGCTCTGGCTGGGTAAGATGCTTAAGCTACTGTCTCCAAAGAGAAATTTTCCTTAACCTCCCAGGTCTGGCCCACACACATTTTACCAGCAAAATTATTGCAGTTGAAAGTATGATTTTTTGAAAGTATTGTTTGGGGGTTTTTTTAGTTAGTTAATTGCTGCAGTCCTATCAGCTATTTTTATTTAAGCACCATCTTAAACTTCAGTCACACCAGCTAAAACTCAAATGCTGACATACTTGTCCAGCATGAAGCTGTCTGATACTGACTTGGGTATCTTCTGGTCTTGAATAGCTGTAACAACATAAGCTCTTTTCTGTTGTATCAACACGAGGGGTGACTGTGTCACTTAAACTGTTATCGGTGTAATTAAAGTGGGACAACTCTTGTGTCTCGATAAACACTGAGGAGCTGGCTTTGACTGTGACTGCTGCTCTTCTCATCAGGGGAGACGGGCTTGTCACAACCCCCCACATAAACCTGTGCTGTAAAGACGTAGTGGAACTCTATATAAATTACAGCTAAACCAGTTGATTCCCTCATCTGTGAATGCTGGCTGGCTAATTTAATGAGAAATAAAAAGCTGTAGCCAGGGCAAATCTATCATGTAAAGCAAACGGTCTTGCCAGAAAAATATCAACTTAATCTATCAAGTCGATTGCTCTTTCATTCAAATTATGAGGACTATCTTGTACACTCAAATTACTAGTTACTGAAAATCCTGCAAAAACATACTGCATTAGGCACACTAACAGCAATAACCTGCTCATTTTTGAGTAGAGTACAACCAAGTGGTGAGGATGACTTCAAATACTCTTTTCAAATGGCTTGGATTATTTTAAGACACAAATTCAAAGTCTTCTGGGATCACAACAGTTGCCTCTCTGAGCTGTGCTACTGCTTGATAACAGCAGTGAAACACTGCGGACAGATGATAAAGCAGTTTGATGTGAGCTCTTGTGAATGACACCATGGAAGAAATCTGTCCCATGAGACCGGAGGAATCCTAACCATGAAGAAGAGTAATTGCGGGCAGATAAAAATGGCAGCTTGCTCAACACATCGACTTCCTATCTGAATAAATATAATTTAGCACATTTGCTTGGATGAAGGGGACTTTTCGGGTGAATAATTTCTAATCATCATGAGCAAGGATTGCACAATTTAAGTAACATATATACAGTTCTTTCATTTTTTTCTAATTTGTATTGAGGAAACATTACACAATCATAACCGTTGTGATAGCCTGAGCAGTGTGACTATCTGCATTTTATGAACTCTCATGGATTTATGCAGTTGCATACATATATGCATACATATACATATGCAAATGCATATACGTAGCCAGCAATCTGTTTGCAGGCCTGCATCTAGTGCCTTTTGAGCCACAGAAAATGGAGGGTCCTTAGATCCAGACAATTCCCATTCAAATAGCAGTGTCTAAGGCAACAGGATGGTTACGTCCCAGGAGAACCACCTTCCTCCAACTCCTCTGCCAGGAGGTGGGATTTAGAGACTGGCAGGGCTCAGAACAGGAAAACAAGAAGCTCCGATGTTAAACCTCGAGTGCAGGTTGGGGGCTGCTCACGCAGACTGGGCTGCCATCAGGGAAGTGACACGCTCCGCCCAAGTTGCACCTTGCTGACCGTGGGTGGGGTGGGGTAGTCTGATTCTCCAGTCCTTTGCCCTCCTTTCCCCACACCTCCAACCCCACCCAGCCAGCCAGCCTGCTCCCTCGCTTGCCCCAGCCTCACTGCTTGTCGAACCCATGCCTGAGCCTATTCATTTCACTAACCCTGCTCAAACTGCTTCAGCCATCATTGCACAGCAGGACCGCGGTCCTGCTTTCCTCGTAGTGGCTCCAGCACTTGTTGGAGCTGCTCTGAGCCACCCCAGCATTGCAAAAAACTAACACAACAGTAAAAGCCAAGCGGTTCGCCTTCTCCTGAGTTAGCATAGTGAGCTGCATCAGCAACAGGGCTGCGGCATACCGCTGGGGATGGAGGGCAGGAGGCAAGACCCTCGGAGCCGGCAGCTGCGTGGGCTGCCTTGGCATCACAGCCAGCCTTTTTTGTAGGGGTTCATTTTCTGCCAGGTCAATAAACTGAACTGCCCCATGAAGGGGCTCAGTGAGTGTCAGCATTGGTACCTGGGGTGGGGAGAGCAGGAACGGGAAAGAAGGAAAGAAGGACATGAGGCGAGGAGGAGAAGGACTTCAACTTCTGGCAGAGCTGTTTAGATTCGTTCAGCTGTATCATGCAGCTCTGCTTGCTACAAAGCAGCTGGTCACCCAGAAAACCTTCCCTACCCAATGACCAGGGCAGCTCCTCTTCCTCCCTGCGTGCACGGCTGGAGGGCTGCACAAGGAACAGGGCGGGAAGGAGCGGGCGGGGGGAAGGATGGCCAGTGGCAGCCCCTGCTCCATCTATGGCAGCCCCTGCTCACAACCGATGGGTTGGGAAACCACAGCCTGAGTGTTAAAACTCACAGCACATGCTGCAGGCTGGCTTAGGGAACTGAGATGCAACTTTTAAAATTTCAAGAAAATGCTTTTAGAAAAACAGTCCCTGTGCAATGTAACAAACAGCTGCACTTCCACAAATAAGGGAGCAGAGGCAGCAGAAGGGGCTGCAGGCTGTGGGGTGCAATGGCACTTGTGTAAGGTAACATTGCACATCAGCCACGTTGCCTCTCCAGCCACCCAGGAACACACAGAAACAAAGGGCAGAGAGAAAGGACATGTGTAGCAGAGTTGTCCTGTGTGATCAGCAGAGGGAGAAGGGAACTACCTATGCAGAAAGCAGGGACACATCCCTGTTCAGAAACCACAGGTAGGAAGAAGGACCTGGACATAAACTTAGCAGCACGTTAAAGTTACGTTAGGGACATGCACGCACCCAGCTCTCCTCCAGCAGCCCAGCAGCACCGCTTTGTCTGTCATGTCCCTATCCATCACTCTGGAAATCCACCGCTGATCGTTCAAGCCCCTGCTCCACCAACCATCCTCACTATGGCATTCGCCATCCTTCACCTTGATTGACTCTTGATTCATATGAGGAGGAGGGAGAGGAGGAGGAAGATGTGCCTGTTAAAAAGCAGCAGCAAGAATGCTCTCAGAAATTTTACGTCAAACGTTCAGCCTCGCTGGTAAAGTGACTGAGTTCACTGGGTAGAAGCAGTTTTTCCGTTAGAATTAATGAAACAGAGGAGGATGTGTCAGGGACTTAAGAAATACAGCTTACACACACAAGAACAGTGTAAAACGATGCAGAGGATGAAGAGGCGAGAGCAGGATTGTCCAGATTATCACCTGGAGGTGACGCGGGCTTTCCAGAGCAGCCCGCTGTCTTGGCTGTTTTATCCACGCAAATGAACACCCAGCACACATCTTTTACTGTGAGAATTTTCAATGCCTCTTTCTGAACAGCCACATTCAGCATCATCTTCCTCAGATGAATCAAGATCAGTTAAGTCAATCAAGTGTGAAGGCCAGAAAAAGAGGATAAAGCTTGGGCACTCAGTCTCTCAGACAAAGCAGCCAAGATCATTTCGAAGAGTGATCTGCTCATTAATTCTGATGGAAAAAAATGCTTCGCTATCCATTGCATGGCTAACACGCTTTTCAGGAACATATTCTCGGTGGGAAGGCGGGGTATGGCTATGTATGTTTTCTTCACACTAGCCAAAATAAAGGCTGAAGGCACTTTACAGCTCTTCCAGGACCATGATTTCAGTTCCTGAGGCGCTGAATGTTGCTGCAGGGTGCACAGGAAAGCCCAAATGTACCCACAACCGGAGCTTTGTATTTTAAGCTGTTTATGCTGTTGGGGAGCCAGGCTGGTTCTGGGGACTCAGGCAGGTCAGCTATGAGATGGCATTGCAGCGAGGTGTTCATACAGAGGGCTATGGACCTTGCCAGATATGCTGGACATTCCCATCATACAGGTTGCTAGCAATGCAATGGTCAGAGTAGGCTGTTGTAAAATCATACCCAAGGACGGCCCTCTCAGCTGCCTATTTGTCTGATTTTCAGCAGGGCTTTGCAAGTCAGGAGTAGGAAACTACACCCAATTCCCTCCAGCTATCACTGTTTGGACCTGTGATAAATCAGGCATGTAGGATTCACAGAGGAGAACAGAGTAGTTTCTTAACAGAATGTTAGTTTCTGATAGGATTGCTTCTTTTGAAGTCTCACAGCTTAGGGTGCACGCCAAACAGTGACCAGGGAATACAGAGCACAGTCAAGTCCCGGCTGAGTCAAGCCAGCATTGCTGGAGCAATGGTAGATCTACAGGCATGCAAATGCCTTTCTCTGCATCTCCTCCTGGGAGAGCTGGGAACTGTCAAAATCAAGAATAAATTGAAAACAGGATCGTCTCAGCTTTATCACGGTATCAGCTAGATTTCCTCGGAGTAGGTTTAGATAATAGCACTAAAGAAAAACAGCAGCTGGTTTACAGTAGAGCTGCAGTTATCTGTGGCATTCAACTGCTGGCAGAGCTGCAGTGGGTAATTTTCAGGGAAAACTCGTTGTGTCTAAGTATGTGAGGGGGGAAACATAGCCACAAATGAGGAGCAGGAGGAAAACAACAGCTGTGCAGTCACAGCCAGGGAAGCAAAGGCAACTACTCATGTGGATGCAGAATGATGAGGGTTGTGGAGATATGATTGACAGTGAGGCTTAGCAGCAGCCCTGAATGGCAGGGACTCTCCTCCAGAAAATGATATTGCAAATGAAGTGGAAGAAGGAAAAAATATAACAGTGACTCTGACAGGCTCCAAGGCAGGAGAACGCTTCAGCAAGTGCTTCGGCAGGCTGGCAAGCAGCAGTGACACGCTGGCTGCAGCTTCCGTCCTGAGGGCAGCTCAGTCCAGCAGCCGCAGCGAGGAGCAGTGAGAACAGGGCTCAGCCCTGACAGAGATTTCTGCATACTGCAGACAACTGAAAATCTTACAAGGAGGACCATTATCTACACAGTGCTTATATTAAAAACTGTGCCATCTTATGTGCCATCCTCTTGTCTTCTTATCTGTCAAGCTTCTCTGGCTTTGCGGTACCATCCAGTAACACCCTAGTGTTTTACTGTCAAAGTTTTGACTCTCGCATTTGCCTGTATGCCGGGGTGCAATGACTGGGACCAGAGCCTGCAGCCAACCGCCCTGTGGGCTTCAGGGAGTGTTTGAGGTCCTTTCCACCTTTGCTTTCTGCCAGGGCAAGGCTTCACCAGGCATCCCCAAGCCTGAGTTCAGAGATAACATGGGGTTCAAGATTTCCCTGCTGATGCTGAGGGTAACTCCTTGCCAAGAGGTACTTCAGTTTAAAGAGGGGGTGGCTGGGGGAGGCCAAGGCTAGCCAAGTCCCCAGCCCATCTGCCCATGCAGGGCTGATGGTTTCTCAGGGTTTATCAGAGTCCTGGGGCATCATTAGCCTCCACAGGGTTTGTATGCAATACAGAAGAGAGACAGCCAAGAGAAAAGAACCCTCTTCTGGCTTCCCCAAGAGCCAGGGAAAAAGGCTGCTCCGGGGCTCCCTGCAAGCATCTGTTATACAGCTTCCCCCAGGGCAGGCCACCTGCCAGCCTCCTTCCCTCCCTTTCCCTTAGGATATTGCCTTTTGCCTTGGCCTTGCTTCGTAATGAGGCTATGTGGACTCCAAAGCAATTGAAAAAAATCCCCATTTAAAAAACTATGGTGCATTTGCTCTTCTGTGAAGAACATGTTTATAATTAAGTCCTCCAGAGAGGGTCAGAGGTCTGAAATGGGTTTTTCTTCCCCTCCTGTTTCTTTACCTTCTTTCCTCCTCAGCACACACTTGTTTCACAAAACTATCCCACACTGACCTCAGAGAGGGACACATTTTCATTTCCAGCACTTGGCCTATTGTCCTGGGTATTGTATTTAAGCAAACTCAGCTCTACGCCCCTTAGAATAAGGGGATTACTATGTCTCTATGAATTTCATAAGAATGCTGTAGGAAATGTCAGCTTCACAGTTTCTGGGGTTTGTTTTTAAGGAAAAAGGATTACTGTAGCAGGCAGGGAATTACCAGCTCCTGACCCCTGCATATGCTGAGACAGATGCGGATCTTTATCAAACATCTGAGAAAAACCAGGCGTAAATCTGTACCACTGCAGTCCCAACACTGCCCTGTCTGCTCTGATGTCCTCTGCCCTGCTGTCCCACACGGTCACCATCTCTTGAGGCTCATCCTCATGGCTGAGCCCTGGACACAGCTGGGGGGCACCCAGGGGTGCTCCCTGCACCAGAGGTGTCCTCCCTCAAAGGGAGGCAATGACATGACTGCCATCCAGCTGCAATACCTTCCAGCCTGCAGAGAAACCCCCTTGTTTTTCCTCCAGTGCACCCTGGTAAGACTTTTAATGAACACCACAAGCCTCTGCCAACCGCAGAGCTGCTGGAGCCCGTTCTCCCCAGGCTTGGCACCGCCTGCTTGGATTACCTGTTTAATAAGGTGAGGCAGCTGATGAAAGCTTCTCCTGCAATTAGGGCAGCTGTAATAGCAACTCCAGTGTGGGCTGCACGGGGTCGAGCCAGGCTGCCGAGAGCACCCTGAGCCTGTGTGGCTTCTCTGATGTCTAATAACACAAGTCAACTCACCTGTGCTTGCAGGGGGAGCACACGGGGCACTCGGCTGCTGCCTTCATGACACAGGTAGGCACTTGAGATACATGAGATTTCTATTTCCTTATCAAACTTGGCTGAAACTGGCCAAAAGGAATTAGGAATCCAAGAGATTCAAAAGGCAAATAATGTTTTATTAGCTGCCATCTGAAAACATAAGCAAGCCTCAGCCCAAGTTTCCCATGTTTCCTTCACTCCATCTCACCCGCTGGGCCTGATCCTTTGCCACACTGACTCCTGCCTCATTGTTTACACCCAAAAGTGGGGGTAGAAGTGTTATCACAGATCTTCACAGAGCTCCATTTTAGGCTGCTGCCCACCCCTCTGACCATGCCCAGGTGCCCAGAAAGGGTGATGGTACCTGGTGGAGCTTGTGGCAGCTCCTCCTGGGGAGAAAGAAGGTGGAGGAGAACCATACTAGGAGAGTGTGCTGATATAGGAGCAGCATGGAAGAATATAATATGTATGGGAAAGAAAGAAAAAAATAAAACAACAAAAAAAAAAGAATGAGAGAATCTGGCAAGAACCAAGTAATGGAAAAATCCAGAAACTATGAGGAAAGTGTAGGGTGAGGTAAAATAAATTCAGTATTAATTTGATGCAAATTTACTTGCAACCTCCTTGCATTATTCAGTTAGAGACCACAGTGCATACGTCAGTATAAAAGCTGTATGTATTGTTTAGGAATTCCTTCCCAAGGATTAACTGCTTGCTGGGAGAAATACTGTTCATTTCGTTTCCAATAAGGAGAGAATTCATATTTATTAAAAAAATCTCAGAGGCAGAAGATGAGAGGACACCTGGCAGCGGTTCTTATCCCATAAGTGGTCTCCAAGCTAGAAATCAGATTTGAAGTAAACAAATAAACCTGAGCATGCTCATCTTGCTGTTCTTAAAAATAAGCAGTATGTATAACTCCTAATTACAGTGGCATCTGCTTTGTCCTTAATGAGTGACAACTGATAATGTCTCTTCCCCAAAACCACTGTTGACATTATCAACATAATCAGAAGTCATTGCAATATGTGTAGGCAATTAGTGATAATCACATTTCAAATAAGAAGTAAACATACCACAAGAGTTAATATTCATCTGCAGAGTAAGAATCTTTGTGTCATATTTAAATGAGTTTCCGTAATTAAACTGACACTGATGTTAGTTCATATCTCTGAAAGTACATCTCTTCCTCTGTCATCGCAGGTTAAAGCAGTTCTCTGAAGCTCTCTTTTCTTTCTTTATTAAAAGTTTGTAGAACTGAACCAAGTTTGATTCTTTTGCAGGCTTGTAGGTATCATTATGCGTGGGCTCGCCCACACGTTTTGGATGCTCACAGAGGAAGAGCTCATGCTTTAAAAAGCTGTAGCACTGCTGAGCCTGATGTAAGTAGGGAGAGATACGAGTCTTGCCCTGCATCGATCAGCTGTTGCCTGTCAGAGTATGATATAACATTCAGCATTGTGTGCAACAGTACGGATCTCCGTTTAGCTTTGTTTCTCCATTTCAAAATCAGATATGAAATTATATACGAAAAGGTGAAATCATGTATGAAAAGATAATATTTCTGATAAGATGGAATTTTGTAGCATAAAAGGGGCAACTGTGGTATCAAATGGCTGTGTAGCTGCACTTGCCTTCAGTTTACAAAATATGGTGCTCATTAGCAATAAACTGTCTCATAACCAAATGAGAGTGCAAACCCAACTGCCTAAAATGTGTAAATGCAGGACTTGCCTGCACAGCTTTATTGAATTGAAAGAGTGAATAGCACTATCTGAGCTAATAGCTTTTTCTGCAGGGATTTGGGGTTTTTTTAGTGTGTCCGAGATGTTAGCTCTCTAGCTAAACTGGTCTTACATACTCAGCTCAGCCTGTCCTGACCCTGGATGATTTAAAAAGGACTATAATCTAGGATGAAATTGCAAGTCAGATCTAGGGCATCCGTGCCTGCGGTATTGTTACTGGCTGTTGCATTGTCTACCAGCATCATTCAATCTCGCTTTGCTTTCTGCATTCAGCCCTTGTAGATAGAGTAAATACTGCCTCCAGCTTAGGCTCTGCTTTTTCAATTGCAGGTCTCAAAGCTGACAACAAATAGGAGGTAAGCATTATTAACAAGAGTTTGCTGAAATCTTGGTAGAGCTATTCAAAGCAATTTTTATGTGAGAGACTGTGTTTAAGATAGGAACCTGCCATGTCAAAGAGCAAGCTTGTCTTTCTGCAGCTGGCACAAATCTCTCCGTTAATGTTTTAATAAATGTCACTCCTCAGTCACCTCCTGGGAAAAGATCAGGGTTCGGGATCACTGCTTTTTTAGGGAGTGCAGGAGAGAACGTATTTTTACCAAGTAATAGAGTTTTTCTTCAATTCTGAAGATGATTCTGGAGTGGTTCATGCCCTGAGTACATAATCATCTCTGGCTTCACATTTCCTGCTGGATTTCTCTCTTTGCACAGAATTGCATCTATTTTCAAATAATTGCCATTTCCTTTTCCTGTCCTTGAAAACTAGCTCTTGTGTGAACTAATGTCAAATTCTACCCTCCCTACACACCGTGTGTCATATCGTGCTTTTCTTAAACCAGCTGATGAGAGGCGTTAGACGCTGTTCACAGGTAACAAAGAGCCTGTTTTAAAGCCTCGTCAATTTAATTTTACTTGCTAATTAGAATCAAAACTTTAATACAACGTCCGCTAAACTGAAAACGTTAATGTAGGGGATATTCCTCTATTTGTTGCGTTATTGGGGAATTCACAACTATGGCTACACAGCTAACCGTAGATGGAAGAAGAGCAGGGCTGAGATCCCGGGTCAAAAATACAGCCCTGTATGAGCTGCGAGATGCCTGCAGGCACCTTAGCAGCTCTGCAGGGACCTTCGGGATCTTCCAACCTGTCACCAGTCAGCAGAGGGCAACGCAGGCACAAGAACACGGAGAAGCTTCCCAGGCTCTTTGCAAACCTGTAACCCAAACCCACACCTTCCTCTGCTAACGTGAGCAGGGTCAGGCGTCAACCCACTGCAGCCAAGGATGAAATATTTTGTATAACTAAAACATTTTTTCTCCAAACACAGCTGATGGGCAAATGAAAGAACACAAAATAAGTAAACCAAACACAGTTGCCAAGGTCCCAGTAGAATACTACAGAATTTCTACATGTAATAACCATGTAGCAACTGACTATGGCAAAACCTGTGTGCTGGCTACGTACATTTTAAAAGTGAGTTTAGTGCAGGAAAATGGGGCAGACGCTGAGCTGGTGAACTAAACAAATGGAAATTCTGGTGTGGCCTTGAAACGAAAGTTGTAAGAAAGCAATTTTCACTCTTGATGGCAATGGTACAAATACTGGACCAGATCCTGAGGGTGTATAATTCAGCGCAATATGCCTTACACCTATGTGGTACCCTGGCATCCGAGCGGCAGGCAGTATGGAGGGGCTTACTTCCACTCTGCACCTGGGTTTTCCCCCGTGGAGGGTGGACTTCATGTTGGACTGGGGTTCAGGGGAGAGCAGACACGCACGCAGTGAGGATGCTCAGCAGAGCCGCAACCCAGGTGGAAACAACAGATGGAAAACGTGGCAGGACAGAGGCATCCACTGGAGAATTCTGGTCTTTTTTTAAAAATAGTCACTGCCTGTATGCCAGCTGTCCAAGAATATGAAAACTGTATCAACTTCGATCAAATGCCATTTATGCTCTTCTGACAATGACCAGAAGTAGGTACCTAAAGAAACTTCTAAGGCAAGCAAATGCCTGTAGAGAAACTGCCCAGAACATTCTGCCAGCCAGTAACAACCTGCAGGGCAGGGACCGCCTGGACCATACAGGCTGCGTTTGTGTTCATCAGCCCTCCACCCATTTCTCTGGTGACTCTTTAAACCCTCAGAGACTTTTATCACCCTCCACCTGCCATGGCAAAGGAGTTCCACAGAGCCTGTACATGGTGTTTGAAGAGCCACCTTGGGTTTTGGCCTGAAACCTCCTACCCACTGGTTTCCTTCATGTGCTTGCACTAGAAGCGACGGTAAAAACCATTCCCTGTTCTTCGTTGCCCTGGCACTCGGAGGCTGCCTTCATCTCTCCTCTGTCACTTCTTCCCCAGCTAGAAGAACTGTACTTTTTATTTCTTGTAGCAAAGCAATTTCATTCCTTTGACCATTTTTGTCATCCTGCTCTGAACCTTTTCCAGTCCTACTCTAACTCTTTTGAGAGGGAGTTGAACTTTCCACTTCTGTATTGCAGGGAATGACTGTGAACTGTACTAAATTAACAACTATAATTGAAGATTACTAAGTTACAACACTATTGCAGCTGCCTATCTGCCTTATCATGATGCAGCAGAGATGTGCAATAGTTATTATACACCTATAACTTAAACTAATGAAATCAGAAGTCAAATGAAACCAATAAAAATCAGAGGATGACAAAAACCATTCGTTCTTCTTTATTCCCCATCCTAGAGAGGAAAAGCCTCACTAATTATTGTCTCCTTCCCAATCCTGTGACACAGCATTCTGCATCTTATTCTAACGGCATCTGTTCTGATTTCATTCCCAGAGTTGGAGCTGCAGTTTCAGGTTTCCAAGCCATGCTCAGCTTTTCTTTTCTCGTCATGAATTCTGCTGTTCCAGCATATCAGACCTAACATGGTTCCTGTGGAATTGAGTTTGCCTTTTGCTGTTAAAAGATGATGGGCTTTCTAATTTAGCAGCATGCTGCTCCATGGTCAGGGCCTGGAAGTGCCTCCAGCATCTGGCATGCCAGAAGTAGCTGCTGTTCCTCCTTCAGGTCTTTATGATCCAATTTGCATTTTCCATATGGGTTCTGACCAAACAACCACTCGCTGCTTTTATTGTTCTCTTTATCATAGAATCACAGAATAGTTTGGGTTGGAAGGGACCTTTAAAGGTCATCTAGTCCAACCCCCCTGCAATGAGCAGGGACGTCTTCAACTAGAATAGGTTGCTTGGAGACCCGTCCAACCTGACCTTGAATGTTTCCAGGGATGGGGCATCTACCACCTCTCTGGGCAACTTGTGCCAGTGTTTCACCACCTTCATTGTAAAAAATTTCTTCCTTAGATCTAGTCTAAATCTACCCTCTTCTAGTTTAAAACCATTACCCTTTGTCCCATCGCAACAGGCCCTGCTAAAAAGTTTTTCCCTATCTTTCTTATAAGCCCCCTTTAAGTACTGAAAGGCTGCTATAAGGTCTCCCTGGAGCCTTCTCTTCTCCAGGCTGAACAACCCCAACCCTCTCAGCCTTTCTTCATAGGAGAGGTGTTCCAGCCCTCTGACTATTTTTGTGGCCCTCCTCTGGACCAGCTGTAACAGCTCCATGTCTTTCCTGTGCTGAGGACTCCAGAGCTGGACGCAGTACTCCAGGTGGGGTCTCACCAGAGCAGAGTAGAGGGGCAGAATCACCTCCCTCGACCTGCTGGACACGCTTCTTTTGATGCAGCCCAGGATGCGGTTGACCTTCTGGGCTGTGAGCACACATTGTCAGCTCATATCCAGCTTTTCATCCACCAGTACCCCCAAGTCCTTCTCTGCAGGGCTGCTCTCAATCCCTTCATCCCCCAGCCTGTATTGATACCGGGGATTGCCCCAACCCAGGTGCAGGACCTTGCACTTGGCCTTGTTGAACCTCATGAGGTTCACACAGGCCCACTTCTCCAGCTTGTCCAGGTCCCTCTGGATGGCATCCCTTCCCTCAGGCATGTCAACTGCACCACTCAGCTTGGTGTCACCTGCAAACTTGCCGAGGGTGCACTCAGTCCCACTGGCTATGTCATTGATGAAGATATTAAACAGTACTGGTCCCAGTACAGACCCCTGAGGGGCACCACTCATCACTGATCTCCATCTGGACATTGAGCCATTGACCACTACCCTCTGGATGCGACCATCCAACCAATTCCTCATCCACCAAACAGTCCACCCATCAAATCCATATCCCTCCAATTTAGAGAGAAGGATGTTGTGGGGGACCATGTCAAAGGCCTTACAGAAGTCCAGATAGATGACATCCATAGCTCTTCCCTTGTCCACTGATGTAGTCACTCCATCATAGAAGGCCATTAGATTGGTCAGGCAGGACTTGCCCTTGGTGAAGCCATGCTGGCTGTCTCGAATCACCTCCCTGTCTGCCATGTGCCTTAGCATAGCTTCTAGGAGGATCTGTTCCATGATCTTCCCAGGCACAGAGTTGAGGCTGACAGGTCGGTAGTTCCCAGGGTCCTCCTTTCTACCCTTTTTAAAAATGGGTGCAATGTCTCCCTTTTTCCAGTCACCAGGGACTTCATCTGACTGCCATGATTTTTCAAATATCATGGAGAATGGCTTGGCAACTACATCAGCCAGTTCCCTCAGGACTCTGGGATGCATCTCGTCAGGTCCCATAGACTTAGATATGTTCAGGTTCCTCAGGTGATCTTCTGATCTTCAACCTGATCTTCTCTTACAGTGGGAGGGACTTTGCTCCCCCAGTCCCTGTCTTGCGGTCCATCCACTTAAGAGGTGTGGGAAGAGATGTTGCCAGTGAAGACTGAGGCAAAGAAGTTGTTGAGTACCTCAGCGTTCTCCTCATCCGTTGTTACCAGTTTGCCAGTCTTGTTCATCGGGGTGGGGGAGGGTACACTTTCTTTGATCTTCCTTTTCTGGCTGACATACCTATAGAAGCCCTTCTTATTATTCTTTGCATCCCTTGCCAAGTTCAGCTCCAGCTGCGCCTTGGCCTTCCTGACCCCATCCCGACATAACCAGCAACATCCCTATATTCTTCCCAGGATACCTGTCCCTGCTTCCACTGCCTGTGCATTTCCTTCTTGCCCTTTAGTTTGACCAGCAGGTCTTGACTCATCCATGCCTGTCTCTTGCCTTCCTTTCCTGATTTCTCACAGATGGGGATTGACAGCTCTTGCGCTCTATGGAAAGCGTCCTCAGAGATCTGCCAGCTCTGTTCTGCTCCCTTGTCCCCGAGGGCAGTTTCCCAGGGGGTCCTATTGACTAACTCCTTGAAGAGCTGGAATTTTGCTTTCCTAAAATTCAGGGTCCTGACTTTACTCTTTGCCTGACCCATATCCCTCAGGACTGTGAACTCCACCAGTGCATGATCACTGCAGCCCAGGCTGCCTCCAATCTTGATGTCACCAATTAGCTCACTTGCACTGGTCACCAACAGGTCCAGTATCGCATCCCAGTATCGCAGCCTCTGGTAGGGCTGTCCATTACCTGGCTTAAGAAGTTATCCTCAATGCATTCCAGGAGTCTCCTGGATTGCCTGTGGCTCGCCATGCTACTTTTCCAGCAGATGCTGGGGTGGTTGAAGTCCCCCAGCAGCACGAGAGCCTGCAGGTCTTTTCCAACCTAAACGATTCTATGGTTCTATGATTCTAAATGCGATGCCTCCTGTAGCTGGAGTAAGAAGGTTTCGTCAATAGGCTCCCCTTAATCGGGCAGCCTGTAGTAGACACCAACCACAAGGTTCCCTTTGTTGCCTCAGTCTCTAATTCTTACCCATAAGCGTTCAACCTGCTCGTGGCTATTCTTCACGGACAGCTCTTCACACTCCATCCATTTCTTGATGTAGAGGGCAACCCCTCTGCCCCTCCTTCCTCCCCTGTCCCTTCTGAACAGCCTGTAGCCATTGACAGCCGCACTCCAGTCATGGGATTTGTCCCACCATGTTTCAGTAATGGCAACTAGGTCATAGATTTCTAGCAGCACAGTGGCTTCCAACTCCTTCTGTTTGTTGCCCATGCTGCGTGCATTGGCGTAGAGGGACTTCAGCTGGGCTGTTGGCCGTGTCACCTTCTTAGAGGAACACCCCTTAATTCCTTTGAGGTATTTCACTAGTGTTTCGCTCTTGGCTCCTGTTACCTCAGGAGCCCCTGGCTCATCTCCGTAAGACTTCAAGTGTGCTGCAGTGTACCCAGCACATCTCAGAGCAACTGGCTGAGTGCCCTCGCTAGCACCCTGTCCCTCTAATGCTGGCGTGTCGTCACACAGCTTGTCACGGGCAAGCCTGATAGGGCAACCCCCTCCCCCTTCAAGCCTAGTTGAAAGCTCTGTCAATGAGCCCTGCTAGGTCATGAGCAAAGACCCTCTTCCCCCTTTGAGAAAGGTGAATTCCATCTCATGCCAGCAAGCCTGGTGCTGTGTAGACCATCCCATTATCGAAAAACCCAATACCGTGGAGGTGACACCAGCCACGGAGCCATGTATTAATAGACTGGGCTTGTCTGTTTCTTCCAGTGTCGCTGCCTGCCACTGGAAGGAGAGAGGAAAAAATAACCTGTGTTCCAGATTCCCTTTCCAACTGCCCCAGGCCCCTTGTGTTATGAAACACAATCAACCATTAAGGCTCTTTGAACAGACATTTCTATTTTTGGAATAGGAAAAAAGCACGAATGCAAAATCTGTAGCTTTGGTTGTTACCCGTCTGCTCACTCTGACTGCAAGCATTTATGCAAACCCTGTGGCAGCCTTTGGGCTTGCCACATCCCCCTGCATCCCGGGGCATGGCAGTCTGCTGCAAAACAACGCTAACTTTTTGTCCTAGAGTAGGACGGATGCACGTTATTGCAGGTGGATAGATATTCCACAGGTTGCTTTCTTAGATCAATATAACCAGCTGGTATTATTTGGCACCCAGGAATAACGTCTCCCTGTGTGTGAATGTATCACCAATATACGTAGCATGCG
The DNA here is from genome assembly GCF_035582795.1 of Mycteria americana. Classification (NCBI taxonomy): domain Eukaryota; kingdom Metazoa; phylum Chordata; class Aves; order Ciconiiformes; family Ciconiidae; genus Mycteria; species Mycteria americana. Next base: position 199,032,967 of record NC_134365.1, read on the forward strand.
GAGCCATGCAGGGGCTCACACGGTTTGCCAGAGCAAGTGCCGTGCTGTGAGACACGGATGCGTGGGTCCAGCGCCTGAATGCCTGGAGGAAATGAAAGGCTCTCCTCCACATACGGAAGGTGTCTATTCTTCTTGCAGATAAGGAGCAGCCTGCGCAGGACCTGCAGCGCAGCGGGGATGCCTGCACCCCTCCCTGGAGCAGCGGCCGTGTCTGCGGGCAGGCACGCCGGCCACGGCGCTCCCGGCACGCCGGCGTGGACCCCAGCTGTGCGCTGCTCCACACGTATGAGGAGACCGGAGGAAGGATTTCCTCTGCTTGCTTCCCCGCAGCACTCGCACGCAGCCCAAGGACAAATCACGAGCCTACAACTGCAAGATACCAAGGAGTGTTTCAGCTTCCTGGATGCAACCTACCTCAGCCCCAAAAGAAAGCACTAACTTTGAGCTGTGCACTTCCAAGCTAGCTTTATGTAAAAAAATATAAATCAGCTGCATGCTTAATTTTGCTGTCCCTTACGGTGGGAGAATTGAAGGCAGAAAAAGGCAGGATTTCTACAGATGTGTTATGAAGAGGGTGGAAAAAATAATGCAAGTCATAAATGTATTTTTTCCAACTGTTTGGTTATTGAACCATCTCTCTGAGATGACATTGGATAGTTTCAAAACTGATTCATGAGTGTTACGCTGTTGACTGCCAGGAAAAACATAGCATCCCACTGGATCAAAGGAACAGGCAGCCTCATCAAAGAAAGACCAGACACAAGGGATTAAATCTTGCATGTCACTGGAAACCCACCTATGAAATTAAAAGGAAACCGGAGGTTGTCAGGGGGCATATGCTCAAATTTTATGGTCTTCCAGGATTGAAATATCAGACTTCAACCCAAACCATGTAAAAGCACTGCAATTTTCAGCTAGAAAAGGCTGCTGGCTGATATGCAGCTGCTTGACCAGAGAACACTGATTTTTGTCATAGGAGAGGTAGGAAATAGTTAAAGGAACTCTAGGTGCTTCTCTTTTAAAAAATTAAATAATCTTTATCTTACAAAACAAGTTAAACCTGTTTGAGTGATTAACAAGTAGGGAATCCAGGGTCAGCTTTTGTAGTGCCTGTTCTCCTGCTGCCAGCTGCCCACGGGCTGGGTGGGTTTGGGAGAGCGGAGCAGAACCGCCTCCCCCGCTGCAGCAGAACCTGCAGACCAGGACGGTGCAGGAGCCTGATACGGGGTGTAAAGCAGTTGGGAGAGGATTGCTGAAAGGCAATCTTATATTAAAATTCTTGGATAGTAATCTTAAACCCAAGATTAACTTGGCTATCAAAAACCGCGACTTTAAGAAATTTAGCAGAACATTTTGGGATTTGCTTGTTACAGCCTAGGTAGGTCAGAAGAAAGATGTGACATGTCAGAGTGTGACATCTCCCAGTCTGTTCCATCAAGCCAATGCTGGAGAACAGAAATCCCTGTTCAGATGGGCTCTGGCCAACGCTGGAGTCAAAAGTACGTTCAGTGTATTCCCATCTCTGGGAAGACCTGTGCGGGAGGGGAACGCTGTCCTGGGAAGTGGTGGCAAGAGGTTACACATCTGTACCCACCCCAGCGAGTTAGGCAGCCTGCCATGGGGCCAGGAAAGCCCCCAGTTTGGAAAACCAAGTAAGTCCCCCAGTGAGCCACTGTGCTGCTACAGGGCATGGAAAGCCCTTCCAGCAATCTGCTGGTACAGGAGGGTCCTTCCTCTCAGCCTCTGGTTTGCTCTCAGCCTCAAAGTGTGGTCAGTGAAATGATGGCAAAAATACATTTAAAAATGCATGTATGCATTCTTATGCATGGAAGTATACAAAATGGCCATTTAAGGTGAAAAACAAATATCCTATGTGTGGCCTAATAGTTTTTTGTTTGTATGTGAACACTGTTGTCAGCAGTGTGGAGGCTGGTCCATGCATGTGCTCTCCCAGGAGATGGAGTGGTCCTTTGATAAGAATAAATTAAGAAACACCATCCTGTACTGTCCCTGGGAGATTTTCAATTTGGATGTCTTCTCTCCCTGAAATCCCCTCTCCACAAAGGTAGATGGCAGTTTAAGTGCATGCTCTGAAGATGGCCAGCAGCATGCCCAGCACGAGGACCTAGATATACCCGTGTGAATATGTCAAATCAACTGTGTGGGAAAAAAAAATGAGGCAGGTCCCAGCATCAATCTGTTGTGCCCCGTTCCCCTCCCACTGAAGCACCAGTGGCCGAGGCTTCAGAGGCGCGGGGTGCAGCAGTGGGAGGCAGTGTTGCATCGCCCGCGTTGAAAGCCGCTCCCAGTTTTCCCTTCATAAATCAAGGGAAAGCATCGCTCTTAAAAGCCATTCAGAGCAAGAGACTATATTCAACGGTCTTTATTTTACCAGTGGGACCTTTCAGTTTTCCTGCCCTGTTTGAAACAATGTGCCTGTGAATGCTTTAAAGTCATTTTGAAAAGGAGAATGTGTGTTTCAAGCTTCGTAATGCCTGCAGAATAAAGAAAGGTTGGGACTTGGCTTTTGTGTATAGATTATGTTATCCAGTTCACGAGGAACTGTTACTGACAGGCAGCTTCAGGGATGGAAATGTCTTTGCTCTGGATTGGACAGACCTTATTGCTCCTGCTCCTAATCACATCAGTATTAATGAATGGAAAGTTTGTTTTACAGTTGGGAAATCAATTAATCTAACTCCTGCCCTCTAGAAACAGGACTCCGCTGTAACTCAGTTGTCAGCGCTCCCTTGACGATCAGTGGCGAACACCAGGCGCTGTCAGACAGCGCTTCATTCACCGCGGTAGCAGACCCTGTCCTGAGATGCCCACGCAGCCGCTGCCGGAGCAGCACTCAAAATCTGGCGTTACTCATCTTGGGAGCCTGCAGCCAAAGGAGCTGAACTCGGTGAACTCTCCGGAAGCACTTCCTGAAGTTTTACTAATTCCACTAGTTTTTCATTTATCGCTGATAATACCAAATGTTGCTTTAAGGACATCAGGGTCACGCAGCTCACTATGACACATTTGTTATATTTTGTTTTCCTGGAATTATCCAGCCTTTGTTTCTCCTGCAGTATCTGTCCTGTGTATCAGGACTGACACGTCAGACAGAGGAACCCCAGAGCCACAGTCAGGCATGCTTGCGCTTCGTGTCCTTCTTCGGGGTCTCAGGGCAGAGAACGGAGCTACCGAGATGAGAATCCAGCCTTTGACTCATTAAATGTGAATAATTCACAAGTTATTGTTTTGTTTCTTGCAGTTTGGTTCATTTGTACTCAGCTGATTAAAAATCACTCTTTGCAAAAATAAATCACTTTAATGACTGAATGCCAGACCACGAAATAGGATGTGTAATAATCCATCTAATCCTTTATTCAGCTGGAGGATAAAAAAATCACAACAAAACAAAAAGAACACCGCAAATTGCTTTGGTTTTATGCTCCATCCGTAGCATTGTTTGCTGGGGCTCGTTTACCTGCAGGCTCTGGAGCTACAGATTCAACTTCCCTGCTTAAAAAAGCTTCATTCCTTGGGAGCAGGCAAACGCCGCTCTGAACGCTCCACGGCGATTCTGAGCTGTGCTCAGCTCAGTGACGCTGAGATGGTTAGTGGGTCTCCAAGACACATCCTCCCAGTCTCTGGCCACCCGTGTGCACTCCTCGGTGCTTTTAGGCTATAGCTGGCTGGTACAGCTGAATTGCCTCTCTAAGTCAATGCTGTGGAGTCCCAGGCCAGTCGGGGGAGGCAGAAGGCAGCAAACACAGACCATGAACCACTGGATGTGTCTGCTGACAACCATTTCTGCATGTCCGGCTCTGTCATAGCTGCTAGAAGTCAGGGTCGTGTTGACTCTAGGATGGACAGAGAAAAGAGATTATAGTAGCGTAACCTATAACTGGGTATACCTTGTAAAAGAATCAGCTCTGTGCTTGAATCCATGGCCAGATTATTTCTCTATTTTTTCAGCAAAGTGTTTTGCACAGATGTGAAATCCCTGACTCCTAAATTCATCCCTTTCCCCAGTCACACGACCACAGTTGCTTTGTGACCTAGAAGCCCATCTGAATTTCATAACCAATAATTTTGTCATGAATTAGCATAATGGTTCACATAACTAGACTGTTTGAATATGAATGCAACCATTCAATGCACCCTTCACCTTAAGTAAGTGTGATGAAAGCAGTGGGTCTGCAGTAATCATCCAGCATTTTTTCTCAGCCTTTGCAAACTCACTTTTCATGGAGAAAGGATCCTACTGTAATTAGCAGCGTACTGACATACCACAGTGTTTATTGTCCCAAAGAAGTCACCGTGCCAAAAAGATCTGACCCATATTTTTAGACTACAGTTTAGGGTAAATCAACAGCCAGGTACTTTCCAAGTACAGGTGATACTGCCATTTCCCCGTTGAAAATGGAAATGTGAACAGTATAAAAATAGCTGAGACATTTATACTGTTCACCTTCACAATTTTTGTGTAAGATCACCAGTAATGCACAGCGTGGAAAGTGAGATTCTCATGCATTACTTCTCCTTCTGCTCCTGAGCATGTATTATTCCACCTCCAGCCTTCATACACACATTCACACAGATTCGTTGTAACAAACGTGCCTGTGTACCATTAAATTACCAGCTGTAGTACTGAAACGTGTGCTCCAGAGTGTCTGCCTGACACTGGTCTCACATCCTTTCAGTATGTATATGAAGGAGGCAATAAAAATAGTGCCAGATGGCAAAGGGAATGGAAATGATATGACGTACATATGTGATGCAATTTTCTTTTTTTTTTTTCCTTGTGAATAAAGTATCTTGTGAAAAGAGGAATTAGATGTAGTATTTATAACAGTCCTTCATAAACATCCCCAAATTCCAAGTAGAAGACAAAAGGCATGAATCATATCACAGCAGGCGCTATAGCTGGGGAAGTGGCCTTTATGAAGATTGCTTCCGTAATTTGGGCTCCAGAATGAAAGAGAGCTGCTCTCAGAAGATCTGTAGGAAGCTGATAATGGCTTATTTAATTGTAGTATAACTAATAAAATCTGGGGTTTCATCAAGAACATTTCCTTAGCTAAAAATGCCATGATTCTTCAAGCCATAGTTTGATCCTGTTCATTTTGTCTATAAATGATATAAAGCCAAAAAAGCAGACTGGGATATTATAGTTTCCTTTAAAAGGAAACTTTTAGACTGCGGCTGCAATCCACACCATACAAGAAAATGAAACCCGCAGTAAGTGACTTGGTAGGCAGAAATAAAACAATTACTCATAAAATAAAACAGATATCATAAAGCAGGGAAAATTATTCTCTATCAATTATAGAGGAAATCATAGAATCATAGAATGATGAGACTATACTTTGCTCTTTATGACTTGACAGCTAAAAATCTCATTTCATTTGACAAGAATTGAAGTTAATTGTCCTCTTGCATGATTCTCCATCGGTTTTGGTGGCGGTTTTATGTTCTTAACCTAGAACAGCATTTGGCCACATTGAACTTGCATTATATTCCTTGTACCAGAAGAGTATCACCATGTTCATATTATTCATGGGGAAATCCTGAAATAGAAAGGATGTGATCTAAAGCAACTTCTGACATCTACGCTAAAAATTATAAGACCGTCTAGATTCCCAGCATTGATGGACACCAGCTGTCAAATCAAAGGGATCTATATACCAGTCACTTTCAGATATATCTGGCTTCAGGCATCCACAACAGAAAATAGTAGATATAAATATAATCTAACACTAAAATTCAAAGATAAAGTATTAGCTTACCTGTTTTGCTCACTACTAAACAGCAAAAGTTTGGCAAAGATGACAGCAGGTCTCAGATGCCAGCTCTGATTTGTACCTAGATTTTTCCTTCTGAAAGCAGATAGGGATTTTTTGGGAAGCAAATTGTTAGGGGCATTAGTGAGCTGGGCTTTAGTGAGCTGTACATATTGCTGTACCCAGACAGCTGCTGAGTATGTTCACTGGTACACCTACAACAGAAGAGCACAGGCCAGTGGCTCCTGTAAATCACAGGGACATGTAGGGCAGGGATGGCCAACTAATACCCAGTGACTAGGTGCTGATAATACCATGATTATCACTGTACCCATGATGCTGGCTTTGTGCCCCGTTTTGTGTGTCCTGTATGGCCTAGTTTGGAGTTTCCTTGCCTTTGTATCATCCATCCCCAGTGCAGAGGCTGCTGCTAGATCCAGAAGATGCACAGAGGGCACAACAGATGTGTGGTTCAGAAGGTGAAGAAACTCCTCTTCCTGCACACAGACATTTTGGCACAACCCACCTCACCCTGTTTAAGGTGTTCAGCAGCTGGGCATCACTTTGTAGCATTTACCACAGGAGAAGTGCTGAAGGTCAGGGCAGAGAGACAGGCAGAGTCCAGCAAGGAATCCTGCACAGTACCACTGCCTTGGTGGCTAAGCATCAGGGAAGCCAGAAGGAAGAGGATACAATGAGATGCTAATGGGAATATATCGCTTCCAGCTTGTTAGGACTGCAGTCCAAGTCATGGGAAGATAAGGCTGGAGCATTCCTTTGCACTCTCCCATCAAACCAAAGAACTGCAAATGATAGCTGACAACATCTTTAAGGAAAAACTGGATAAAAGCAGAGCTTTCTCAACCAAAGCTTCAAAGCATGAAAAGGCAAAAAATTCTCAGAGCTGTCTACTTGCAAGCAGTATCAGGCTGCCTGCAGATGACTCCAGACAATAAGGGGATAGGCAAGATAGGATATTATGGTAGCTGCAAAATCAAATATTGCCAGCTACCACCATCCCAGTCCCACATAGGGCATGGCTGAAATGATAACCAGTGCTCCCTAATAGCCATTTTACAGGTTGTGTTGCATGGCATTCAGGAAAGTTCATCAGCATGAAAAACAGGGCGGGAGAGAGGAAGATTTATTGCACAGAAATGTACAGCGCAGTCATGGACGAAAGCTATGCGTTGTTATTGTTTTTATGCAAATTGGAGCAAATTTGATCACAGTCAACATTGTACCGTTTTCATCAGCAGGAAAAAATCTATAGTCAGTATTTTGGAAAATGAGAAATTCAAAGTACAATCAGAAAATAAAGATTGTTTGTCCATTTTTGCTAGCTGAAGGAATTGTTGGTGTTCAGAAAAAACATGCCTTTGGGGAGTAATTATTACCTTGATTTCAGATTTGCTTCTAGCTGGTGGGACTCAGAAACTGAGACAGGCTTGCTCTGATAATGCTGGCAGTGTCACAACACTCTGAGGATGACAGCTTATTTTCTCATGACTTCTTAAAATACAGAGGACTGTCTAACTGATACCATCTCACAAGAGTCAGCGATGAGGAAACTGAAGCCATTAATATGACAACACTGCAGCTGCATCCATCAGATGTGCTCCCGAGGGATGTTAAAGCATGTTACTTTCCACCTTTCTGAAGTAACCGCAATCGTTTCCTACCTGCAACCTCATCATCCTGCTGAGAGCTTATATTTCTACAGCACATCCATTATTGAAGGGGAATGCATAATATATCATCAACAAGCAAACAGCCACTCACTTCGTCTTCCTAAATTCCTTTATCACTACAGAACACATTTATTTATTGTAATAGCTATACTCGTGTCCTAATCTGCATCCATTGCATTCCTTCCATTATGTGCAGTGATCATACGGTTGTTGCACAGGTATTACTGCTAACAGCCATGAAATACCAGTCTTTTTTTGGCATAAAACAAATAGAACTACAAATCCCACCTTGCTCACATCTTTTTCTATTGCAAATTCATCTTTGAAGAGAATTTTCATTGCATTTCAACAAATTTTCCCCATATGTTGCTCAAAAATAATATTACTATTCAACAGCCTGGTGATTTTTCATCATTCAGTAGAGGGTTGGTGCGGGTTTCTGTTGCTGCCTGGAGATAGCAGGGGATAGCTGGGGTGTAGCTGCCGCAGAGGCAGGAGTGGTAACCCGGGCTCAGGACCTGACGCCCTATGCCTGCCTTAACAAGGTGAGTGGGGCTGTGGTGTGAAATGCTCTGATTTCAACACGGCTTTCTTTGCTTTACTGTTCTTATACCTGCTTTAAGTGGGAGAGAAAGATTTGACTTCCACAGCAAGTGACTCTTTATCTCCCTCTTGCCCTCCCTAAACTGTTAGTAAGTGGCATATACGTGCTTTAAACTCCTAATTACAAATATGAAGTGGTACTCAAATATTAGGCAAAATATGTCTTACAGCATTTTTTTTTTTCTGAAAGAAATCTTCACATAATATTTAGGTAAATGAGGTAGTTTACAGCCAGTGTTTTTCAGCAGAGTGAATCTTTAATGTCCCATAAAAAGGGGGAACAATTAAAATTTAAGAATTATTTTATAACGTTGCTATAAGGTTTAACAAAAGGACATCATTCTTGGAAAAGCAAGGCGAGGCAAGGCGAGGCGAGGAGGAAAATTTCCTCCCTGCTTCCTTTCCAAGCATGATCTGGCAACTGGTGCTGCCTTTCCTCCCAGCTGCTACCTTCTCTGTTAGGAACTGGAGGAAGACATTCATCCTTAAGAGACGAAATGTGTAAGTCACACTTCACAAGATCCATTTCCAAGATACCCCATTGCTTGTCCCCGTTCATGTGCATCTACTCTGGGGTTTTATTCATTCATTCATCTGTTTGTTTTTCACGCAGTATCTTCTATCTGAATTCAGCTTGCTTCATCGTACAGGACCATAGCAGAGCAGCAGGTGAGGTGCTGCACGACCATCCCCTCTCCTCTTCTGCCCCAATTTATTCCCTGGCTCTGGGCCATGCTTTACTGGTGAGCTGCTTCTTACCAAAATCGGATTTCCTTCGCTAGATCCCTGCCGGGCAGGACTCAGCTACACAAGCAAATAGGATCAGTGCTTACCATGTCGCTGAGCAGAGATGCCGGGAGGGCAGGTCTCCCTGGGACTGTGGGGTTTTGCCCACCTGCGTGGGGTTCCACTAGTCTAGCCCCTGAGGATGGCAAGTGGTGACACTGGGGCTGTGCCTCCCTTGTTTTTCCCAAGGAAGAATGGCTTTTCACTGTGGTCAGAGCCCATAGAGCCTTTCAGCCAAACAAGAACCAACAAAATGCATGTGGCCTTTGCTTTGTGTCCCCTGGAATACTCCACCAGTAACTTAAAGCATAGAGCTTGAAAGAAATAGCAGCAGAGGAACCTCTATCTCCAAGGCTTCCCCTTCACTTTGCTGGAGCTGTCTTCAGTGTTCTGACCCTCCCCCCATCCTCTTGAAACCTGCTTCTTTCAACAAATCTGGCCACTGAAATGGATGTAATCAAACAAGACTTTTTGGAACTTCACTTTCCTGTATGGTAGAGAGTGTGACTCCTTAATTTTCAATTTTTGTTATAAATTTCCACCATTTACTATGGGATTTCACACTACATGATTCTGAAATTGGGCTGAATTTTCTACTAGCTTAGAAAGAAAATCCACTCTTGAAATGCTGAGAATAGTATTATTCTCTCTTTCATACAGTGTTCCCTGGACCCTGTAAGTACACGCATTTCCTTCAGTTGTGCTCATTAAAAAGGTAATTAGTATAATGGGTTTGTAAGAGTCTGAGTTGATTTCACAAAAAACTATAAAATATTTTATGCTGAGCTCAGCATGAATGAACTGTGAAACTGTATTGGACTTAGGCTGAAAGAATTGCACTAGGATGGAAAATTAGATCAGTTTTTAATCAGTAATTTCAGGATGCTTACTTATTAAAAAAAATGTATTTTCTCCTCTCAATTAAAGTAGGCTTGAGGCTACCTTAATTTTAGCAGCTTTTCAAAGACAGGTAAATAATACCAATCTTACGAGGAATGAAGAATGAAATGTAGTGCAAATTAGTTAAAATACTGGTACCAAATTTTCTTCAGAAAATGCAGAATACTGATGTGCTGATTACAGCTGCAATTAATAGTGTCAGCCTAACGGCCATGCATTAACAAACGTGATTTATACCTACCAGGTCCAAATGCCCCATTTTCCTTATGGCGCATTTATCTGCCTGCTATGGAATAGCTAATACTTGTCAGCTGCCTCTTCTAGCCAGTCTTTGTGTCCCCATGAGCTTCAGGAGGCTGTGACATGGCAACAGAATATTCTGTTTCTCACAGTAAATAAAAACATTTCTAAGATTTCAGGCTGGACCTTGATTGTAACATTATAAACAAGTGTGTACTATTTTCTCCCCAGAGCCTTTCTGGGCATGAACCCCACCTGCAGACCAAGTATAAGGATGAAGTCAATCTCACCTCACCTCAACCATCCTGAAGTGAGGTATCCAGTCTACACCACATGCCCAGGTAACAGCATGTGAAGAAGAGAGATGGGAACCACCAGAAAACAATTCAGCCCCACCTCAACCACCTTTCACCTCTCTTCATCCAGGCTTTGACAAGCAGCATATAGCGTATTACCTGTGCTTCACTCAGGACCCAAAGAAATGACAAGTGCAAACAACCTGGCAAGAGCAATCATGTCAGGACTCCTGCAAACGTGAGTTGAATTGCTCACAGCAATAAGGAACAATTTCCAGAGAGGACCCTAGCGTAACGGCCACCAAAGGTACAGCTTAATGAACAGTTTCAGTATCTTGAACCACAAGCCTGTTGCTTGCTGTCACAACATGAAAAAAAGTAGTATTAAACTGAACTGAATTCTTACTTCAGTTTACTGCGTGGCCAGAAAAACAATTGTAAAGGACAAGTGATGGCAGAAGCAAACAGCCAAAGAGTAGGGAAAACTGAGACCTGGCTCAGTTTAGCACAGCCACCAAAAAGCTGTGGGACTTATTCACAGGGGAAAGCAGTAGAGGGGCCTCTCCGTGCGCAGCCAGCTGTGCTTTTGGTTCCTCGTGAGCTGTGGAGAGGGAATCGTGATGGCAACAGCTCATTGCTGTGGGCTGGATCCCTGCTCCAGGTGTCCTGGAGAGGGGAGGCAGCGCGTCCGGGCTGGGTCGCCTTGAGCTCAGCTTCATGGCTCTGCCGCTGCTTGTCCCTGAGTTACGGACTGCCAGTTTGTCGCAGGACAAACTTGATCCAGATTAGCTGTAGGCATTGTAGTCACACTTAGGTCAAGTTAACTCAAAATAGGGTTTTCTTAGATTCACATTTTCATACTAGCTTTACACAGCAAAGGAAGATAGCCTGTGGCTGTCATGTAGGCAAAGAATTGGACTGGTTTGGTCAGACACTTATCTGATCTGCAATAAATCTTATCAGTGTAAAGTAGCATTAGTGGTTGGATCTGGGATGAGGCATGCTAAAATTGGATTTCCTATTCTATTAACCCAAGGCCTGAGGACTATAACAGCGCAAGTCAGAAGTGTTACTCCGGATCAGAGGTTAAAAAGAAATAGCTGAGTGTGGAGATGAGATATAATAAATTAATCTCTCCTTGATTCACACAGTATATGAGTAAAGATCTTTTAAATAACTATATTCATTGTTGACATCTTCTGAACACGCCAAAAAGTCAGGCCAAAGAAACACAACACCCTGTCAGCCTCACACTAACCCAAGCTTACACGTGGGTTGTGGACGTGAGCAAGGTTGGTACCTCCTGCGCAGGCAGAGCTCTCCTGGAGCCCAAGAGGAGTGCCAGGCCCTCAAGGAACGCAGGGCCAGGCACAAACCAGGGGGCTCTCTGGCAATCCTTACACAATCTTCTAAAGACTAAGGAAAAGCCACAGTCAGGAAATAAGCACTAGAAAAGACAAACTTCAACCTGTGATATTTCTGAATGAGTGTGTCTCCATTTATGTCTTAAAGCATTTTCAGGTTTATTTATAAAGCACCAGTACTGTACCTAGTGATGTGATAGTCCAGCCCTCAGAGAGTTTTAAACAAAAGAAGAGGGGAAAAAAGAGCATATTTCAAATACTCACTGTCTCACATGGCTGGCTTTTTCTGAGGTGAACATTATTTACACTTGAATACAGTATGTGAGGTTGTAAATCGATTTCATGATTCTCTTTGAATTATTGAAGACATTTAGTAATGTCTTTCTGTTTTAAAAATAACAGAAATGTTTGGTTTTGAAAGACGAACTTTACCTGTGTTGTCCTGGAGAACGCATACAAGTTCGGGCTCAAAATGTCATTCTTGTAAAGGAGTTTTTCTCAACATAGAATTAAGAGAGTTTATTCAAGTTTAAAAAGAAAAGGTATGAAAAGGTATAACCACTTCAACACAGAGACTGAATTGCCAGTGTTGAAAGGTGTGCAGATGGAGCAGGACAGGCAGAAAGTGAAACCAGTGAAAAACAAAAGTGAAGCTAAGGCCACCACGAGGCCTCGGCCAAAAAGCAGAGGTCAGAGTAGAAGGGATATAGGAAGCTGGGCAGAAGGTGCACCAAGGAAGGCATGAGGTAGCAGGGAGCTTGGAGTGGCGAGGAAGAAAACCATCATGACACGGTCAACAAGAAAGAGAAACTAAGCAGCAGAGAACAGCCAACCAGAAGGAAAGAAAAGGAACAAAGACCTTCGAGAGTCTTTTTTCTGTTTGCCAAATTAATTTTGCAATCAAGCCCCTAAGTGCTTTACCAGCAGTTCTTTTTCACATTAAGCAGTTTTAGCGGTCACAGGCATGCCGTGCAAAAACAGTCAGGGGGAGCAGACAGCATAGTTATGAACAGGAGGTTTGGTGTCTGTAAGGCACGCTGTCACCGCTGACTCTGTTTTGTAAAAACACTTGATAACTGGTTTTCAGTTTCCCCACCACAAACCTCATTTTAAAAATAGACATAAGGCAAAACTTGCTGCTCACAGCGAGGCAAGCTTAACGCTCAGCAAGTTCTGATCTAGTTCAGAAAGTCACTTGCAAAGCTATCTGGAAAATACTTGTACCTTCTCACAGAAAAAAAACAACACATCCAGGCCCATGTGGAGAACTAGAAGTTTCTCCAGGATTTTCTGCAATGTCATGCAACTTCTTGCCAGCTACCTGGGGAAAAAAAAAAAAAAAAGAAGAATATAGCTCTAGACCACATTCAGAAAATGCACTGACTCCTATTGTAACAAATTCTCCAAACAATTTTAACAGTGCCAAGCTTATATGTATATAATGGAAGATTTTCCGTTCATATCCTACCCCAGCCTGAAAGCCCCATCCTGTGAGATGACAACCATCGTCAACTGTGCCTAAAATCACATCTGTTTCATAAAACCCCTCAGATGCAAACTGCTGGAGGCTGAGAGAGGTTACCAGTTACACTTGTCCCATGTTTTCATTCTTCCCTACATCTGCTGTTGGCCTCAATCAAGGATAGGAGGCTTGGTGGCCCTTTAAGGCAGTTTATGCTAGCAAGCTTACAGCCAAACCATTGAACTGCACAGGCCTTCTGGTCTTTTCCAGAGGCAACTGGCACCTCTGAGATCATCACTTTTCACCCCTTGGAGATGGGTGACAGCATGTATCTTGTTTATGAAAATAAAAATAGCCCCTAGAATGAAATAAAAAGAAAGGGTACGAAATAATAAGGTTTACTGAGCAGGAGTGATGCACCTTAAAGGAGAAATTTCCCTTCTGAGCTATTTTCTACCTTAGCTGTGTGCTACAACACTGTGACCTACTTGGTTACCCTCTCCCATGGCAGAGCCATGCCAGGCACACTCCTGTCATCGAGAAAGAAATTCTGACACAAAGCTTGGGCTGCGTGGAAGAGAAAAAGCACAGCCAAACTGAGACTGGTTAGATACTACAGCAGCCTGGTTTATACAGCTGGACAATTCAGGGCAAGACTGTAAGTAAGTGTGTATGTTTATAACCCGAAGTATGCATCTTCATGCAACCTTATTTGAGTGCCTTCTCCTCTTCATTAATTCACACAGCCTTTGCCTCATACATCCCATGTTACGCTCCCAGTTTTTGTGAAATCTTCTCAAAATGCTACTTCTATTCTTCTATCAGCACTGAAGTCCTACTAAAATAAGTATGGCCATACTGAGTAGACAAAAGCCCATCTAGTTCAAATTCCCCTTTCTGACAGTGGCAAGCAGCAGATGCTCAGAAAACAAGCAGATGTGTTGCCTGTTCTCAGTATACCTTCCCTGCTTCCAGGAATCAGCAGTTCAGGAACTTTTTGAACCAGGAACTGCATCTGTCATGGTTAGGTTGTCGGGTTTAATAAGTCCCCAAAGGACCTGTTTAAGGTGCTTAAACTGAGGCTTCACACTTATTATTAAATTGGATAAACTGAATACCTCCCCTTTGTAAGTGGCTCAATTTCCAAAGGAATGGAGCTGCTCTATTATTTACTTTCCCTGTGGGAGCAGTAAATAGCATTCAGTACTATTCTAAAAGAAATTCACTTATTATGATGCCTAAAGCTGGATCCAAGTGCCGTATTATTTTCAACAATATTACGCCATCTTCGTGGATCTTGCAAGAAACTTGTCTGAAAACAGTACATGACAAATCTGCTTCAGGCACTGTGAAAATTTGAAGAACCCAGGGAATTCCCTGCTGTTGTTCAATGATACCCAGCAGACCATCAGGAAACCTACTGTCCCTGCAACTATTTTAAAACAAAAAGAGTGTAACTGGGAGAAATACCCAGTGACGTTTATGTGCGCAAACCCACAGCAGAATCATGCTGAGGAAGGAGATATTTCAGTTAAAGAAGTAACAGGGCACACTGAACACCACTTTGCAGATCTTTCTGGACAGATCTGGACAGATGTTTGGAAAATGAGGGAAATGTTGTATTTTGGTATTTTCTGATGGATAGGAATACGGACTGATAATTGTGTCCCCTGCTGCTTTGAATGTCAAGAACAGCTTTGGTGGTCAACTGGTGAGAAAAATGTCATTAGCACCTAAACCAAAGCAAGGCAGGGTTGAGTCCTGCTGCCACTGAAACCTTTCACAGGTTCCCCCTGTGAGACCAGTTGTTTTTTCCCCTGAGAATCCAAAACTGGAAAGAGCACATGAGATCAGCTATGCCCTGCCTGGGGTACTGGCCCAGTCTCACTCACCCTAATTCAAACTCCTCCAAGTGATGGAGCCTTTGTCACTTGTCTCTGAGTCCTTGCAGGGCTACTCAGCCTCAGGCCTGACGCACAGAGCCCTGGAAGAACAGCAGCAACTCTACCACTGGCTTTGAAAGACCAGAACAACTCTTCGTCTGTCACCACCAGGCAGTCCTCCTGATGGTATTCAGCTTAAATACTTGTATCCTGAATACACTGCATTCTGCTTACTGGTCTTGGTGAAGCTACCCAAAACGCTGCTGCCTCTCTTGAGGGTGATGGCAGATGATTAAGTCCTTGTCTCTGAAATGGGAATGCAGCTGGCCAGTCCCACCAACTTTACTAGGACTGAAAAGCACTTTTCTTCAGCAAACTGGAAAACCACTTTGCTTTAGCAAAATTTTAAGAGCAGATAAAATTTAACAGCCTCCTGCACCACAACAGCATGTGACTCAGACGCAGCCACTCCAGCCCTGCCCCAGCTGCTTACTTTCACTTCCTCATTCTTCTCTTTAAGGAATTGTTTACATTAAAGAAAAAGAAACCCACTGTTTCAGATTAAAAGATTTTTGTATGCAGAAGAATGCCTTTGTCCACTTATGCAAACGGGTGAAGTGGAATACAGGCCAAAGAGAGAAGCACTTTGCTGAGTCACAGTAACCAGGAGTATCTCCAGCCTGCTGCTGATCGTCCCCACCCAATAAACAGCTTCACAGGGAGGGGACAGAGAGTGGCAGGCAGGACAGCATTACCATTAGTTATTTTTCAAAGCGTTTTTGCAAGGTGCTAACTTGGAGCTGTAGAACAGCTCAGTAGAAATTCTGCGTTAAGCGATGCAGTCAGGCTTACGCAACTTAAGCCACCTATTTACAGTGAAGAAGAACCTTCATACTGTTATCCCTCACACTTGTGGGATAAGAATATGTCTAATAGATAAATGTAATTGAAAGCAAAACAGGAAGAAAAAAACCACACCACCACCCCCCGAACTAAGCAGCTATGCATAAAGTAACTATGCATAAAATACATTTCAAATCCTCAAGAAGCCTGAAAGCCAGCCACAGAAGGTCTAATAGCTCCTTGCAGCTTTGTTTTGGACTGGACAAAACCGCAATGGGCTGTCCACACACGCCACACCTGAACCCAGCGTGAAGGGAGCTGCAGAATTCTCCTCCACCAAGTCATCTAAACAGAAAAGACACCAGGGTGAAGGGCTTTCAGTGGAAACACTAAATCTGAGATATGAGATAATCAGAGATAAGCACTGAGGACTTGCCAATACATGAGTATGGAAGGGAAATAACTGAAAAGCAAAAATACTGAATAAACCACACCATTTGGAAATGGCTGCTGTTATGTGGTGTGTGTGAAGGAGAGGCCAGCAAGAACATCAGTTCTGCTAAGATTATCTAATTCAGAGAAAATAAATAAATCCTGATGCCGTACAAGCATCTGAGGACTTAAACAAGCACAAATTTTCAGCACAGCATTTAAGAACAGTAACAAGTACCATCTGGCATGGAGACTACAGTCAGCAGTAGTGCTCGTGCTGTGACAGAGGGGTTCAGAACGACACTCCTGTTTTCAGCGATACCAGGTCGGTGGGATGTCCTTGCCCACACGTATTACCCTTCAAGCACCTTCTTCCACACCAGATGAACTCAGTCACATTGTTTCAGATGTTATGGACTGCAAAAAGACAAAAATATTATTATTTATTATTATCTGTGGCGTTCAATTACCCCATGGGGCAAGAGGAGACTCAGACCAGAATGCTACACAGTGCAGATGGGGCCAGTCGGAGGAGAGAGCGGTGAAGGTGTGAGCCTCTCTGCACTACTTGCACTGCAGGTCAGCGACCACCTGCTGGGGCAGATGCCTTTAGCTGCGTAAATAGTCGAAGGTCGAATTTTAGGCCCTGAAAATCAGTGGTGATCTGCACTGAATGAAAAGTAGTGATATGAAACCTGCATGAGTTTTCTCTGGGTTGCATGATGGTAACGGTCTCTCCTTGTCTTTTCAAAACTGTGTGGTTGGATTTGTTGCACACATTTTCCTTATCATGTTTTCTTTCAGTCTCATGTTTAAATCTTCGTTACTACTCTGTTGTCAGGGCTTGCAAAAACAAAACAG
Source organism: Mycteria americana (assembly GCF_035582795.1). Lineage (NCBI taxonomy): Eukaryota > Metazoa > Chordata > Aves > Ciconiiformes > Ciconiidae > Mycteria > Mycteria americana. The sequence continues at coordinate 199,050,105 of NC_134365.1, forward strand.
TTACATCTAAACCCAGGCATGCCTCTGCAGAATTATGGAGCTTATTCTCTTCTCCTTTCCCCCAGCGGTACTATTTGGAGAACTTCCTTAATGTATCTCCGTTTGCCACGCTCGTGGGCAAGACACAGGATATGCAAGGTTTCTGCAGAACTGCATTTTGTATAAAATTGACTCTCTGCAGAAACTGTGCTTCTCTCTTCCCTATGTTTCTTTTTTTAATTTGTATTAACCATTGTTACCAAGATAGCCTTTAAAACATAAGTAGCTGAATATAAGTAGATATGATACTCCTTACTGTCACTCTAATCCACAAATTATTTGTAGAGGGCTAAGGTCCTCCATGATCTCAGTAGATTGTTAACATGGAAAATTAAAGTCACCCCAACTTTAAAAAGTACTTAACTTCTTAGAAGGCAATTAAAATCACATTTTACATGGCAATATTATTTATTAAAGCACTACTAATTCTTTCAGCAAAGAAATGTGACTATCCAGATCTCCAAAATGTCTCCAACTTCATCTTCATCAAAAGAATTTGCTAGAAAAAAAATGTTTATAGTATTAATGATTTGTGTATATATATACATAAAAAAATTAAAAATTGCACTTTTTTTGCAGCAACAAAGTTGTCTGAGAATGCAATCATAGCAATCATTGAATGCCAAGATCTTGCCACGTAAGTCATGCATAATTCCTTCAGACAAAGCAGGAAGCTTTGTCTGAAGATTTCTGTCACTGAAGGTAGCATAATGTCTTTGCCCAGTGCTGGTGGAATCTCTCAAGTCTCCTGTTCTGAACTTTGAACTTCATTACATGTATCCTTTTCTCCGTGCTCTGACACATAAGCAACATACCACCTTCAAAGATCAGTAATCTGTTTGGTTTTTAAGATTTTTTGATTGGAAGCTTAGCAAGCGCTCCCCAAAAGCCTGACCTCCACAACGAATACATGTGCTCCTTCGATTCTTCACACATTCAGGATGTCAGTAAGCAGGGCAAACTGCAAAGCTGCAGCCACCATATGCCTGTGACCTTTGTGAAGTCTATTCACCGCTACGCCACTCAAATTTGGGTCAATGTAAATATTGGTGATAGGGGAGAGAGGAAGCTAGTTTGCCATGTATTCTGTTATTTGGAAATGCTTGGCTTCAAAAGATAAGCATCACCCAGCTAAGTCTGATCTTAAAAGTTCAATCACATCTATTGTTTTTAGTTCCCCTTGCAGGGGGGGGACTGGGAACAAGGGAGGGCCAAGTCTGTTCCAGTGCACCTGCGTGAGGGGTGTATGTTACCTGTCAACACTAGAAGATACTCATGGGCAGACTTCAAACTGTTGGACAAAGATAAGCAGGTGCTTAGAGGTGCCCAGCTCACGCCGCAGCCTTGCCTCCAGCATTGGCGAGGCCACAACTTTGCTGGAGCCACTTGGCTCTGCAAACCCAAGCCCAGACTTAAACACAGTTATTGGAGGTAGGAAGGATAGAAGCGGAGGACGTCTCCAGAGCACAGAGCTGGAGCTCTGCTCATCGGCACTGGCAAGGCTGTCCTGAAGGGACTGCTAGCTAAAATGAGTTTTGCCCAGCAACCTGGCCTGTACTTAGACACTTGTGGTCATGAGCAACATGCTCTTGAGCACAGATGGACCTAGCAAGAGACCTAATGGGGCTCTGGACAATATCCTTCTGTGGAACAGCAGAAAGTTCCCACAGGCTTAAAATCCCTTCTTCACCACGTCCAAATAAATGTTAACAGCTGGCTGAGTGACCTGAACAGCCCCTCTCGTCTAGCAGCCCATTTGCATGTAACCCTCACATGATCATTTTCCCTTTACCTTGTGACAAACAAAATACTGTCACAAGATGAATCAGACTTTGGACCTGGATAGGTCGAGGAGAAGGACAATACTCTACAGTTAACCTCAGGCCAGAGTCACACTTTTTTTGAATCACCGTCTGACTGTCTGTGTGTCTCTGTGAGCAGGGCTATATGCCAGACCAAACAAGCTCTCAAGTAAATGATCAAGGCCACTGAGCTTGTACATTGGGTTGATGCTATGCTGAGACACACATGACAGGCCAGTGTTGTCCCTAAATTTGGGGCCGAATGATATGTCACATGCCAGTGAAACAAATTAAAGCTTTAGTCAAGATCATATGACCCATGTTACAGTTAATCTGGCTTCAAATCAGTTTATGAAGGAACTGAATATTCATGAAGTTATTAAACTGCACTTCTTGTTTTAAGAGAAAAGCTGTATCAGAGAACCTTTGAAGTTTTGATGTGCTTGTAGCAAATATGACTTTTTGCAATACTTGTAACTGAAAAGCAGTATTTAAGACTGAAAGGAAGTCCTTCAGGCTTCTACTCCCCAACTATGTCATCTCTCCTTGTTGTACCACACCTGTGAGGAGGCCAGAATCATCTCACTGTCTTAAGATGACAGTGCACTGACGAGAACGAACAGAGCAGGGGTACTGTGGTGTCCGCCCCAGATCACCCCACCTCAAAGCAGAGAGAAACCAGTCTCCATAACCCAACGAGTAGCCACCATCAGTGAGCAGACAAGGCTTCTGTAGTTTGTACAAGAAAACACATCCTGAAGCTTTACAGCTCCGATGCCAGGGCATGCTCCCTCCATTGTGTACATCAAGGCGGGTAGAGGTCATATTTAAACAGCACAACTGTGGATCTGCACCAGCATGACCTTTCGTGTAGAGCTGAAGCACGCAGCACAGCAGCTGTGCCAACAGAGACAGTCCACCACACCTTTCCCCTGACACACGGCACCAGCTATGTCAGACTCTGAGAGAATGAGATGTATTAACCGGAGACCAGCTGTTGCCTAACAAACATTGCTTTTACCCACCCTGCCAAGCCAAGAGAGCGTATGGTAGGGGAGCAGCTATAACAAAACCTCTAAACCATTTCAGCTGAGAGCGGACCGCACGGCAGCACGGAGCAGAAACAACCCGCAGCTTCTTCCTCGGCCGGAGCGGGGCCGCGTCAGCCCCGCAGGCGTCCGGGCGGGCAGGCCGGCCGGCCCCTCGGGACCCAGCTGAGCTCCGGGCAGCGGGAGCTGCAGCACCGGGTTCACCAGTACACAGGTGTCAAACGAGGCCGAGGCCGGAGGCACCGCTGATAAGAAACATCCTCGTTTCGTAACCGGCGAAAACACTGTCTGGCTCAGTAAACACCGAGCGACAGCAATGTTTGGCACGCTGCTGCTCGGGGCCGGAATCACGAAACTGCTGATTTGTTATGATTTCTAGCAGCAGCGCCGTGCGTCCCCTGGCATGGGTGCCAACACCGGGGGGGGTGGCTCTCCTCCTCCCCCCGGGTGAGGGCTGCCCCCAGGCCCTCCTCGTCCTGTCGAGCCCCCCGGGGACAGCCGCCGCTCCGGGAGATCCCTCGTCGGGCCGGCGGCTCCCTCGTCGGGCCGGCGGCTCGGCCGGCAGCGCCAGGCCGCGGGCCCGCCTGCCGCAGCGCCCCGCCCACAGGCCGCGGGGGGCTGAGGGGCACCGGGCAGCCTCCGCTGGCACCGCCCCGCTTGCAGGCCGCGGGGGGCTGAGGGGCACCGGGCAGCCTCCGCCGACACCGGGGCGAGATGGCGGCGTCCTGCTTCGTCCTCGGGGCGGCCGCGGCCCGCGGGGGGGCGGCGCCGGGCCGGCGGGGGACACTCTTCCGCTGAGGGACGCGGCTGTCCTCCTCGTCCCGCCTCTGGGCGTCACGCACCGCCGGCACTGCGTGACCTCCGCCGGGGGCCGGTGCGGGGCGGAGGAGAGCGGGCGGCGAGCGGGGCACCCGCCGCGGGCACAGCCCGGCCGAGGTAGGCGGCAGCGGGAGCCGGCGCTGCCGGTGCCGGCGCGCTGGGGGGACTCGTTGATGGGGTCTCCCGGGCAGGTAGGGGCTGTCAGCGGCCAAGGCGGAGCGTGCCGGCGGGTCAGGTGTTTTCCTTTCACGTCGTGAGTAACTGCGTTTTCTTTTCTGATACACAGGATTAAACCCCAGACTCAGAAATGAGGAAGGTTTTGTGCGTGGAGCCCGTCATTTTCATCTACATATTTGCGTCTTCCCTGACAAGCCCGCTGGTGCAGCAGTTCATCTACCGGCAGCTGTGGGAGGCAGAGTACAACTCCACTTTCATAAGCGATAGCAATGCCAGTCGCTGTGAACAGAATAAAAGTAGCCTGGCTTATATCAAGCAGAAGGTAAGAGGGGAGAAAAAAAAATACAGTTGTACATAAACTTGCAGCCATTAGGTGCTGTCTCGACGTAACCTCCTTTATATAACCTTACTTAACCTTTTATATATGGAAAAGCGGTAGTTTTGTAAACTGCTGTCACTTTACTGTCTTATTGCTCTTGTGTTGCGCTGTAGGTAGTCGTAGTGCTTTAAAGACAAACATTTGTGTCCAGGAGGATGCTGAGGTAAATTCATACTTTAACAGGAGTTGAAAATCATCTCAGAGGATTTGGCCCAAATTGGCATTGGGCTGATGTTACAATGGGTACCACTGAAGGCTCCTCCTTCCACAGGAGTTGTGCATGTGTTTATGAGCCATCAGTTGTCTCTGTGACTTCAGTGTTCTCTGTAACTGTCTAAACTTTAGCAAATGTCCTGTAATTTTCAGGAATAAGATCTATCTTAGAATACATTTATTTCAGAGGAATTAAAAGTATGAAGAAAGGGGGGGTGTTTAAGAAAAATTTTTGTATTTTTAAAATGTGAAAAATTATTTAACTGATCTTTGCACAATCAAACATAATTGATGATTTACCATTCATAGCAGCGCTAGTCTGCCTTGTTGAAATATAAAGATGGCAAGATGACAGCATCCCATGGCCAATTACATTTTTAGCACTTTTTCATAGTTCAGCATGCTGCATAGCTAGTCATTGCTTGGAACCTCTTCTCTTGCACTTCCAGTGCAGTTTTAATGCTATGCTTAAGCAGAACTGACTGTGGGCTGCCAGCAGAAGAGATGATCATACTCCCATTTTTCTTTCCCCTCCCCCTGCATTGTTTCCCCCCATGTGTTGTATCTTGCAATACCACAGTTACAGGCTACGGTTCGGGTTTGATATGGGCACTGATTCAACAAAAACTCATCTCTCTTTTTGAGTTCGTTGGTTTTTGAGTGGTGGTGTTTTCTGAAGCAGTGCACTGCTCTGACACACTCTGGCCACATGATTGCTGTATCTAACATGAGGATGGCAGAGGGAACACATTTGCAGAAGAGGTACAACAGAACCATCCTTGGCAACAACAACTGGCAGTTAGGTTGGATTAAGTGGAACGTGAAACCACTGTAGAGTCAGAAAAGTAGATGAATTGGACTGTAAATTACACAGAAGATGGAGTGATGGAATCAGTCAGCTGGCATTCCCCTATGCTGCTGAAAGAGCGGCACCTGAAAATTTTCACTCACATCCCAGATATGAATCCCTGATGTGCTGCGTGTGCGCAAGACTGAACACCCGAGCTTATCTACTTCATTTGTCATGTATAAAATAATTTTTTTAATGGTACATGCTTCCATTGAAGATGATCAAAGAAATAATTCAGGATTTTTAGTGTGGAGTAGGTTCTTCCTTATTGTGACAGAAGCTGGTCTTAGTACAAAGAATGTGAAAGTAAAAAGGTCGATAGAATTGTAGTCCAGCGTGCTTTCTGGGCTGACCCATCAGCCGAGGAAGGTAATGTATGCCACCCATTGGAATTAATTTGGAGATAACAACCAATTATTGTCTGAGTAATGCTTGTATGTTACTCCCCCAGTGTTGGCATTTTGTCATAATGGTGTCATGTCAATAGAAGGAGCAACTCTAAGGAAACCATACATCGTGCATACAGTTCTAATATTGGAGCCCATCAAGAAACCTACATTTCACAAACATTTCTGCACTTTGCATTTGCTAGAAACCCCCCAAATTCGACCTGATTTTCAAATTGCCATCACCTATGCTCAGGATATAAGACTTGCTATTTCTTTTTGCAAAACACTGGAACAGAGTGCTTAATTTCAGCTGAAGTTTAGATAGGGTCTCTGATTGATGTGGTGGTGAATTCACACATTACAGGGTTTTTTGGCATAAAGGATACAAAGTATAATTAACTTTATATTTGAGAACATGAATCCTTCAAGACGGTAGTTGAATAATGGCCAATAGAACTTCTTTGTTTTCCTTTCCTGCCAAATTTCCATGCCCTCCATTTCAATGATTGCCAGCAAGGCATGAGCTTTTGAACAGTCATGCTCTTGTCTGGATGTCTCGCCTGCATTTTGATACGACACTTGTTACCATAGTATAAGAATGTAAAATGCTCAAAACACCCATTAATTTCAGTGGAACCCAGTCTCTGTGCTGAGTAATAATCCTGGGTATGGAGAAAAGAGTAGAACTAGTAACGCAGTTCTAAGCCCTTTGCTGAGGATATGTGAAGCAGGTGTTCCGGATTTTCCAAGACCATTCTAACTGACTTATGTTTACAGATGCTGTAAATTTTGCTGTCAGGAGTATTCCCAACAGGCCCTGTTTGGCATTGACTTTTAGAAGAGCACTTCCCTTAATAGTTAATTCAGTATAAGTCCTTCCACTCTGAGAATGGAGCAGCTTTTTACTAAATCTCACCTATTTCAAAGCAAAATGTAAAAGGAAATTGAAGACAAAAATCACTTGGAGCCTGAAAAAAAGTAGAATATAGTTCAAAATGGATAGCCTTTGCAGCATTTAGATTAATTATTTCTTAAAATTTGAAGGAAATTAGTCATTTTATAATCAAATGAGTTAAAAAGTAATTTGAATACAAGTTGAAGCATTCCAATCACTGACTTGGATAATCCTTTTTTTAGCTCAGAAAGAGATATATTATTAATCATTAAACATTATTTATCATCCGGTTTATTTATTATCCAATCCATGCATTTTCCTTTGCTACTCAGTAATATTTTTTAATTTTATGAGCCTGGCAGTTTATCATGTCCTGTACATTGTTCTGTAGTGCCTCAAGTGCCTTCAGTGCCTCAGGCACTGTACTTGTCTCTTAATTTATTCCTTGTATAAGTGAATTGCTTCTTCATTTTCATTCTTTTAATTTTGAAATATGTGATTTTAAGAACTATTTCTGTCCACCTTGAGCATTTTTTCAGAGTGAATTTGCGGATTAAAGAACTAGACCTTTCTCTTCAAATTTATGTAGTCCCATTGATTTTAATAGACATGATTTTAACATGATTTTAAAGCAGCTATGGGTTTGACCTATCATTTTCTGTATTCCTTTCCATTGATTTTATAAAAATGTGAAGTGGGCAGTTGAGTGCTTTACACTCTAAATGGAGTTTTTCTGCACTTTTTCTTTTAGTCTTCTCATCAGTAGTCATTACTTCTCAACAAGTCATTTATGTCTGCAAGGTTATGGTCATTTGTGGTATCTAGATGTGTAGCCACATTCTTTATGTTGCACATCTACTTCCCAAACAATGAAACCCAAGTCTTTGTTGTTTTATTCCTCCAGTTTAACACTTCATTATGGTTTAGCAATAATATTTGTATTGTATGGTTAATGTGGGTTGAGATGATACATCATAACATCTAGTTTTATACCTAATGTATTAGCACTCCTTTGACGCTCACGTCTTTGAACCTAATGATCCTAATAAAGAAGCAATGCCTGCAACCACATAGAGTTGTCTTTGTTAGCAGGGGAGGAGATAAAGATCAGAATATCATTTTCCATCTCTGTTTGTTCAGTCTTCATGGTTTTGACCCTTCCAGGGTGACTACAGTGCTGGCCAGTGGACAGGACATCATGAATCCTAAGGTAGTCAGACACCACAAGGGAAGAGAGTAAAAGACTCCAGAGTGCTGAGGATCTTGAGGGCTTTCCTTGAGGGCCTCAGGATCAGTTGAATTTTCCTCTTGCAATAAAACCCGATATCTGGTAACCAAATGAAGAGATTGAACTAGAAACTCATGGTCTTTGCTTGTAAATACAAATATGACTTTATAAAGCATTCAGCAGCTTTTAAAATTGCCCAAAGTACATTCCTGGAAATTCTAGGGGTTTTTTTCATCCTTTGGATGCTACTCAGTGGGGATTATGTTAGCTACAGAAGAAATACCTGAAACGTGGGATATAGATGGCTTGAATACAGGCTGAGAATGGCTTGGGAAGACTTATGCAGCTGTACCTGCTACGGATTGAAGAGTGCAACCCCTGCCCAAGTCAGTGTGATACCTCAGAAAACTTGAAGAAAACTTTCAGAGTGACTTCACTCTCTGCATCTGAAAGTTTATCTTATAGAGTATAAAGGGTTTGAGCGAATTAAGTTACTTCCTTTTCCACTGCTGCTCTTCTGTCTGATCAGGTGGTTGTCTTTTGAAGGGCCACTGTGGCTGCTGTCTGTCTAGCCTGCATCGATGCATTAAAAGCAAGATCTGAATTAGCTTGCTGAGCGTCATTTAGCAGCTGGCTTCATAACAAGATTGCCTTTTTTTAAATTGACTTTTCTTTAGTTCTTTTTTCCACAGCCATTCATGTTCTGTTAACTGTTTGTTTTTCAGCTACATTTGATTTTGGTACTTCCGTTAAAAAGAACTCAGAAATTTTTCCCATAATGGGTGTTTACAGTTTATTGTCACAGTGTTAGCTGCTGTTCCTTATGTGAATACCTGCTGTAGCATATCTATAGAGAGATCACTGATTTCAAGTTTCTGAACTCAGAGCTTTCCAGTGTTTTAAAAATTAGTTAATTCACATATCTGCCGAGTTGGTATAATTTTTAATGCTGTGTTTCACATTTGTGGTTGTTGTTATTATTAACATTGTACACTGGGATGTCAGAGCAAATCCTGATCTGTTTACTCGCACAATGTGCTAGTTAGTGAATTGTTTCTTTGTAACCCTCTAGGTAGGATTATTTAGGAAGAAAAATGATCTCCTGTGAGTAGGGAGCATGGGATGTGTTCCTCAATCTCAGAAATCAGTAGTGCAACAGTCTTTCTTTGAGATGAAAATAGGCCTGGTGTCCTTTTGCCATACCCTGCACTGAAGGAGATACTTACAGTATAAGCACCAGTTCTTGTAAATGCACATTCAAAAGAATTGTTCTCTTGTCTCCATTGAAACTTCTCTGTCAAGAGTACTAGTAAGACTGCATCTTAAGAAATAAGTTCTGGCTTAAAATGTAATGAGGGATGTTTGAGGAATATTGAAGGTAAAATTACAAAAGTGGGAGTCTTTGAATATGTAATTCCTTTGTATTAGCAATTACTGTAATATAATGCATTCTTATAAACATACAGTAATGTAGTATATTTTATTATATAATGTCATATAATCTTATAAAATGATATTGTATGTATTATGGTTTATAATAATATAATTTATAATCTATAAACATGTACTGTGCTATACATTATATTGCATGCTAGTCATTATGTATGTATAATATTACTATAGATTTTTTTTTTTTTTACAAGGTATTATAGTATTTACAATTCTTTTTGTTTTTTGTTTGCAGGAAGTTCAAGAAAAAGCCTCTATTTTTAATATGCAGTTGGACTTAACTGGGGCAGTTCCCAGCCTTATAGTTGCCTTTGTCATTGTAGCTAACGGGGATCGCCAGGGACGCAAAAGGTCTTTAGTTTTACCATCAATGGGAGCTTTGATTGCTGATATTTGCCTCACTGTAATATCATATTTTTCCTTGTCACTCTCTATCCTATTTGCGGTTGCATTTATTACTGGACTGTTTGGCAGTATGGCAACTTTCCTTGGAGGAGGCTTTGCTTTTATAGCAGACGTGTGTCACGATGAGAAGCAGAAGACAACACGAATAGCTGTGGTGGATTTGATTTTTGGAGTTGTGTCTGGATTGGCAGGACTGTCATCTGGCTACTTTCTAAGAGGAATAGGCTTTACATGGACATTTGTGACAGCATCTCTCCTTCATGTCATTAATATTATCTATATTATATTTTTTCTGGAAGATACAGTAGGCCTATCTGAATTCCAGCACCAGTCACCAGTATCTTGTAAAGAACTTCTTAGAGAGACATTTTCTGGAGTGTACATGCTTTTTAAAACTGCCCCTTATAAAAAGAGAATTTTAATCATTGTGTTACTTTTTACATTTATGACTTATTTGTTTACAATGGTTGGTGGGAGTTCGCTTTTTACGCTATATGAACTGGATGAGCCACTCTGCTGGAATGAAGTATACATTGGATATGGAGCAGCTGCGTTCACTTCTGTCTCTCTGACCAGTTTTTTAGGAGTTTATTTATTTTCTAAATGTCTCAAAGACATTTATATTGTCTTCATTGGGATATTTTCTTACATTGGAGGAATGGTCATGGCCGCCTTTGCCAGAACTACCCTGCTCATGTTTTTAGGTGAGTTCAGAATCAGTCGTTCCATGGTCAACAATATATAGACAACAACAATATACAGACAACAAAGAAAATACTGCTATGTTCTCTGTAGTGAGTGCAGTTGGTAGATATTGGACGTACTGTCTCGAAAGGATCATAGAGAGGTAAAATGTACAAGGTTGGGTCAGACCGATTTAGGATTTAATTAAAAGATGAAGGGTGTGGAGAGTGAATGGAATTACTTGCTTATGATCTGGTTTTAGTGCAATATAGATAGATTGGATTTATTAACTTCTCTGTGCTTGGGTAATTGTGTCTCAGTGCACTTCCAGTTTGATTTTTCTATTGCTTTTTACTGTTTGGGGAACTGAGCATTCAAAAGTATGTGAAGAATTCATTTGCAAAGTATTTGTAAAATCCTTTTTATTACTTCAGTGTCTCATGGCTGATTCATTGCTTTACAGTAAGAGTGCCATCTTTGCTCTGCTTTATGCCTATTCCCGTTCTCCGATCCATGCTGTCAAAAGTAGTTCTCACTGGTGAACAGGGTGAGTAGAATTTGGTTTTAAACAATACAATTTCACAAGTGCTTCTACATTCACAAGATTTTGGCATGCAGAGAAAGATACACTTGTGTTATTTGTCAGTGTCACACTTAATAATTTAGAAAGGTAAGCAGTAGGTGGTCAACCTTCAAAGCACTTGAAAACAATTAAAGACTTGGATCCTGAGCTATGTGCCCAGCTTTGTGGGTGGACACTACTTAAACGTGTCCCAAAAGATATAACATATTACCTCCCAAAGTGCTTTCCATATGGAACACAGAAAAAGGCACGTCAGGCCTCAAAATGTGGCTCTAGTACCCCATATTTTGCTGTAACCAGATTTAGGGGAACATATACTTTCTAGAAGCATTCACCTGAGTTGCTTGGTTTTATTTTTTAAAAGATGTATCTTTATACATTAAAACAAAGATCTCTTTGTACTGAACTATGCTAACGTACACCTCTGTTTTTGCAGTTTCTTGGCATTCTTTAGGGCTTTGACTACTTGAGTAGTTTGATGCAGGAATCAGATTGCCTATTGTCATCCTTTTCTGCTTACCTATTGTGATTTTCTTTATGGTCCCACGAATATGAATGCGGCTTGGGAAAATGTGCTCAACAAGACACTGGTGGGATAGACTCCCACCCCAGTGGGTAGTTCAGTGCAAAAAAGGTTGCTTCTTTCCTTCCAAATATGAGGAGGAGATGGTTATGTGCTGAACCAGCAGTCTTTGTTAGATCAGAGCTTTTTCTGTATATAAGGGTAAAGATTAGAGAAGGAAGAAACAAGAAAGGGAAGAGTGAGAATCAAGAGGAGAATTGGAAGGGGCAAAGGATAGTTAGTGAGGACAAACAGTTTGAACTTTATGTGATAAGCAGATTCAAGAAAGTAGGTACGGTGACAGAATAGTACCAAAGAAAAATAGTTTCCATCAGAAAAATGTTTTTTGGCTTTTGGTGTTTGTTTGGGTTTTTTTTTCATTTAAAAAGCAAGTCTTTTGTAGGAGTCCCCACAGAATATTCTTTCATAGCGAAGACATGTGATACTCATGTGCTTGTTACTTGCGTATTTGCTAAAATACTGTGGATAGATAGATCTTTCAAAACAAGTTTAAAAACTTTAGTACTTTGAAGGAGTTTTGGTTTTATTTTGTTTTGTTTGTAATCCATCCATTTGTTTTTGGCAGGTGCTGTGTTTGCTTGTATTGCCTGTTTAGAAGTTGTGACCGGCACTATTTCACTTTCAGTTTTTAATATTCTCTATGCAGCTACTGTTGCATGGTTTTCAGGCTTTAGCTTCCTCTTATCAGCAGGCCTTTGTCTAATTCCACTGGCTGTCCTGTGGTAAGTACAGATCAGGAGGGTGCTTCTGACTGCTTTTGCCAGTAATTTATGTTTTGACCTGAGTTGAAGCTGAATGGTTTAGTGCAGTAGTTCTCAAACTTCAGTGTTTTCTAGTGTGCTCTAGTAGCTCTAGTTTCACACTTTTTCTCTCTTCAACACCTACCCCCCTACACCTTTGCTGGAGATTTCCCATCAGCAGTCCCATTCTGGCCCTGATCCAGCTACCTCCCCTCAGCTCCGTGCTGTGAACTTGTCACCGAATTCCCCCAAATGTACTACTAGTGGGACACACCGTACCCTGGGCTCCATGTGTGCGCCTTCCCTTGGTTTGAGACCTTTACAGGTGCCCCTGAGGAAAGCCCTTCACACAGAACAAAAGTAACAGATCACTTGAAAGGCGTGGGCTTAGTTTTGCAGTCTGAGCTCTTCTAGATGCTAATGAGGGTTGTAAACATGACCAATCACCCAGTGAATTTAATGGAAAGTTATCTGTCCTGGTCCTTGGTCGTGGGTACCTTGTGACCCAGTGCCATCAAAATCTGTAAAAGATCTGCACTAACTTTAAGGGCCATATGAATAAACCTCTAGACATGTTTAAAAATATGCCTCTATAGTGTTTGTATCTAATAATATCTAGTGAACATCTAGTAATACTGACAGCAAAAGATGATTATTCTTGAGTATTCACAAAAGCTAATTTCACTGTGCATTCTTTCCAGTATAAATTATGTCTTTTTAGGGTGTTGGAACATAGATCTAAATGATGGAAGGATCACTTTTCATTAGATAGATTTATATTCGGGGGGGGGGAGCTATTTTTCTTAAGAGGGTGGTACTCTTGCTGGAGACTTGTATCTTTTTTCCTAATGCTTAGGCTTTACCTCAGTCACCTTTTATGTCTACATCAGCTGCATTTTAAGTTTTAAATAGGCAGTGATAATGCTGTGATTTAGAACATTTCACATAATTTCAAGTCTGTGCCTGCCTGACTACAGTGTTTTACTTGATCTGTTCAGAGAAGCTGCACTAATGGTAACTCAAGACTAAGGTAACTCAGGTCTCAGACCTGAGGGAATTGAAGCAAAGGGGTTGTGTGTGTGTGTGGAGAATACTCTTCAGTAAAGTAATTAAAAAATGAGGAATTCAGTTATATTAACAAAGGCCAAATAAATACTTCTGTTTTACTAAATACTAGTTTTAGTTTAGTTCAGTGCTGTATGGTACAGAAAGTTTCTGTTAAGAAAGCATTCTCTTCTGTGCAAAAGGCAACAGATATTTACCATCAGTTAGTCCATTCTGCAATCAGGGCTGTAGTCCATCGTCCCCATACATTTTTGAAAGTTATTTTTCTCTTCCTTCTGTCATTAATGTCTCAGATATCCCACCCTTTGAACAGCCTTTCTCTAAAACCTTTATTTTGAGAGTGTCATGCAGTGTTACTATTTGAGAGCAGAAAGGGTAGTTGTTCCAGTCTGCAATAAATCAGGCATAGTAGTTTAGTACTTATCAAAGACAGCAGTAATGATATTGTCTAACCTGTGTAATAAGGACAAGTACCGTCATTGCTTGTCAACAGCTTTATGTCACAGAAGATGGCTGTAACGAAGCCATCAAGTGCATTTGGTGCTGAATCAGCATGCTACACTTAACTATCTCAGCTAAAGATATGTCTTATCTGTGTCTTACAGCTGGCTTCTGTGCACAAGCTGGAATGGGGAGGACTTGGCTCTGCTTGTACCTGAAGAAGTATCCAGCATAGAGAGCATTGATAGTTGAACAAAGGATTCATCTACCTGGGTTTTCTAATCTGACATGTAGTGGCAGAGACCATTGTCATACAGAGACCATAGAGATAACACAACAGTTGCAGATGCAATCTCAAAGTGGCCCTGCAGCAATAAGCACTAAATTGGTAGCACTTTTTATCCAGTCTCTTTTTAGCACTTGAATAAAGCTAGCTCTTATACTTAACTATGCAAATAGTCTGGCATTGGAGATATTAATGCTGCTTTCAGCATGAAGAAAAAAATAAGGTAGAATGATACTCTCTTTCCACTTACCCTTTCTCAAGTTTGAGAATGTCAGCTGTGGATTGTGATACATCTTGTATCATTCTAAATGGGGCGACAGAGATAAGCTTATCAACTCAGAGGGTGCTGGCAATTCTGCTGAAGTCAGTGGAGCTCATGCCAGCTGAGGACGTGGTCCACTGTGTACATCTTAAAAGGCCTGTCTTAACAGTGAAGCCCCCAAACCTGTCTAAAATTACTAAACTAAAAGGCACTTTTTTCAGAAAGCAACCAAACTGGAGGCAGTACTTGCACCTGCTATAAGTAGACTTACTGCTCTGAAGTTAGCAGAGTGTTTGTGCAAGTTTAATGTATGATGTGTGGACCATGCCTGTGACTTAGTTCTTAAAATGAATTTTCACACAGAACTGTCATACTTAGAAAATTTCCAGCTTGCAGAGTGTGAAGTTAGGCCTATGTGTACATTTTGCAGAAGCCATATTGCACATTTATTTTTAACGTTTTCCATATATTAGGGACTGCATACAGACACCTCTATTTTTTGCCCCACAGATATTTCTTGTTTTCTAGTTAAGTTGACTGTACTTAACTTAAATGTTTCTTCTAGTGGAAGGCTGTAATAGCATTTATTTTCAGTGGATCTTTATTTTTTTAACGACTCTGAAACAAGGTGACCAAATCTGAATCATGCATCTAATCATCTTGCAATGAATGCAGCATAATTTATGAGCATTTGAACAGCATTTCTCATCTTCAGAGTACTTTACAAATGCTATTAAGAACCTCCTTCCATAATAAATATTATTCTCCCTGTTGCAGAGAGAGAGAAATCAACAGAGGGGACAAATGACTTGCCCAGGGCCACAGTGCAAACTGGTGAGACTGCCAAACCTAGGAATCAGTTTCTGCATTGACTCTTCACCTTTTTGCTTGAGATCTTTAAGTAGAAATTATCCAGAGTATTAGCTTCTGGAATGCACAATACAGCAGAAGCATAAATATAACACCATGTTAAGGACCACTCCCATGTGTTTTTTTCAGGGAGGGTTTGACAGCCAATACTGTTCTGATCCCTGAGAGTACAGGTAGGTTGTATGTGACTCTCTTCCCCCAAAATGGATTAGGCAGAGGAATCAAAATAATGTAAAGTGAGGAATCAAAATAATGTAAAGTGATTGACATTCACAGAAGGAAATCTCTAGGAAAGCAAGTACGATGTGGGAACTGATTTCACATGCACACAGCATAGGATAAAAAATGAAGACAGACATAGCCTGTGCTGTATAATCCATGATCTGCTTACAGCCATTAATAGCCATCATACGAACAGAATACTTCTGCAGAACTTCTCAGTGGTACTCCACCAAAAAATATTAGTACCACATCATGATGCTACTATTGTAGATCCTTTTTGTTTGAACAACAGCATTGCTTCCAAGCTATATATCGTGATCATGGAGAAGTTTGGAAGAGGGTTCAAGTCAAGGAGCGTTTACACTATCCAAGAGACCACTACCTACCCATCACTGGTGAAAACAGTGCTGTTTATCCAGGACAGGGGGAATGAATATTTACACAGCTAATAACTATAGCCAGCTTTTACACTTCTGTCCTGAACTACCAAGGCTGATATTGGCAATTAAAGATAGTTAGCTTTTCCTAGCTAGCTTAGACACTAGCCAGTAAATAAAACTGCTTAACTCTCCTCCCTTGAGGTGCCCAAGTTGCTGCCAACTTGTTGGAGAAGCGAACTGAGTTTTACAATAATCAGTAGGTCCAAAACATAATGAGTATTTGTAGAGAGATTAAGGAAACACTGATGTACAGGATTTCAGCACAAAGATTACATTGTCTTCCTCGCCTCTTCGTTATGCAGTTACGTAAGGCTTTATGAAATTAACTATTTCACACAAAACTGCCGGGAAAAAGTAAAGCAAATGAAGAAGGGGTGTGTGCCTTCACTTCCTCTTCTTCAATGCACACCTCTGCTAGCACTCGGAAGGTAGCAACAAAGCAAGCCCGTTCTGCCGTGGCATTCTGTTAGCCAAATGAGAACGTGCATGTACACTTCAGGAATGGCTTTGTTATGGTTTGATTGTGGTGTACGAAGTACTTGCTGTTTGCAAAGTATTTCTGGTAGACATAGCATTTAGAACTGGCTGTAAGCTTAGGTCAAAACACATGAAGGATATGAACTGTGGTTTTTGAAGTGCCTAACACGGCACAAGTTGAGGAAACCAGATACTAATGTGCTTCAGATTATTAAATCAAAATCTTCCAAGTTTATAGTAGTTGCTCTATTTGTATATAAATGCAAATTATTTTGACAGCAATAAATAAGGAAGTTTGGTTTTTTAAACTCTACATTGTATTTGTATTTCTTGCATTGTTTTTTGATAAATGGCCAACAGGATGACTGGTAGAGGAATGTTGGAGGAACAGGATGACTGGTGGAGGAACAGAAGCAGCAGCACTATGGTGTTATCTATTTTTTGTGGTCATAACAAACAAACAGCCATGCAGGAAGATGTGCTTTTGCCTCCCTCCTGTGCTTGGAGAGAGGAAAGGATGCTGCTCAGAACATCAGCACCAAGAAGAGGCAGGGACAGCACTGCTCTCTGCAAGAAGTCAGCTGTGTTGCAGCTGTGAGACCAGGGGACCCACAAGCACCCTCCTCCCCTTGCCTGGCTTGGGTCCAATGTGAGACCAAGGCAGGGTCTGTCCCAGCTACACTTGCCAGCACACCTCACTTGGTGTGCCTCCACAGGTTGCTACTTGCAGCGCCTGCCTTAACAGAATGAGGCTTGTATGAAACGGGGAGAAGGGGCTGGGCCAGGAAGACCAGTCCCCAGCTCAACCCTGCAGCACTGAGCAAGTGCAACCCTTCCTTTTTATCTCAAAAGCTCTTTGTTTGACTCCCGTTACTCTATTAAAAGCATAAATTCTTGCACATGCCTCTTACACATACCATTTGCTTTCCAGCCTGGCTAACCCCTAAAATTAGCTTCCTTGCTGTGCATATGGCTTGATCTCACCCAGGATTATAATAAAGTATACTAATCCTTGAACAAAACCATCTAGAAATTACCTCCAGCCTCCTAATCTTTGTCCAGTCTTCACAGCACTAATGAGAAACTACTGAATTACTTGTCTTAGTGTAGTTTTGCTCAGATACAATAGCATCCGTCTTTCAACCAACACCAGGGAAGACCAACTAGCTAGATACACCAAGGCAGGGAGCTACAAGGTAACTGTGTGTACAAGCTACCAGTAACTGCGTACAACTATGGGATGGCTCCCTGTTTTCTGCATTCCTATTCCTGGAACAGTGCTGGTATGAAGGCAGACCTGAAAATCCTCCTAAAATCCATGCCCATACCTTGATTTGTCCCAGACCTGGCAAGGTAATCCCTCGGTCTTTCTGGCTTGAGCCTGCAGCAACACAAAGGCTACTGAACCCCAAGCTTGCTTCGTAACAACAGTTTACTTTTGCTTTATACAAAACTGCCAAGCCACCTGCCAATTATAAAATAGCAGCCAATTCTGATATTTAATAAAGTATATCAGCTCACAGAAAGACCAGGACAGCTATGGAAAACAAAATAGTGACTAGGTCTACGCTTGCATGTTCAATTTATTGGTCCTATGTTTAACCTCACTAAAGCAAAAAATACATATGAAATAGTTTGCATTTCATAGCACAAGCCTCTAATCTCTGCAACTCTCAAGAGAAAGACAATTTTAGAAGCTTCACTTCTTAAATGAAACAAGTTTAAATATAAAACCAAATAAAACTGCCAGTAAAGTGTCTCATACTGTGTCATCTCAATGTTTTTAATTTGCTGCAATGTTTTGCAATAGATGCACATAAAAGCCCTGTAAAATTTACAGGACAGAAGCTAGAGGCTTTTGCCTACATACATAGGGAATTTGTGGCAGCTTTAAGCACATTGCAAAGCACAAGAGATGTTTAGGATTGTGAAGAGGTTTATAGCAATATTTCTGCTAAAATTATCTACAACAGAACACAGAGTGCACTTAGCAGTTTAACAAAGTCATTAAAACCTGCTGAATAAAGACAGTTCCTGTCTTAGAAATACTGTTTCAAGCTCCCCACATGTGATGAGAGATGACATCTTTTGAACCACAGATTTTTCTTCCTCCTAATATGCTACATCATATTAGCTGCCTTGCAGAATTTATATACGACACATGCACATGTATGACATCAGAAAATAGTCATTACAACCCTGAATTTAATAACACCCCCTGACACTTAAGCACCCAAAAAGCCTTTCAGTGTCAGCTCCTTTAAAACGTGTATTTAAGAATGTCTCTCATTCTCCCTTAATTAAGATCCAATTTTGGTAAACCCACAAAATATTATTTCTGTATTTGTCATCTAGTACCATTGTATCTTCATGCTCTCACTGCAGCAGCTTTATTGTGTACTGTCACAATTAGGCACTGCATTCTTTCTTAATCTCTGAAATCTAAAATACCTAGATCTAGGAGTGCTCATTTGGATTATGTTCCCAAATGGATTTTAAAACACCTCTTTAAACTCCAAGTGGAACTTGCTTCTACTTTCAGAAAACAGAATATTCTCTCAGGGACACAGATTAAAAAATCCTGACCTTTAACTCCCTTCTTACAGCAATACTTCCAATTCTACACAAAAGCTTAATGGCTCACTCATGAACAACTGTCAACAGGGGGGGGAGAAAATGTATGTAGCAGGACTCCATTGGCAGTGCAGAAGTTAAAGATCTTTAAAGATATTGCAAGAAAAAGGAACAACACTGTTTGTGTTGTGGATAAGAGATTCTTGATTTATGATTAAATATATTTTGGAACGCAACAGCATTTATAGCAAACTTTTATTCAATAGTTTAAAAAGTGTATGGAAATTTTCATGAACAAAGAGTTACTCAGTGGAAAATACCTTCTTTTCCCCCTTAAAAAGTTATTCTGCAAGAACATCCATTAAATGCATTTACCTACAGTAATCAGTTTTAAAATGCAAGGGTACTTTTGGATTTCTTGTATACATATATAGCATTTCCATAGTTAAGAAGCTATTGTCCTGAGCAGTGTATGAAGAGACATTATTTAAACTACCTAGTTACAGGACATTTATATAATTGACAACAAGCACAGAACAATTTATAGACTTTAAACATTTAATGTGCCTTTTCATCAAGGAAGGCAAATGATAACTGTAGGACTGCTTAACACTGTGAGTGTCAATTTAGTATTATGAATTTAGATCTGCAGAATAAAGACGCGCAAAACATGTTTGTGGAGTATATTTTGTTACAATAAACCGAGCTTGTATTCCATCATCATGTGTGGCTCTCCCATAACTTCACTCTGTGAAGGATCTGGGAAGAAAAAAAAAAGTCAACAGCATGAGGTTTTTACCAAGCTATAAAGACCAACAGTTACTATGAATGTGACCATATTTTTTTTCCCCCCTTCTTCTTCATTCTAATGCTTAGTGCAACAGTTACTGGACTGATTTTTGACAGTGTTGCACAATGCAGGTCTGTAACTCGTAAGTCCCTATCCAAAGCAATCATCAGATAACAAATACATCTATAGTGAAACAGTGTTTCATAATGACACACACACACACACTCTTCAAGTAAAACCAACCAGTTTACATAAGCACAGTCTCCTATAGCCTAAATCTCAAGGCTGATTGAGTTTTGTGTTTAAGAAAACTCAAGTCTACTGAAGCTTTTCCTCATAGGTGCCCCACATCTCTTACCAATGCAACTTCTCTGCACAACAGGAGCTCACACTCCAGCCCTTCTGTTAGTTGGGACATACTCATGGTTTCTCTTCTCCACCTAACTGCCTAGTTTCACAGAAATTCTATGCGCTTAAGTATGTCGCAGATTTCCTCCATTCTGTAAAGTATGGTTGACATTAGCCACTGTACTCAAAGGTTATCAAGGAATGTGCAGAGGACACAAGAGATACCAATACTAACACTAGGAACTTCGTTTCCATACAAAAAAATAAAAATAAACAAGGCCAGAAAAAAGGTTGCGACTGCACTTTGGAAGAAATACACCTTTCTTTATGGGTGTATCAGAGTGTCTTCCTTCCATAAATAAGGCATATTAATGCCTTTGATTCCTCCAGAGACACCAATATTATCTAATCCAGCCCCAGCTGATAAATAGAACCTTACCAAAAACACTTTTAACCCACTCACTCCTTAGCACTCTATAAATACATAACAGCTTGTTGTAAGCAATGGTAAATAACCAAATTCCTATAAATTATGTTTGACATTGCTCTACACCCTGAGCCACAATAACCTAAGATTCCTTCCTTTGCTCCCTTTAAATCCATCCCAGAAAATAATCCCACATTTACCTCATGCCTCTAAATTCCCACTTACCCCTCCATTATTTCTAGTTTCCTATCTCCCTGGTTCTTTCCATTCTCCAATCCCACCTCAAAATACCCTCTGCCTCCTTCCATGCCCTTAACTACCAGCTAGAAAGAAATATTTTTGTAAAAATATTTTTCCAGGTTTATTCTATTCCACACATACTAACTGTCAGTCAGTAGCCCACCACACAGCTGCAAACTGTTGAGTTAATTTGAGGGAGCCTTCCCCCTGCCACATCTCTGGTTCATTAGTTCAGTATCTCTCCTCTAGCCTTTCTTTCTTTCTAATTACAGAACTTATAAAAACTTTCCATCTTTGTAACCTCCACCTGTCAAAATCTGCACAAGTAGTTCAAAAGTTTCTGAGGAAACAGGCATACAACATAAGTGCATAATCTGGTACTCCTTTAGAAACCCAGCCTACAAGCAAATACTGGATTACTCAGTATTTCAGAGTAATCTCCACACAACTAGCAGCTGAACCACATTTATTTTTCCTTCCCCTAGTGCTTCACTGCCTTTAGGAATTCAATTTTTTCTTTGTATTTTGTGCATTTAATTCTCTTATTCTGTAGAGGCAAAGAACTTCACAGTTCCCAAATTTTACCTTTAAATGTTTGACAACATTCAAAACAGAATGTATTTACCATTAAGGATATCCTCAAAACCAATGCACTCATCATTTCCCCTCAGAGTATCCAGTGCTATGTTTGAGCTGTGAAGAAATGGGAGACGCTGGACCTGTAAAAAGACAACAAGAGTTCAAGTTTCTGCAAGTCTGAAATTGAGGAGGTTTATATTTGGATTTTTTAGTCGGAAGTGACTGAGAAAAGTGACAGGCAAAGTCACTTCTTCCTTCAAAAACAACAAAGAAATAAGAGAACTAATGGCACACATAGCAAAACCTACCTAACACCACCATCCTCTATTGTTTATCTCTCTGTTTTGAAAAGAACAGCCTTTCACTAGATTTGGAGCTTTCACTACAGTGTAGCTACTACAGCAAATAGTGTAGGTAAAAAAAAAAAAAGTAGGGTTTTTTTTTCTCCTCTGTTATCACATAAAGCTGGGGAGGCTCACTGCAACAAATACATCAACACCCTGAGGTCAGTATTGGATGATTGACATATACTATGTATATACTATACATGTATTATACTAGTAGATGTATATACTATAGTATATGTATATACTATGTATATGTCAATGCAGTGTTTGGAAACCACATTCTAAGTTTCCTACATCTCTGACACAAGTCAGCAATGTAAGTGGAAGAGCTATATTGATTTTCACATCTAAACATAATCCTCCTTGCAATTAAACGAAATCATAATTATTTCTCTGATCCCCACCAATTCTTAAGTTTCAAGTCCACTCCCAGTTACTTTCAACACTCTCTTCTGTACCCTTCACCCACAGTATTACAAAAAAATTTCAAGTGGTACACAGAGCATTCAGATCCTAAATATTCTGAGAATGGCATATCTGTACTTACAACTGCATTCACTACCAGTAGTGATACTTCAGTTATACTACAAACATATTTTACAACCGTAAAATCATCATGTTTTGTCATGAGTTTACTAAAAGCCTAGAAGTTTACTAGGACCAATGAGCTTTCCATGTTTCCTAAGGGACAAAGTCAGCCTTCCTCCAGTTACTCTCCATCCTAGGTGATAAGGAAAAGGAAATAGACTCAGCTTCCCAATTAAGAGTTAAAACCTCTGAACTTAACTCCCTGTAGACCTCCTCTGATCTTTCAAGAAAAGCTGCGGAACAATAATAAGCACATAGCAAATTCTCTGCTTCAGGTTTCACGTTACCTCTATATCCACTCCCAAATCACTACCTGTTTCAGATCCCTAAGTCTCTTTGCCCTACAGATGCACAGATTCCTTCCCATGATGGTCATACTTTCTACAGAGGAGAGTATTAATTTTAGGAATTAATACTCAATTCCTCCTGCTTTTCTCCAAAGGCTTACAGAAAGCTAGTCCACAGAAAAGCTAGAGCAGTTACCACTTCACTAAGTAACCAATAAAAGAACAGCAGCTGAAAGGCTTTAGCATATTGACTGTTCTGGAAACTATTAATTGGGTTGGTTTTAATAAAACAGTCCAGTGAAAGAATTTATTTTGGAAACATAAGGTAATTCAACAAAGAAAGATGTCTCTGAAAGCATGTTCTGAGATAAAAATTTTTCAAGTGATTTAAGTTATACCAGTTGGATAAAAATGCCTACCTGTTTCACTGCTCTGAATTCCATCTGCAGCTTTAAAGGTGCATGGAGTCCTTGAATGTTTCTCAGGGTGGCAAAGTTCGTTTTATCTTGATTTAACTGGAACTATCACAAACAACATTGATTTTTATTTTAGGAAAAGTTACTTTCAAGTACAGCCATAAAAGACATTTCTGACATCCTACTTAAATGAACATGCTTGTTAAATTTATATGTAAAAATCCAGTGATTCCGTCGTATGCCTCAAATGTACACAAAAGACAGTGATGCAGTAATATTTGTTTTATGAAACTGAAATTGCTTTTTGCTGGATTTTATTACAAATCACTAGTAACAATTTTATTTTGTTATTTTTGACAATCAGGACATGTAACACCACCAAGTGGTGTAGTTTTGCACTACTTTACTACAATATTGTCAGCACGAATTGGAAGCTAAGTCTGGTTTAAAGTAAGAACACAAACTTCAAAGCCACAATTGATGTTATTGTTCGCCATCAAAGACTCTACTTGAAAACACTTGAAATACTTCTTTTCTGATCAAGTAGGAAGACAGAGCACCACATATACTCCGTATGACTCCAAAAAGCAAAAGAACGCTCATAATTTTACCAACCGCTCCAAAACTGGTCGGTAAGACAAAGCAAATCTATTTAGGAGAGGATTCTTTTAATAAAAAGGTGCTGGCTCACGAATACTGAAGTACACAGAAGTAACTTAAGCTTAATGTTAAACTTAAGCTTGAGTAATCCAGTCTCAAATCTGGCTTTTATAGTAGTGACTACATGGCTGTAATGTTGACACAATACAATATTGTAAAGTAAAACAAAAAATACAAATCTCTTCTTGTAAAACCTGTACTCAATCACCATGACAAAAGTCTACTAGTAGGGGAATATCATCCCGTTTATGCAAAGAGATCTCAAAAACCAACAGGAAAATACAAGTCAAAGGCATAACATGCATCTTCTTCATAACAACAGATATTAAATGCTCTTCAAAAGTTAGCAGAAAATACTATTTATATGCCGCATCCCAAACTTACAATTCTGGTCGCATTATTTTTTCCATTTCTTTTATTTTATAAAGGTAGGGGTACTTATGTGGGTAGCAGAAAGATTTGGTTTCTACTAGTGCTGAATAACCTACCATTTACAGCAGTAAAAACAACCATAACTATCTCAGGTTAAGATAAGTATTTTCCCATTCAAGTGTACATGAAAATAATTCTTAGATAAATCAGCCATAAACTTACAGAAAAACTAACCAAACAATATGTGGAAAAAACAATTTTAAAGTTTCACATACTTCTTAGGGGATCACACTTTTAATTATTTCTGTGCATTTTTTTCTCTCTAGCATGTAATCTTTTAATTATGCAGGTCTTATACAGCAAGAACAGAGTTAAAAACTAAGTTATAGCAAGCAGTTGTAAAAAAAAAAAATCAATTGACAAATAGCTCTGAAACATTTACAGTATTTATAAATAAGCTCAGGAAGTGGCTGTCCCATTAGCATCATCCTTTTAACTCAAGACAACACTAGCACTGGTTAGAATTAGAATACATTAGACACTACATTCAGACCTCATCATGCTGATTAGCTTAGCAATTTGGAACATTATATCCGAATACTGCCTTTGCTTCAGGACATTTTATTACATTAAATCTTCTGCGCTGACAAAACAGGCACCAGAGACAAGATTCAGTTCAACGAGCTATTTAGCCAAGGCTGTCAGTCTAGTCTCCCTTTACCTTCAACCTATGGTCCACAGACCACTCCTAAGTGGTCCACGAGCAATGACTAAGCCGGACAAGATTGCATACGCTTACAACAAACTGTATGTGTAAAATTTCTAGATGGGCTCAAGTAATTTAATGAAAAGTATTTGTGCATTCACAGACTGAAAGTTTGAAAATGAAGATATAGGGTAAACCTACAGACAAAATGGGAGGATCAGCCTTCCAGAACTGACAGGTGTGCCCCTCACCTAACTATAGAGGCTACATATACAACTAGCTTAATAACTTTTAGATGACTAAACCTTACTAAGCAAATCCCTACTTGGAAGCCCGCTTACATACTAGAAGTGGAGAGAGTCACAAGTGGGAGGTTAACATTAAACAAATTTGCCAACAATGTTATTTGTTTAAATAAAATGTTACTATTGTTGAAAACCTTTACTCTGTTAAAGGAAAGACCCTGCTTATTACTTGTTACCGCACAAAGCAGTCCAGGTAACCACACTGTTAATTTAAACTTCATAATTAGTTAAGAGTGAAGATGGCTACATTTGATGTTATACTTACATTTTTTTCTGACAACTCCAGTGGATGGCTGGGCAGCAATTCATTTTTCACACTTGTAAAGCTAGAAATACACGTTAAAAAATTGAACTTCAAATTAATCGGGATATCATTTTTTAAGTTGCTTTCCAAAACTAATCTCAGATACAAGCATCAACCCACAGAGACACATAATTAGCACAGTTTGAAAGAACAAAGCTTAATAGTGAAGCAGCAAATAAGACATCTAACTACAGCACTACCAGAAGAAAAAGAATTTATTTCAGGCATCCTTTTTTCTCTATGACAAAACAGAATGACAGCTTTTCTTCCTGGACTCCCTTTCAGAAATAGAGAAAAATATCAATAAATGAAAACATCATAGGTTTAATTATGTCCAAGCTACACGGTATCTGATTTTAGAAGTCTCCAAGCTTTTGCAACTGAATACTGTACATACCCCCAACTCATAGTTGTGTTACCCACATTTTAAACTCCATGAACTTATTCTAGATTCATTATCCAAGACACGTACATAGCTTTGCATTCACGTAAAATGGCAAAACTCAAAACCACTATTTTTACTATATTAACTCTACTTTTTGTACCAATGCTGAAATTAACCATTTCCTACAGTGCTACAGCACACTCATATACATGCATATCAAAACTAGCATATATTTCATAATTATTAATACTTTGTCATCTCTTTTCTAAATAGCAGTATTACACAGGTAAAAGTCCATTAATGTTACCTATTTCTTGAAGTGATATTTCACAAAAAATTCACGCTTGAAAGACAATCTGATTAAATACATGCACTTTAGACTACAGCTTTTGCAATACACCTTCCAAGAACCTTCTTTAAAAAGGCAACATTTAACACACACTTTCTTCCTGTATCTGAAGTTCAACACTGGCTATGGCACAATTCAACAAGAAGATGTAAAGCATACCCTCTACGAAGAAGATCATGACCTTCAAATGGTCCTGAAGCTGAAAATTCAGTAATTGGGATACTATCTTTCAACAGATAAGAAGTGCCTCTGGAATTCTGGAATACAAAAAGTGATGATTACTTTAACAGAACCAGACCCCTTTCGTATGGGCCATTAGGCCTGGCAAATGAAAGAAAGTGCTCAAAGACTCCTTAACCTACTGTGTACAAGCCCTAGACTTTAGAGTATCTTTAAAAAAAAAAAAAAAACAAAACACATCACCACCAAAACACAAACCCCACACTAATTAGAATTCTTTCAGAGAGTCTGATGACAGTCAAAGGTACTGATAACACATTTTTTGGATCTGGCTGAAACAGCTAAACTCGCAATTACCCCTTGTTCATTCCCACCCTGGGCTGCAGGGATGGAAAGGAAGAAGGCAGGTCATGCTCAGCTGACAGGACAGAAAGGAACATGTCTGAGCACTCCTTCATTTACTTCAATACAGACACAATCAAGTAAGATCAAATTGATTTTATCAATGGTTTAAGGCTAGCATGAAGAGGACGTGGTGTATTCAAGTGGTCTAGTATGCTAGTTAACTGAAAGAGCAAAGGAAAAACAGTAACTTGGAGCAGAAGACCAGAAAAACACACCTCCACAGACTCACTAAGTAAAGCCATCTCTAACACAGACCACTAATTTCATGCTAACCTGCCCGATTTTATTGAAGTGATTTTAGGATTGTTCATACAAACTCCTCCACCAATAGGTTAATGTATAATAAATTCTGGAAGGTGACAGCAATAATCTCTGGAAGGTGACAGTGATGAGCTGTTCAGTGCAGGAGTTTCCTCCAGCAGCACTGTCAGATCCAACAGAAAATTCGTGTTTACAGTGAAGGTCTTTTGTACTAACGTGTTAACTGTCAATAACCTAACAGGTATTAGAAAACCCTAAAATACCTGTTATTACATGCATATAAAGCATCTACCAACTAATGTACTCCACACTGACCAGACCTTTCCGAGATTGCTGCAAGTGAAAGCATTAAAGAGATACATTACCTGGAAGATGTGGCCAGAGGGAAGATCAAAGTGAAAGTCAAATGTAAGGAGAAAACCATGAAACACTCCCAAAAAGTAACGCTCCCAAGTCACGCCAGCGCCCAGTCCGTCTTCGCTGGTCACACCGCTGCTACCCACCACAAAGGCTAGAGGCACGACCTCCCTCCGCGAAAGCTGCCGCGCTGCCTGCGGCGCAGGAAGCCCCTGGCTCCGGGAGGCTGGGGATTACCGGGGCTCTCGGCCTCCCCGTCCCACCCCGCTCCCAGAAGGGCTTTAACCGCCGCCGCGCACCCTTCGCGCCCTCCCGGCTCCGAGCGCCCACGACGATGCCTAGCGGAGACCGTCCCGCGCAGGGCGGGGGGGGACGAGGGACGCCCCCGACCCGGTGAGGGCCCCCGACCCGGCAGCACGAGCGCCCGCCATGGCCGCGCCGGACCCCCATGACTCAGCACGACCCCAGCGCCCCTCGCCCAGCGGCCGCCACCCCCGGGGACCCCAACGGCCGAGCAGGGGAGCGAGGCAGACAGGCGCACGCGTGTCGGCCCGCTCCGGCGCAAGAACGACCCCCGCCCGGCGCCGCCCGCCAGCCCGCACTCACCATCTTGGCCTCACACGCGCAGCCACTTCCGCCGCCGCCACCACCTCCTCCTCCTCACTTCCGCTCCGTCCCTAGCGCGCTGCGTCAGACGCAAGGAGCGAGCAGCGGCCCCCCCGCCCTGGCCGCGCGGGGAGGGGCGGGGCCGCGCGGGGGGCGGGCCCTCGCAGGGGGCGGGGCCGCGGCTGGCCTGAGGGGCGGTGGTTGGTGGCCGCTGCCCTGCCCTGAGGAGGTCTGGGGGGCCGGGGCTGCTCTCCGGCCCTGTGCCCTCCTTGGCCAGGGCTTGCCTGCTTCCCGGGCTGTTGCTCGTAGACTGACCGCACTGTTCCCACATGGCGGTGAAACCCAGCTGCTTTGGTACCACCCTGGCCCCAAGCGGGAGCTGGAGTTGACCAACGGCTTCCCACAGTAGGCTGGGGTGGCCATGTTGTGGTGTCGGGTGGGGGGTGCTTTTCTTGGTCAAACCCATCATCTCCCAGTGGGGCACAGGCGGCAAAAGCAGAGAGCTTGGGTGACCCCAACAGCATCACAGCGCTGAGAGCCTGAGGTAGGGAAACGTGGCAGCGATGCATCCTGAGGTACACACGGCCTCGGGCGCTAGGCCAGCCATGGAGCCTTCCCTGGGCAGCTCTGTGCGAACAAGAGGTGTGAGGGTGCACTGCTCTACCAGGGACCTTGGGCAGCCTGCAGGGCCCTGATCTTCTGTCAGTGACCGACAGGGACAGGCCTGCAGCAGGTTAATCTTTGGAAATGAGTTTTGAGAATGGTGGATAAAAGCTGCTATGTTAGTAGGCAGGTATTAATAGCCACAATAACGGTATGGTAACAGAATTAGTATTAGCTTGCAATTAAAGAACTCGTAAGACTTTCTGACAGTCATAAAGTTTTCCACAGATTTCGATGCATAGCTCCAGCTGTGTGTTTGGTGTATGTATTTCACATAGTTCTTCTGAGACCTGTAGCTTATTCAGCCCTTCTAAGATTTTGCCCCAAATTGCCCTGGTGCGACAAATTTCATATGTGACAATTAAATACCACATCTTGCACAAAAAGCAATATTTAAATGGGAAATTTATATATGTTTTAATGGCATACTCGGCTTTGGAAAAAATTACTGAAAAATTTGTATGCTTTATACTCTGTTTCCTTTTTCTTGGGCAAAATCAGTTCACCACTTAAAAAAAAAACATTCTCAACCAAACTTCTGGCCCTTTGTATTCAGGCTTAAAGCAAAGACTTCAAAAGAATGAGAATGGAGGACTGGGATTTTTAAATCATTTTTAGGAAAACGGGTACCACAAAGGTTTCTCTGATCTTATAATGGGTACTTGGATATTGTGGTGCTGGATTCATTATTATAGAATAGATGTGAATACAAAAAACAAATCAAGTTCCTGTTTAACTGCAGCTTACAGAAAAAGCTAGGTTTGTCACTAAATGTATTTATTTATTGACTGAGTTTGTTGATCAGGATATGACTGTAGAGATGAAACATCTAACTTTCAAAGTCATTCTTGCAGGACACAGGGTGCGATTACTCTGTGTACATTTTTGACATCACTGCAATCCACAGTCTAGGCTGCATAACATAAAAGAACATACACTGCAAGAAAGGTCTGGTTTTCCTTTAAAGGCTTTCACGCTAGGGAAAACTTGCAGACATAAACACAAATCACACACGTATTTTCTCATCAAATTACCAAGTATTTTAAATTGGAGCAAGGCTTGATTTCTTTCACAACCAGCTTTGTTTTAATGATCTTACAGTGAGGATCTCAACAGTGGATGATTGGAGTACTATCTCCTTTCTCTCTGCGGCCCCACTGCAAGTTAGGAGGAGTTACATGAGCAACTGTCAGGTGACCAAATCTTTGATCAGAAATGAGAGCATGTGGTGAGCGATGAATGCTCCAACTGCTCAGAAGCAGTAGGTATGGCTGCCTTCTGTGTTGCAGATGATTTCAAGGCTGCCACCAGCACGCGGCTCACCGGAGTGCAGACCGGAACCCACAGGCACTGCCCCAGCCGCAGCAGCCCCAGCACGCAGGGCCGTGTGTGCTGAAGCCTGCCTGCCAGGGAGTGCTGCTGGCGTGCAGGTCTGGATAAGTCTGTCTGAAGGCATCTTCCAGGCCAATGGTAACAGAGTGGGAAGTGAGATGAAGTGACTGTGGTTGCTAAAAAGGCCGTTCTTGTACATGGACACTCTTACAAGAGTATGTGGAGAGTATGTGGGCACTCTACAATTAGTGTGAGAATAACTACCGCTCCTCTAAAATGAAAACTTCTTAAAGTTAGGATGATGAATTTCACATGTTGCTTTTAAAGACAACCTGCAAATTATTATTTTTTAAGAATGATTTTTTCATCATTTTGTATAGAGAAGGTCTGAAATGTATGAATGTTTTAAATATTTTCTGGATGTTTTTTACCTCAGCATTTTTGGAATGTCAAATCTGGTCTTTTTGGTTTAGCTGGGGGACTTCACTGAGGTTTCAAGTGATCTTTAGACCATGGATTCTTTTATCTTTTAGAAATGAGGAAAGTGTTTACTCTTTTAAAAGAATCCATACTGTTTCAAATGCTCTTTTAGCAGTTAAATTGGGATGAACAAATATAAAACCTCATTAAACAAAGTTTTAGACAGCCTGACTTAAAGCAAATTCCTGTTTCAATTACTTAGCTTTTTCTTGCCTGGATCCTAGCATGGCATCATTTCATGAGAGGTCTGTACATTTCCCATTGAAGCCTCGGGGAGAGACTTCCCTGCTGGACTCAGAAATTGTCATGACAGAGGCACAACATGGCTAGCGGGGCAAAGGCTGCCACATACCAGCCTCCTCTGCCCATGGAGGAGGAGATCTATGGGAGCCAGCTCTCTTCTGGGAACTCTACTGCTACGTTAAAGCAGTTTTTGAGCTAATATATCCTGGCTTTCCACTAAATCAAGTGGTGCTTTTTACCTCTCCCATTCCCAGAGCGTTTTTGTGTATAGAGGGATGAAAGATAGAAATACCCATTGATTTACACCATCAGTCCTACCTAATAATAGCAAAAGGAGTATGTTGCCCAAGGAAACTTCCCTTTGTACCCATGGTTTTTAATATTGATGCAGCTTTGTCGCTTTTCAAAATACAATTCCTTTGACCTATCAGTGGGCAATCTGTTCTGAGTACGTGAACCTCTATCAGAAGAAAACCTTTATCCTGTGGGACTGGGAAACTCTTTCACTGG
Organism: Mycteria americana; assembly: GCF_035582795.1. Lineage (NCBI taxonomy): Eukaryota > Metazoa > Chordata > Aves > Ciconiiformes > Ciconiidae > Mycteria > Mycteria americana. Next base: position 199,081,166 of record NC_134365.1, read on the forward strand.
TTTCTGTCAACAGGCAGTTATAACCTGTTAAAGTGAAAGTACTTTTTATTTGGTTTTAATCAAATCAAATAAACACATTTTCTTTGATCTTTAAGAAGTCCTTTCTTGTTAACTTGCTTTATACTTTTATGTTTTGGCATTCATTGTAAATCTAATTATTTAAAAAGTCATTTTGTTTTAAATTATTAAACCTTTTCTGAATTTAAGATAAACAGGGGCATGTTTTGTTAAAGATTAAAAATAAATTTCACACAAAACTGCAAAACGTAGCAAAGATAATAATGTGTAGGCGTCAGAGTGTTCCAAAACAAGACTCTCTAGGGGCTCTTCTGAACACACGGCTACGTTAAAACCATGTTCTGAAAAGGCTCAGGAAACCCCTGACTCCAACCCACCCTTTCCTGAAGCTGGTGAAAGTATTTAGAAAAAAAGTTACTGTTGCAGGGAGGAAAAAAAAAAAAAAAGAATCTCACATATTGCCAAAGCAGATGATTTTTTCCTGTTTGTTTACCAGCAAACTCTACAGCTTGCAGGATTTTCTTGAGTCAAAACTTGCCCATCCTCGTCATTCAAATGCAGCAAGCAGTCCAATAGATGACCAAAAAAAGTACATTGTTATCTCTCTATGAAATGTAAACTTCTTTAACGTGCCGTAGCATCCAATGGGGAAATAATACCAATAATCCCTTGTTTCATTATTTGATTTATAAGTCATGAGTTAATTTTAAGTGCAAAGATAGTATATTTGTTGAAGTGTCTTCAGTTCCTATTTTGGTAGGTCAAACAAGGGATGCCAGTTGTTTTTTAATCCAAGTTACGTACTTGGATTAAAAAGAGGTCCTTGTTGTCTTGAAGTGATGACTTATTTTGTAGCTTGTCAGTGCTTTTGTAAGTCTCGGATTGGTATCTGTACTTTTTCTTTATTTGTAGTAGTCCGTTGCTCGCACTCTGGGAAACCCGGGCTTCTCGTCTCTGTGCTCCTTTTGTGGACTCAGAAGAGCAGGAGGCTGTAATGGGAAGAGCCAGTCACTAGGGGATGCTCAGTAGCCAAACACCCTGAACCTGCCTTCCTCCTCAGCGCTTGCCGGCTGCCTCTGTTCAGTCGAGCTGGCAGTTAGATGCTTATGGCTGATTTTGAGTACTTTTTCTCTTCACTCGCAATGCTATGAGAATTATGAAAAAACCAGGTCTGAAGAATAAAAAGCAATCTACGTGCAACAGCTGAAGCTACGTGGGCAGTACCTGGGGGTATGCTGGTAGGAGTATTTCCCTATTAATGGCTAAATAGCTATTTTCAGCAAACTGTATTACCTCCTTGTGACCATATAATTCTTAAACTAATCCTTCAGCCTGATCCAATGTTTAACCTATCCAGTGTTCATGTAGTCAGGATCTCACTGCTCCATAAACTCTTTTTTTGGCACTGAAACCAAGTCCCTCATGAGAATTCACAGTAAAAACATTTTTATCTTCTCCCTTAGCCTGGAGTGATTTACCTCCCAGAAGCATAACCACCCT